>NW_017728886.1:40648787-40650014 GCF_001723895.1 Crocodylus porosus
GCTGACTTCCTGCCCTTTGGGCAGGGGGCTGGACTCGATGATCTCCCGAGGTCCCTTCCAGCCCTAATGTCTATGAAATCTATGGAATCTATGAAACTTTAACTCAGGTGTGGAAATGAATAACAGTGAAGGGTTGGATGCTCAAAAAGGTCAGATTTTATATTACAAATCTGAATGAGAGATGTACATTCAATGATTGTGACTACTGGAACAGATTACCCCAAGACAGGGTGCAATCTCCATCTCTGGAGGTTTACAAGACCCAGCTACACAAAGCTTTGTCCGGGATGATCTAGTGGGTGATGGTCCTACTTTGAGCAGGAGGTTGGACTAGATGACCTCCTGAGGTCCCTTCCAAACCCTAATTTTTACAAGTGCACTGATACATTGCTCTGATATTGAATCAGCAACGATATAAAGAAAACAGACTGTATCAGAAATCAGCCTGATGTGGCTGATAATTGGTGATAAATGCCTGTGCATGTGTGCAGTTGCAGCGCAGCATGTAGGCAGCAAGGAGCACAGCCTGGCAGCTTGGACAGCTGGGTGCAGCTGGTAAGTCTGTTGTGGTGGAAGGGGAGGGGTGTGGGAAGAGGTGTGTGTGGGAGGGAAATCAAGGCCCCTGCAGTGCAGGAGGGAGTGGGGCTGGGGCAGAGGCTGGGCCAGGTACTGTCCTGCCAGGGTGGGGCACAGGATGGAGCCATGACTCATTGGGGGGTGCAGGAAGTGGGGGCCTGCTCCCACCGCTGTGCGCAACCTGGGAGGGTATGGGGGGGCTTGTGTCCCCACATCTGTGCAGGGTGCAGGTGGGGTGGGCTGCCACTGTGGGCTGGGGGCTGTGCCAGGCTTTTCCTGGTGCATGGGGGAGGTGGGATAGGGCTGTGCCTGGGGCAGGCAGCAGTAGCACTGCGAGGTGGGTGAATAGGGGAACTATGGCAAATTCTGGGGTGCCTCTAGTCCCCTCTCCTACAATGCCCCTCCAAGCACTGCTGCCACTGCCATCCTGAGTGCAGCCCAGTCCAGCCCAGCCCCCGCCGGGAAGAGCCCAGCCTGAACCCAGGCCACAGCTGCAGCCTGCCCTGCTCTGTCCCACACAGATCCTGGGGCACAACCCCCCTGTGCCCTCCCAGGGTGTGTGTGGCAGCGGGAGCCCCTCCTCAGGCCCCCCAGCTGAGCCGTGGCTCTGTCCCTCACACTGCCCCACACCACTCCGCCTGGGCAGCCCCT
>NW_017728886.1:40650114-40657365 GCF_001723895.1 Crocodylus porosus
CCTCAGGGGCCTTGATCTGCCCCCGCCACTTCCCTTTCCTCCCTCCCCCCGACAACAGACTTACCAGCTCTTCAAGCTGCCAGGATTTGTATCAGAAATTGGATTGGTATTGGAAGATATGCCTCCTTAAAAATTGACTATTGGTATTGGCCCCCAAAATCTCTATTGGTGCACCCCTATTCATTTTCTATCATTCTACAGGAGTAATGAAACCATATCTTTTGACTAATTTTGTCTAGTTCGTTATATTTCTTAATATGTAAGATGTAATCTAGCAAATTTGTACACATTCCAATAAACTTATATTTAGTTTTGATTTGATCTTAAACTGAATAATATAGCACTGGGCTCCTAGCATATTAATAAAGCTAGTTTCTCCTTAACTGAAGAAAAACATGTTGTGTTGATGTACCATGCTATTTGCACCTCCCTTTTCAAACTCCTAGATCTGCCCATGGATCTGAGGTCAGAGACTTTCAGTGGAGGACAGTGATACAGAGGTGGTAAAAAATGTGGTTGTTTTAGGAAAGGAATGTTATTCTGTGGATGTCTATAATAGTGGGTGACTGAACCAGATGACCCCAGAGGTCACTTCCTGCCCTATGTTCATTTGGGTTTTTTAAAGTGTTTCCCTTTCCCTCCCATGCTGTTGAAGCAGTTGTTAGTTTGGGAATGATGAGAGGATGCGTTCATTTCCACAAGCACTATTACAGCTGCTGGTGGAGGAAACATAATGGATGAATGTTGCCTAATATCCTCAAGTTATTATTCATACTGTTATCTTGAAGATTCTGGGAAGCTCTAGCAAGGAGGTTATTTGGCCTACAACCCAAGCTCAAGAAACATGTCTTACATGAAGTGTGTGTCTTATGTCACAATGATATAAGTGAAGAAATCATTAGAAGTAGATCACAGCGGCTCATTCCAGTCAGGCCACCTAGTCAACCGGCAGCTGTTTGCACTTGTTTATATTTTCAAAACTCTCTTTGCCAGGACAAGGGCTGAAAATTTCTTTTAAAAAAATCTCCTTAGTAAGGACTAATCCACATTCTGTTAACAGTGACATCTACTAGTTCATGAAGTGTCTCCTTTAGTACATAAATAAATCTGATTTTGTCCCAGATGAGATATTGGGACTATATTTGCATACACCCCCCCCCCCCAGCTCCTTCCCTCTGCAACTTTTTTTATACTTTGGCATTACAGTTCAGAGAACATGATCTTAATTTTGTTTACATCTGTAAATAAGGAGTAAGTCCACTGAAGTCAATAACTTTACACCAAGTAGAATCAGTGTGAGATTAGGAGCAGTGTCAGCTTTACCTGTCAATCAATTTCTTGCTCTATCCCACAGCCTGACAAAGCTTCACCGTTGTTTCAGTTACAAAGCACTTCCTTTGTTTCAGTTAAATCAATAGGTATAGTCAGGGAAGTCAGGATTCCAGAATCAGGCCTTAAATGCAGCATCTGTATGTTAAAAGAACAATAAAATAAATGGTCGTTTTGAGGCTCTCTATATAGTCCTAAAAAATTAACTTAAAATAGAGGATGAAAAGGAAAGAGAACAAAATGCATGTTTCCTTCCAAACAAAGTGAACTGTGAACTGCAATTGCCCTTTTAAGAATCCTGAGTTCTTCTTGTTCTCCAGAAAACTTCTTCCAGCACAGGAATGATTACAGTCCTAGCTTCTCTCTCATCCAATCAAAGATTGCACTGGAAAGCACAGGCAGCATAAGGCTTTAATTTACAAGGGATCGTCTACATTTCTTCCAAAAAGAAAACAAAACAAAATAAAACCTTCCTCACAGTCAATACATATTGCATTTAGTTCAGACTACTCTCTAAACATTATTAAGCAAAAATGTTGTGGGTACTGTGATGAAGAGATTTTCCAGAGTTAGCTTTGAATGTGCATAACATTTTTCCTTCTCTCTCTCTGAAGTATGAGATATAAAAAGCAGTATAATAATGTTTGACTTTCAGGAGTGCTAGGAAAAAGTTTGATCTTTATTCCTGGCCTAAATTACATGATGAAGGACAGGATTACAATAGGTGTTACATGGCATGGGTAAACTCCCTTTGACTTGAAGGGACTGGAGTTGAATCTTCACTTTTTTTTTCAAACCAAAGAGAAATAAAAGATTATTTCCACAAACATGACAAATTCATGCATCCAACAGCTATGGTAAAATACACTGAGGCATCTAATAGATAATAGAGAACTAGTTTGCATCTATTGAATGCCTGTTAATAAATACTGTCTGTGAACCTTAATGGCTTTCTGATTGCTGCAGCTTTTTCTGGAGTGGTTTGGCTGTTGGCGGTACCATCACCTGGGCCTCATGTTTTCTGCTTTCGGTGATTATTTTGTTGTCAGGGACCGGGTGACAGTATCAGAGCATTTACCAGGTGCATTCTGGTTGTTTCAAAATTCAGAGAGTCAGGATCAAACTTAAGCTTTTAGATTTTTCCTTTCTCTGGTCCAAACAACCTCTTTGGAGTATTATGACATACATCATAGATGCAAATGGCTAGTACTTTTGCAGGTTTCCAAGCATCTTTTCTGTTTGAAGTCTCTTGTACTTTGCAGTGAGTGTGACTATTTGGGATCTCTTAATAGTGTATTTTCCATTCCGTTTTTCACATATAGATCTTCTGGACCTACCTCAGGGTTAACTAACTGTCTTTGGCTCAAGACAGTTGTCTTTTAACATGTTAACATGTTTGCTACATGTGGACTAAGGTTTTTGTCCTTCTCATAAGTCTATGACTAGTCTAATAAAGTATGGTGTACTGTGAGTATCCTACTATTATTAGATTATATTGCAATGCTAGGTGAAGAATCCCTAAAACAGCCAGGTTGTATTTTATCATGTTTTGCTTTTTGAATAGACTTTTCTACTAACCATTTGACATGAGTAAGAGCTTGATATGATTACAAGGGAAGTGTTTATGTCAGCAAGAATTGGCACTGAATTGTGGGGCACTATCTGCTAGGAGTTCGTCTGGAATCCCATGGTGAGTAATTGCAGGTTTACAATAGGTTTACAGCATAGTGTTCTGTGATGCAAATTTCATACTTAGATGCTTTATCTTTGATGGCCGTATTTATGGATTCCCACAATAGGACATATCGAGATCAGTCCTTACACTATGGATGGACACAGGCTTATTTGCCATTTCTGACCTCATATACTGTTCTTTGTGTAGAACTCCATTACGTGAAGCAATTTAATCTCCATGATCCCAGTACATTTTAATGTTTATTTTCCATCCTGCTGTATTGTCCATTCAAAACTCTTTGCATCTGAAACTGAAAAATATTTAACTGGTTGTCAGGCACCACTAGTTTTTAACCGTAGTCAAGATTTATTCAGTTGTTTAACTTGTTTCCTTTTATTATAGTGTTAGCATGTCTATCTACTGACGGCTGAATTCATTGAACTCTGACTCCATTAAACACTGTATCAAATTATTTGAGAGTACTTTGCTCTTGTTGGGCATGTCTACACAAGATGTTTACTGCACAATAAACTAATTAGTTGCACAGTAAACTTCTGGGCATCTACATGTGCGCCCCTATTAAGTTGGAGTAAACTAATTTACTCCACAGCAAGACAGTTCTTCTAATTACAAGGACTATCTTGCGAAGGAGTAAAAAACGTGTAAATACTATCCCAGCTGGCTGGGGCATGAGGGTACTGCAGTGCAGGGGCTGCCTGCCAGTTAGCCTTGCACTGAAGCACCCTCATTTCCCAGTGAGTCTCTCTGCAGCACACTGAGCCAAGGCGAACAGCCCCAGGTGGACAGCCTGACTCCTGGGGCCTCCTGGCAGCCGGGCTTTATCCAACCCAGCTCAATATGCTGCTATCCCAGACGCACACTCTGGAATTAATTGTTTTGCATTAATTGCACGTGTAGACTTGCCACCAAGTCAATGCATTTGTATATGCATATGATAAACTCAGTGGAGAAGTTATATTTTATTTCAACATTGATCAATCACTTATCTTCTTACATATACTGGCTATGGTTACTTTATAGTATCTATTTTTTGCCTTTACTTATTATTTTGTTACAGACAATCTGGGGAGCATTTCAAGGGTTAGTATCTACTTAATCATTCCTGTTACAAGTAACAAACATATATTTTGGGTGAAGGGTTGAACTGTCTTTTAAAAATCTGATTTCTCTACTGTTACATTTGTCAGTTTTTCTATTTCTTTCTCACAGGCTATAAACTATGCTTTCATTGTAAGGAAAGAAAAGTTTGTTAATGTGTGTTGTTTTTTAAATCCTTTTCCCTTTATCTCCCACTGGGCCTTGTACAAATGTAAACATATATGCCTACCCCTCAAAACACACTGTAACATAGATCGAACTCACCTTTATAGCGTAATAATGTGCAACACGTCTACATACTTGAAGATTTCATAATTAAAGGCCATTTTTAAAAAATGCTTTCATAAAACCAATAGCAAAATAATTATTTTAGTAATATTGTTGTTTAGGATAAGTGAGCTTTGTGTTCCTTAAAGAAATTGTAAGAATACTTTTGACTAGAGGTATACTGCTAGGGAGGAAGATGGGTAACTACTAAATATACCCATTTTAACGTTTGTGCTAAATATCTAAATAGGATACAGGAAAGATTCAGCATAAACTCAGTTTGAAAACATTTTTTAACAGCAGAAGATTGAGGATGATTTAGCTCATGCAAAATTTCCTGAACTGAAATGTTTTGAGAAGAGGATTCTTGAGAGATACTATTAAGTCTTGATGAACTTTTCCAGCCTGGGGAAAGGCAACTGATGTGGGAGGCTGTGCTATTTCTAATCATGCTTTTGCTCCTATAGTCATTATCTGCTGTATATATTGCCGCTAACTTTGTTTGAATGTGGGACAGCACTGCTGGGAGAAAAAAAAATGTGGCCTAAATATTAAGTCAAAATTATCTATAACCACCACAGGTAAAATATGCTACCTGCAGCTCCACATAACTGCACAAATTGAAGGATCCATATGTCTCATTAATACTTTTTTTTTGTTAATAATTGTCACCTGAAACACTTATAAACATCTTAGAGTAGTCCCTTTCCAAGTATCTCTTGTGCACAAAGTAAAACTGGCCATAGCACACTGAGTCATCAAGAAATTAAGAAAAGAGAGGCCATGTACTAAGAAGTCAGAGCAACAGACGAGGAGTCAGGATACCTGGTTTCTGTTCTACAGGGCCACTGAGTTTGAAAGCTGGTCTGAGTCTATCCCAATTGTGCAGGTGGTCCAATAAAAGATATCACCCATGAAGATCCTTACCTCTCCTGCATAGTATGGACTATCATGGCTACAACATAGCTCCAACACTTGACTTTATTTTGGCATCCACACACGAGGATTTTAATTGCCAGTGCATAGAGGTGTGCTGAGGCATGGGAGTTTGTAAAACGTGCTGCAGTTCCCCTCGTTAAAAGATTTGACAAAAATATAATTTATTATGATTATTACTAAATTCTAGTGAGTAGAGCTAGTTCCTCACCCAGCCTTCCTTATGTGGGGGGAGAACTTTGCAAATGCATTTTGAAAGAACCAACAGGATTTCCACTGCAATTACCCTCTTCATTCTTCAGAAAGTAGTGAATGTTTTTGAGAAACCATTTTGAAATACTCAAGATACTTGTAAGTAAGGTGGTATTCATCTTAAACTGATCCAAAGTTGCTACCTATTGTAAAGAAACAAAACTGTTGTAAATAGTACTTTAATATTTCAGGTTATTACTGTGGTCTTGGCTTCTATTTACACATTTGTCTAATATCATTAACTTAACATTGTAAAGAAAACAATGTCCTTTTCAATAAACTTATGGGTTGTTTTATTGTGCTCCCATTAGATCAGCACTAGACTCGTTTCTATGCCATTTCTATCCCCCCTGTCACAAACAAGATGAGTACAAAAATCTTTAGTTAATATTCATGTTTTTTTACTGTACGCTCCATTTTTTGTATTCATCTTTTGGAAACCAGTCAGTAATATTGTCTTCCTCCCCAGGCCTCTTTCTCTCCCACCCCTATGATTGTATCCTTTTCTATTTGGCCAATATTGATTTCCCCCTCCCCATCCCCTGCTGTGTTGTGAATAGAGCTGAAATTAACACAGCTGCCTTTCTTTAAAGGGCTGCTGTCACATTTGATGGCCCTAAAATGTAACATACATTAACAATTCAGGGTTTTTAAAACTGTCCTAATCACAGGGAATCCATTATTTCCCCCCAACCCCCAAACAGCTACAACACTCCTAGAATCTTAATTTCTCCGGTGGCCCCGACATCACTGAGTCTTCTGTCTGTTACCACCTTCTTTTTTTTGGGGGGGGGGGGCTTGATTTGATTTACTTTCATCTTTGTTGCTTGTTGTGGTGAGGAAGCTGAGTGCCAGCATGTGCTGCACTTCACCAGAGCCGGCTGGCAAACCAGAGGAAGAAGACTGCGGATGAGCATTATACACCCAGGGGGTAGATCTCGTGTCTGGCCTGTGTGCTTAGCAAACAGGAGCCCGGCAGCCTACAGCACGGCTGGGGGTTTCCCTTTTTCTCTTCGGTTACTGAAGCCGGTGGGCCAAATTCATCTGACGTGCGAAGGGCGCCAGGGAGGGCTCCGAGCCCTTCTGTTTTTTTGAAGCCCTGAGACAAGTAGCTGGTGAAGGGGACAGTGGTTTTCTTGCTTGGGTTTGGAGTTTGGCTCCTGGTGTTCAGCGGTGTGCTGAGCCCGGGGTTTTGTGCCGGGACCTCAGGCGGCTGGCACCAGGGGAGCCCCCTCGCGGGAAGCGGGCGGTCGTGTTCAGTGGCAGAGCCTCGCCTGGCTCCCGCCTCGCTCGGCGGAAACCCGAGGAGGACCGCGCTGCCCCGCTCTCGCCAGGATCCCTGCCAGCTTACGGGGCTCTTCTCCCTCCGCATTTCAAAGCGGACCTCAGCGAGCCCGGACTCCTCCGCGGCAAGCCTCCACCCCCCCTGCCGCCTTTGTCCCTCGGCGAGGCGGCCCCGGGCGCCCCGTCCTCGCCGTGCGCCCGGCAGCGGAGTGCGGCGTTGGGCGACGCTCCCTTACGCAGGCCACTCCGGCGTCGGTTTCAAGGCCCCTCCCTCCCGGTGAAAGGCAGACTGCGGGGCGCCTGGAAACCGGTCCGAGGGAGCGAGGCGAGGGGGAGAGGGCTTGAGGGATTGACACAAATGGTCAGGCGGCGGCGGCGGCGCAGGAGGC
>NW_017728886.1:40657893-40714218 GCF_001723895.1 Crocodylus porosus
CCTGCCCGCGGGCCCTCAAGGTGCCCGCCTACCTCAACTACCGCTTCCTGGGCGAGAAGGACTGCGGCGCCCCCTGCGAGCCCGGCCGCCTCTACGGCCTCATGTACTTCGGGCCCGAGGAGCTGCGTTTCGCCCGCACCTGGATCGGCATCTGGTCGGTGCTGTGCTGCGCCTCCACGCTCTTCACCGTGCTCACCTACCTGGTGGACATGAAGCGCTTCAGCTACCCCGAGCGGCCCATCATCTTCCTGTCGGGCTGCTACACGGCCGTGGCCGTGGCCTACATCGCCGGCTTCCTGCTGGAGGAGCGCGTGGTGTGCAACGAGCGCTTCGCTGAGGACGGCTCGCGCACGGTGGCGCAGGGCACCAAGCGGGAGGGCTGCACCATCCTCTTCATGATGCTTTACTTCTTCGGCATGGCCAGCTCCATCTGGTGGGTCATCCTCTCGCTCACCTGGTTCCTGGCAGCTGGCATGAAGTGGGGCCACGAGGCCATCGAGGCCAACTCGCAGTACTTCCACCTGGCCGCCTGGGCTGTGCCTGCCATCAAGACCATCACCATCCTGGCCTTGGGGCAGGTGGACGGCGACGTGCTCAGCGGTGTCTGCTTTGTGGGCATCAATAACGTGGATGCCCTGCGCGGCTTCGTCCTGGCCCCCTTGTTCGTCTACCTGTTCATCGGCACCTCCTTCCTGCTGGCTGGCTTTGTGTCGCTCTTCCGCATCCGGACCATCATGAAGCATGATGGCACCAAGACAGAGAAGCTGGAGAAGCTGATGGTGAGGATTGGGATCTTCAGTGTCCTCTACACGGTGCCTGCCACCATCGTCATCGCCTGCTATTTTTATGAGCAAGCCTTTAGGGAACAGTGGGAAAGGAGCTGGGTCACCCAGAGCTGTAAGAGCTATGCCATTCCCTGCCCCAACAACCACAGCAGCCACCACCCGCCCATGAGTCCTGACTTCACTGTCTTCATGATCAAGTATCTCATGACCTTAATCGTGGGCATCACCTCAGGCTTCTGGATCTGGTCTGGCAAAACGCTCAATTCCTGGAGGAAGTTCTATACTAGACTCACCAACAGCAAGCAGGGGGAAACCACCGTGTGAAGCCCAGCCCCACCCGGCTGAGGGAAACCTTGTGCCTCAAAGGTGGGTGAGGGACCTGTATCCAGCTTGCCATGTGGCCACCATCCTAGCTGGGATGGGGGGAAATGCTTGCACAACAGTCAGACTTTCTGGACTGCTAACAGCATTTCCAGCCTACAGGGAACTGAGAGAAGAGAGGCAGGTGGGGAAACCCCTAAGCTGGGACAGACTGACTCTTTCTCTTTCTCCCTCTCTCTCTTTTTCTGTCTCCTGTTGGAACTGAACATACTGTGTCCTTTGGGGAGAGGGTTGTAAATAGTCTCTGTAAGATTTTGTAAGTATATTTGTACTGTATTTAAATTGCAAAGATCTCTCACTTTTTTTAATTATTTAGGACATTTTAAAGCCATTTACAGATCCCCCCCCACACCCCCAAATCTACACACACTTTAAAAAAAAAATGGTATTGGATTTTATTTTCTAGTGCAGGATTGAATTCTTTTTTTAAAAAAAAATCCCTCTCTTCGCCCCCAAACAGGTTGGCTGATTTGCTTGGAGTTTTAGTTGCATGAACAGCAGGGCCTGCACTGAGGTTGCTGCAGCTGTGCAAAGGCCCCTCCAGACCCAGGCAACATCCTGATCCCAACCTGCTACCTAGGTATGGGGAGGTGGAGAAGATCACCTGTCATGATCCTGCCCCACATGCAGGGGGACAGTTGTCTATCTCTTATCAATTGTGTCCTGAGGGAAGAGAGGAGAAAGCAGCGATTTGCTGCTTTTCTACCAGCTCTGCATGGTAGAAGAGAGGATGAGAGCAGAGGAGCTGATCCCTGCTGCCCATGAATAACTGTATGGTCTCCTTGTCTTGCTGACTCCCCAAAGACATTCAGTACCAGTCACCCAACTGTCAGGGGAAGGGGCGGGAGAAGTGGGAGGACCATTTTGGTTCTGTCCCAAACCGTGCCTCACCTCTGGGGCCACAGCAGCAGAATAAACAACTTTCTGCCAAGGTTTTGGATTAGGTGTGTTTGGAGTGGGGAGGGGGTTGGCTGCCTTCTGTTTTGGGGGAGTGGGGTTTCTCTCTTTTAAAAAAAAATTATTTAACTGTAGCTAAAGGAGAATTGTGGCTTTTTAATGGTCAAGATCAGAGGTCTTAACGCCACCTGAACCTGTAGCAGGTCTGGCTTAAAAATGAGGACATGGACATTAAACTTTCCCTATAAAGTTATATTTTAACCCCCACCCCCCCAAAAGGTAAAAGCAAGAGGTGACTGGTCTGGGTGATCTGTTGGCTGTCACCGTCACAAAAAGTTTAGCATTGTGTGGAAGAAAGAGGCTGAGAATAGTTCTACTCTTGATTCTAATTGTGTGCTCAGTTTTAGCCATCTGCTTCGGCAGTGGGTAAGCTTGTGTATGTTTATGATAATATTATTCTGGTAATGAAACCGCTGAGGGAGAACTACCTGGAATGCTTTGTTGAGATGCTGATATTTGCTTAGATTAACAGACAGCTCAATATAAACAGGATCAGGAAATATGAGCTGAGTAAAAATAGTTCTATCAGAATGAAATGCAGCATTCAGATTTTTAAGAATTAAAACTATAAATTGACTTTCCAGTTTCAAAATGTTTAAAAACATTAACTCTCCCTCGAATTCTGGTTTGTTATGTGTTTGTTGTTATGAAGGAAGGAAGGAAGGATGCTTTAGATTACTCGGAGGGAAAAATGGTTAAACAATCTGGTGGGCTATGAGACCTTAAGGGACCTCTACCTTTTTTTAGCACAGTAATTACACTGCATACTGTGGAGGTAAGAAGGCATGCGTGCAATATGTCTACTATCTCATATTGCTCCTGGATAAGTGTGAGGGGACAGGGTTAAACGGGTTTAAACAAGATGCATCAAATATAACTCTTGACAGATTCATTTTAATATTTAGTCCTCTGTATGAAAAACAGCAGAATGCTACATGCTACACTCCTGACTGTATTGTTATAACTTTTTATATAACAAGCACCTGTATTAGGTTCATAAATGTTATCTATGGCTCCCATACCCTGAAATGCAAAGTTATTTGAATTCGGTATGCATTTATTTCTGTTCATTATCACAAGATCATCTATATTTATAGAGGAATAGAAATTTATATATATTAAATACCATATTTTTAATTTCTCTGAAATAAATTGAGGTTTTGTACAAAACCATCTTGTCCTTTTGCATATTCCTGACAGTGATTCAGTGTATGTAGTATGAAAGCAACACACACACATTTACAGAACATATGGTTTTTTTAACCGGGTTTACGGTACAAGACTATTCAGTTTAGGAATGCATTATGCAGTTTGATTTTTATGTCTATGCCAGTTCAGATTAATCCTTCAAAAGAAGTAATGTAAACTATTTAAGATGCATGATAGGATATGGTTGGTGGTCTGAAATCCAAGAAGAGATCTGCTGTGTGGCAAATATACCTGCTATGTTGCAATTTTTTTTCTTTTGCAAAGGAAAGGTTAAATTGGAAAAACGCCTTCAATATTGCTGTGGGGGAAAAGGAATGTTTCTTGATGCCTAATCATATTTCAGTTATGTTTCTAAAATATGAGCAGAATTCTTTTTTTTCAGAAAAATTAAGAAAGGAAATATTTTTGTTTTGCCTGAAATTTTTAAATTTTTTACTAACCCAGGTTATTTCATATGTTAATGGAAAATATGTCAATTAGATTTATGATAAACTATATACATGCTACAGTTTCTTACCAAAATATACTTTCTCACCCAAAGTATCTTTTTTGAGGCATGGTTTTGGAATAATTCTGAGTTTTTGATTTTTCATGTTTTCTAGGATGGCAAACTAGTATTGTGTTCCATTATATCAAATTCATTATAAATAAGGGATATATAGATACTTTTTGCCTGATTTCCCCCTCCCCAACAAAATAACATGTAATATGAAGGAAGCAAGACTTGGAAAATTATAGGAAAAATTTGACCTCATTTAGACCTAAAGATATGAGAATAGAATTTAAGCATGTTTCCTTTAATTTTAACAAGTATACTCTTCATTTTCTTAAACATGGCCTATATGCAATTCGAGTCTCTATTCTACCAATTAAAATTATACTGTTCAGTGTTCTGCCTTAATGGTCTAACCCAGAAACCATTCAACTTCACTTACAGTGCAGTGATTTAAGCCATTTTAACTAAAGCTGCATTTATTTATCTGTGATCTGTAGAAATTAGTGACAATGCAATTGTAATTTCTAGCTGAAATTAGAATTTTACTAATTCACATATTTAATGTGTACCTAAAATGGGTCTCACTACTTCTCAGATTTAATTGTTTAATTGTAGCACAGATGTTTTCACGTTTCATCATTCTTTGACAAAACATTCTGTAGTGTGTGCTTTAATTATTAGAACTCAAATTGTTTACCTAATACAAATGAGCAAGGCCCATTTTATTTATGCATTCCTGTTTTTGTTCTTCATCTGCATGCTCATTTGCAAAATTCAGTTATTCACAGTGGCCAGTCATTAGTGTTTTATTCATACTTTGGATATTTCAACTGTACTTATTGTCTGAAGTATTTAAGACTTCATAAAAAGTAATGTGTAATCTAGATTAAAGAGATATGAAGGTGCCTTTTGCATGAGCATATTAAAATAATAGCTAATACTGCACTGTAGTATAAAAACAAACACATCTGCTGTTCCATGGCTCTAGGGAATTCAGATAGGATTTCTGACGATACATTTTGTATAATTGGCATGTGATATTTATGAGGGGACCATATCGGGCAATAGAACAGTGTTGCAAAATTCTTATTTGTGCTTCAAAAAGAAGAAGATATAACAAATGCTTTGGTATGACAAAGTTTGATAACAAAATTTAACAGTATTTGTAAATGGCATTCTGTAATCAATAGCAATGCTTTTTCTTTTGGAAAGTAGCTGATTTAAAATGACAAGGCCCACACAAATGCACATATTCCTCTATATAGGGCAATATCACAATAACCCAGAAAACTGGGGATTACATCTTTTGCACATTGCAGTACCTAAGTTAAACCATTTCCTGTTTCCCTATCAAATCTAAGGACTTCTAACATGTTCATGTAAATTTTTCCCATAGTTATCAGTATAGGGTTAAGTTTAAAACAAATCAGTAGAAGGTTAATTTTAAAAGCTGCATTCATGTAGGCCTGAATTCTCTTGTAACACTGGGTTGTGCACTTCCGTTGTCTCTGTCATGATACCTGCTGCTGGGTGCAATTACAAGTTTCCTTCTCCAGATAAATGGCAATTGACATCTTTGACTTCTGGTTTAAATGTTCATTGGTGATTTTTTTTCCCCCCCTTGTATATTCCACATATTGAGAAGCTAACTCTGAAAGAGGCTGTTTTCTGCACTATCTACTCCTTTTTGAAAATAAATCCTGGCCTATGCCACTCCTCCTGTCCTTAAATGGCAACATGAGGTACTTGCTCATACTGAGTAATAGTTTACTTTCCAGGGAAGCTCACTTGTCCTCTTGGAATATGGCACCATCTGCTATAAAAAAAATCTATATCTGTATCTGTCCATAAATATGATATCTACAGCACAGTTTTATCCAAGACTGTGTAAGCCTGCTCATCTTGAACTACCATACTTTTTAACTAACTTCATGCTGTTTGAAAGAGCTCTTACATTACTGATGGCACTGTCTAAGAATGTTTGAACTTGAGAACATAACTTTCCCTTCACAATATTGTATGGGACCTGAAATAGATACTTGAAGACTTCAATTCGTCTGAAGAAGTATTAAAAGTCTAAAAAAAAGTAAGCTAGAAAAGTAGAGAAACGAAGGTGTGGCTATCATTTCATCCTTAACTCACCCTCTAGTGTTCAGATACTGTAACTGCAGTATGCTTAGTAGGTAACATCACTGAATATGCTAAGACTGCTGTGATGATAGCTGGTGATTGCTGATCAATGCACGCTGATGCAATGCATTGGCATGATGTAGTCTTGACTATGAATATCTTCACTTTGGGGTTTTAAAACTATTAATTTTGTACCGTTTATTATTTGTACCCACAGCTCCAATTAGGATTAGAACCCCATTGAGCTGAATACCATGCAAGCACAGAAAGACCCTCCGCTTCTTAGAGATTACAGTGTAAAACCATGCCTTGCCTGCCTATGATCCTTGTGAAGATACTTGTGCACATTTCTTTCAGGAACTTGTTCTTCTCCCCTGGAACCATCTCACAGGCAAAGTTCATCAGTCAAGTTTATGCGTAAATGATCTAAATAAAAGAAAGGACAGAAATCTTTCTCTCTCAAAGACTGTCCCTTCCTATCTTACAAGTGTTTACAGTACAGAAGTGTGACTACAGTAAAACATTTTTTGATGTTCTTTATCAGTTTAAGTATGCTAACATTTGTTTTATAAATGGATAAACAAATGTAAGAAACAAAGCTAGTGACTTAATGGATAGAGATTCCTCCCCCCCCCGCCCACCTCTCCAGACTGCTTTCTTTTTAAAGCTGAGCTAAATTTGGGGAAATTAAATGAGCTTTCAGAATGTCTAATACTTTGTGGGATTGAGCCCTTGATGTTTTATCTTTATGCACAAGATGCCTTGGGTTATCCCAACAACTGTATCATATCAGCCTAGATAACACTGACAGGAATGTCTTGTAGGTAAACAAAGAACAAATTCTTCCATCCTTAATTGCATTTATCTACAACAAACATTCATATTTTATACTCACTTGGAGCCCTGTCAGTTGGTGAAGCTATGTTAACTTGTAACCTGATAACTTTTAAATGAAGGTTTGAATAGCAAAACTTTAAAAGGAAGAGCAAGCTAGATTTGTGTCTTGCCCACAAGAAAGATTTGAAGAGACCAGTAAAACAAGTCTTAAGCAATATAACTCTATAGGTGTTAATTCTTAGCTAAAAGAAGACTAAAAGCAAAAACATTTTGAGAGTTTGATTGTAAGGACTGTTTTTTAAAAAGTACTTAGGGATTTTAGAAAAATGTTCTGATTCTGAAACATTGAGTTGCTTGTGAATTAGATCTCCACATGGTTAAATGTAATTTCCAGTGCAACCATATCAGAGAATCTTCCTCCACAGAGGGTCTAGCCCTTTTTTTCATTCAAATCAGCAGTGTTAACTTGCTTATCCTGAGACTAAACAAATAAACTATGTATTCTTGTCCTCCAGTCAGACAGCTTTTAAGAAGACTCACGTGCAAATAAATACCAGCAGAGAAGAATAGAATGCTGATGATTCAGTCACAGATGAGTCTTGGCATTTTTCAACCCATTTCAAGGTTTGGTTGCAGTGAGAGGAAGTGAAAAAATAATACAACTGCTATTATGTTTGAGTTTCTAAAGCACTACTGCAATTGGAATATAATTAAAAATCACTCTCCATATTAAGAATTTCACTTTTATGTAACGACTGAATATAGTAAAATAGTACACTGTTAACAAATACACAAACTATTTAATGGTGTAAAACTTAAAAATAACTGTTGTAGACATTTTACCTATCTGATTGCCCTTGTCAGTTGTGCTGAAATTAACTGCCTAGTGAATAGTTTCATTGATGATAAACTGCAAGGGCAAACAAGGCTCTATCTCTGTATACTTTGATAGTATTGTAAATTATGTAATCTTTTTTCATGTTACCATGATGTCATTATGCTCATTAGTGATTGCAAATAGTCTGTCAGTTCTAGCACAGATTTATTCACGCACATTACCTTATTGCATTTTAGATTTCAGATGTTGCACATATTGTAGGATGTCTTGATGACGGTCATAGAACAAGTCCAAGAGACCCTAAGCTGATATGCCTTTATATTGTTGCAGGTATTATCTTTAAAAAGAAAATATAACATCCTAACTATATATTGTACCTATTTGCATCTTAAATTGCAATGGCATATACACTAGTCACAGTACTGTGCCTTAGTGAGAGTGATATTAGGATTTGGAGGATAAGATTAGGATTTAAAATGACCTTGATAAACTAGAAAACTAGTATGGAATTAATTGCATGAAACTGAGTAAGGGACAGGGATGGAATAATCAAATGCTCAGATACAAACTGGGAAATGATAGCTGTACTACAGAAAAGGATTGGGGGTTACAGTGAATCACAAGCATAATAGGAGCCAATGGTGTTGTATTGCTAATGGTAATAGCCTACTGCATTGTATTAACAGGAGTGCCACATGCAAATCAGGGCAAGTGATTGGCCTGTATGAACTTAAAAAGCAGAGTCAATATATCTGAGGAGTTTATGTACAGGTTTAGACAGACAAGATCAGATCTGTCCTCCCTGACAACTTTCATATGATTGATTCATTGAGTGCTTCTACATCCTGGGGAATGGAAGATTTATAACCTCTAAAGGAGGGTATACCAATATTCCTGGAACAGTTTAGGGATGTGCTTTTGACAGAAACTACTCTGGAGGTATAGTGATCTAGCACATGTCACTGCCTGTCCTAGTTACATACTGTTTTTTTTTCCTCACCCACATAGGAAGGAGGGTATCCTGGCTGCTTTCATGCTCTGCATTCCATTAAGAGAAGTCACAGCTGGCCTGTCTTGTAGACCAAGGGTGGCCAGCCTGGGGAAACACCATGTATCTGGGTCCATGAAGGCAGTTTTCCTTAAGAGCCCGGGGGACAATTGTTCTGGTGTGCTTTTCCCTAGCTTGTCGCTGCAGCCATATGGCTCCCTAGCTTGCTCCTGAGGTGAAAGTTGGGGCATCTGAACCCCAAGTCTCTGGGCTTAGGCCTGCAGTAGGATGCCTGCCAAACAACGTTGGAAATATCTGAAGCCCCTGGTGGGGGTGGAGGATGTTTGCCAGTTGTAGGGTCACTTATAGTTCTGGACTGACTCATGGATTTGGACTTGATTTGGTTGATTTGGCTTAGAACATGAAAAATTTCTTTAAAAAAAAAGGGTGGCCAACCTGTGGCACAGGCAGCCTCCCTGTGTGGCATGCAATAGGTCAGGGAGGGGACAGGTAGCAGATAGTGCAGAAAGCAGAGGAGGAGAATGGGTGGGGAGCACAGAATAGTGAGTAGAAAGCAGAGCAGCAGATTGGGCAAAGGAAGGAAATCAGAGTGGCTTTTTGGAAAAGTGGGGCTAATTGCTAGCATGCCCACCAAAAAGCTTGGCCCCCACTGCTGCTTTGGAGGAGCAATATTTCTAGAATAGCTTATGGCTGCTTCTTGTGGTTAATTACATGAATGTGAGAGAGGATGGCAATCTTTATTTTCATTTGGGCAGAGAAATTGCCAGGGCCAGCTCTGGAGGAAGCTGCAATCAGCTTGTGCCACCACAGCATATTTGGCAGACTTTTGGTTGCTAATGGCCCCTTGGGAAACTTACTGCTGTTAGTTGTACCCACTAACCCCTATTATCTGTAGTTAAAGTTTCACTATTATAACCATTGGAAGAGTGTGATCCATCAGATGCCAATACAAGGCTGAAGAAGTAGACTAGTCTTACTGTGAGGTCATTAAAGCACTTTGAAAATGGGTTGAGGAAAGGAGACTTTTTGGCAGCTCCATTTGAACCAGCATGAAAAATAAGTGACTTGATCTGGAAATGAAATGTTCTGACAGCTCCTGCCACTCTCATCTTCTTAGTTTTAAATACAAGCACAAATACTTTCCTAAAACAACTGATCTTGAGTTAATACTAATTAAAGTAGAGGGATCAAATCAGCATTATCCACTTGCTCAGAATCAAAAAAGACTTATAAAGAGCTGATATATCAGTAATACTGGCATGATTTAAGAGCAAAAAGAAACATCAACTTCTACCTGATTTTGCTTTGGGAAACATGAGAATTTTATTTATTTATTTATATCATACATCAGTATAAAAGCACCTAGAATAACATGACTATGAGTAGGCTTCTCAAAATACTAATTTAGGTGTGCAAGTCTCATTGATGAGTAATCGGTTTCATGATCCTAAGTTGCAAAAATGGTTTTGAAAAATTTCACTATATGCTCTTTCCAGTGTGAACTGAACAAATTTGCTTCTGGTCAGCCCCTGGACCAGCGGGCCACAGGGGTGGGGATCTCCCCCAGTCCTGGTGCTGCTCAGTTCCCGGCTCCCTCCAGGAGCCAAGCAGCTCTAGGACAGGGTAGTTCTCTGCCCCAGCCTGTCCTGGCACTGCTCACTTTCTGCCTCTCCACAGGAGCTGGGAGCTGAGCAGTACCGGGACTGGGGAGCTCTCTACTTTCCTGCACTGTCAGGGGCTGGTCAGAAGCTGTCCCGCTTCTGGGGCTGCTCCCAGCCAGTCCCTGGCTGGGCAGGGAAATCCTCAAGTAGCCCAGGACTGGTCAGGAACTGTCCTGCTGGGCATGGGCCTTCTCCTCAGGTGCACAGGGCTGGGACAGCTCTGCAGTGGCAGCTGTCTCCTGGCCCCATGCACATCAGGGCCCCTCCCAATGTCCATGGGGCTAAGAGACAGCTGAAGCTGCAGCCAGCAAAGCTGCCCTGGCCCCATGTGCATCAGGGTCCTTCTCCCTGCCAGCCCCTGGGTTAGCCCTCTGGGGGAGCCTGGAGCTCCCCCTGGTTGCTGCAGGAGACCAGAGCAGGGTGGGAGCAGCCCTGTACCAGGCTGCTTCCTTTGGGAAGGCGTTCTGTACAGTTTCCTGAACAGGCTCCCAGGGAAGGCTTACTGCACAGTAAAATACTGCATGTGCTATTAGTGCTATAAAGGCTTGATGCGCAATAAAATACTGCACAGTAAGCCTTTATAGCATTAATAGCACGTATGGATGTGCCCTTAGAATAGAGAAACTAAAGTGGGCCTTTACCTTTTATCCTTCAGAACAAGGGCCTAGCTGATCCAATCCACTTCTGTTCATGGAAGGAGAGAATACCATCTGACCAATATGAAAAGAGCAGCTGCTTTTTGAAGTATCTTGGGCTGCTCCTGAAGAAGTCCTCATAGTAGCTAATATAGTTTAATACAGAATTAATTCCTCCACTGTGCCTGTTGTCCCAAGTAGGGCAAGGGTCAGTTAAAGATCAGAGTTTGTGGTTGAGCTTGCTCTGGCTGCATGACAACCATAAGATTTCAGTCTGGTTCCCCATGTCACATTCAGTCTGGTATTAGAAATCCCTCTCTTCAGAGGTGAACAGGAGGCAAACTCTGAAGTGAACTTTGCTGCTTTCCAGCTCACATTTTCTATGAAGAGTAGATAACTGAGCCTGCTGTGATTTAAGATCTTTGACATCAGGAGTGATGCTCTGGCCCCACTGAAGATAGTAGCAGAATTCCCACTGACTTCAGCGGGGAATGATCTCAGGCTCAAGATATACTAAAAATAGTATTTTTAAGTTTTTAAAAAATAGGTAGGGTCAAGGGTAACTTACATACCTCTCTTGTGAAAACAAATCCCAAGTCTAGTTAATTTAATTAAGCCCTAAAAGCCTCTCTAATGTTCTTTGGGTCCAGTTTATTCAGAATATGTGGTTGTCTTTCACTGGCAGACCATTTATCTAAACATCTGGGAATCTTCAGTACTACTGTCCTCCTACTTCCAAACAGAAAAAGGAGTTCAGCATTAGTATCTCTGAGACTATCAGCCTTAGGAAGAACATATTAAACTTGTGTCTGAAGCACTAACCATAATTTATTTATCTGAATTCACAGCCTTCCTAAGGCAAGCTGTCAAACCTAATTGATATGGGGCTACTTTTGTTCCTATACTGACCAATGACTAGAATGCAAAGAAGGGTCCCTCTGTCATTATGTATTGTTCCAGCTCTCTGTAAAAACAAAACAAAAAAAAGCCACATTTAATACTCAGAATATGAAAAGCTACTTTTCTTCCAGCAGGTCTGGAAATAACCTTCTGTTGCAGTCATTAACAAAACCGGTTGCTTCCATTAAGCCAATTTGGGAAGTGGGTGAGGTTGAGCTAATAAAGGCAACATGACTCGTGGAATTAATGCTTCAGGTTGACACCCATTTGAAATATTCATAAAGAATGACTCAGCTTGCCAGTGTGGCACCAATGGTGTGACTTGGCCCTGACAAACATTCAAGATACTGAGCCTTAGTGCAGGTTCATATGAAGGGCCCACTCTTGTCACTGAACTCAAAAGGAGCTTTGCTGCTAATTTCAAGGGGAGCAGAATGAGCTGCAATCTGAATGGAAGTATGTCCAGCGGGAAATCTTTTGCAAAATTAAAAAAAAGAGAAAAAAGCCAAAAAAATACTGTTGTATGTTGCCTCCCTCTGCTGCTTGACATTCTTGAATGGAACTGGAATGTAGAAACCAGGAATAATTATTGGGATTGTTAAGGTCCTGAATTTGTTTGTTCACAAATGCCCTCAGTGTCCATTGGCTTTGAAAGGCATCATGAATAATTGACATTTCCAGGTGCTCATCAGGATGAGGGTATTTATAAATGTTTTTCTTAAGAGTGTAGAACCCTGCCAAAAAGATTTGATTGAGCAATCATGGTTAGTAAGTATTATTAAAAAATGACATAAACAACAATGAAAACTGAAAATGGTATCATTAGCAGTGGTTATCTAACCCTATAATGATGTAACAGTAATCTCCCTCAATTATCTGTCAGAAGGAAAGAAGTTTGTGCATGAGTTTATATGGATAAGAACCATTTATTATTCTTCATGTTTTAGGTTGTCATTTCTTTTGCAAAGTGCCATTTTTCACTCTTCATAACTCAGCTGTCTTTCAGTTTCACAGTGTAAATAATGAGGAGTCATTTCTGTTTATGTCTTGTAATCTAATTTTTTTTTAAATCATTAATTTATGAATTCTATGGTCATGGTTCTACAGACTGCAGTAATTCGGGAGGCTGCAGAAGGGGTGCTGTGAGTGGAAGGGAGCGGGGTGCATGGGTTGCTAAAGCAGAGGCAGGGATGACCACGGATTCCAAGAGCTGGGGAGCGGGGTGTACCAATCTTACCTATGATGGGAAGCCCTAAACAGTGCTGGCTGTGCTGCTGCCACCACACACTCTTTTCTGGAGTTTGTGGCATGAGTATGTTTCTGGAGCATGGACTCCATAGGGTTTGGGGAAGAAAGAGATCATTCCAGTTTGATACTTGTGTATCTGTTTCCTTTGTGCCTTTGCTGGGAGTGGAGGTGATTTCTTATGAAGAAAGGCCCATATAATAAAAATGGATATCATACAACCAACTACTATCACTTGACAGCAAATGTTAAACAGATTAAACCTTTGGCTTAGAATGGGAAATGTCTTGACTAATCTTTTGATCGGTGACTGAACCTACAGCTGGGGGTGAGAAATCCCTTGTATGTTCTTTTTGTGGTTTCTTATATTGGGAGGTCAGTGATCCAGGTTCAGTTTTCTATTTCAGTGCTTTAGACCTAAGCTTTCCACACTCTTAAGTATGTGGAATAATCATCAAGCTATTGGCTATTTTGGATTCTCTCTCTCTCATTTTTCATGAAAAATGTCAAGCTACCCTGTGTTCCTCCTGATACCGAAAAAAAGAAAAAGAAAAAAAAGAAATGCTGTTTTCCTGGGGTGGAAGGCCAATTTCCCTCCTATCTCCAGTTTCAACACCTGACAGCTTAGACCTTTGGTTCATCTCTGTGTCTATGCACTCTATTCTAATTTTATCCCAGTGTCAACAGGAAGTCATAGATACTTGTGAAAGTTATGGAGATAAGCTATACATTTTCAGATAGTAAGTGACTGAAAGAACAAGCAAAAGATTTGGAGTCTTTAAATTAATACTAAATGTCTTTCCAAAGGATAAATTCTTGTACCACCACAAATTATTGTGTTTGATGCAGGAATTACTGGTGACATTCTCAGGCTTATTGTAGGCAGAAGGTCACATTAGATAACTCTAAATGTCCCTGCTGGTATTAAACTCTATCTATGAATTGCAGCTGCACTAATTTATCTGGGCCTCCAAATGCATTACCTGACGATTGGGAATTATCCCCGAAGTTTTTGCTTCTAACATGAGTGCCATTCCAGAATGTATAGCTGTACAGTTGTATAATGTACACTAACATCACTAGTGTTACCATGACAGGAGACTACACTATCACAAGGCTCAGGAAAGTAACAAAACAACACATTTCATTCAAGCAATGTTTCTCTCTTGGAATACTGAGCGTCAAGAGGTAAGTTTGTCTGTCACACAAATACTGTGACAATTCGTTAAGAAAGAAATGTGCTCTTCCAACATGCTTCTGCTTGAAAAGAATGATCTTAAACAGCCGTTAAAAATCATTGGCAAGCTCTACTGCATAACAAAATTCTTCATCCTTGCGTGTATTTCCTAGACCATTTTTTTATTGCAACTATCCTAATAGCTACTGAAATGCCCAGTTCAAGTTAACAATCTAGCCAGTAAGCTGCAGGGTCCTATTTTTTTTTATTCATTGAAAAACACTGACAAAACTGCAAACATATGTTTTTGCTGCTAAAGCTTAGTCTTATCACAGTTGGAAAATGTGGAAAATCAATTACATGCTTTGAATTACTCCCTTTACTGTTATAAAAGAATTTCTTCATTCTTTTAGGGTAGTGTACACTTCGTAACATCTACCACTAACAGGCTGTTAGGACTTTCTGCTAAATGAATACACTACAAGTAAACTAAACAGAAAGCCTGTGGAATGCTAAACATCTACTTTCTCTTCTGTTGTGGCTGTGCTGCAGCTTGGGAACTCTCAGCCTTGTTGCTACAACATCTGGACAACATTTGGGGCTGTCTCTTAAGTACACGGGTGTGCACCTCCGGTGAATTTTAACTTTCAACATCTCTCTGCCTCTAATCTATATTTAATGTTTCATGACTAGTAGTCAAAGAAACTTCAACTAAATATCAGGTTGGAATGAAAATGATCCTTGGGAAAACATTCATTTTCAGCATTCGCCAGCAAAGTATCTGCGACAGAGATGTTCCCTGGAGATTTGTAGCCCATTCTCTTGCAGTAATAATAATTAAGACTCATGATTACTGTGCCCACATAATCAAAGATCGCTTCATAAAATGTACTTCCTAAGGGGAAGAATTCTCTGTTCCTAACTGGATGTCAGTCATAGGGATCAGCACCCCCAGGGATCCTGAGTCTTTTGCTTGCCCTTTTCATTACAGTGTTGTTAGCATTGTGTTACTTCATATTCTTCTCAATGCAAATGAGTAGGTAATCATGTGTAAATCGTGCCCTCCAGAAGGCACATGTGGTGAGTTTTTTTCCCCAAATCTACCACAGGGATTTCTCACATGGAACATAATTACATCTCTGCCATATGGGCTCATTTATATTCTATTACAGGTTAAGCTAATACGACTCAGAAATATGCTAAAAATACCTCAAAGTATTATGAGCACTGTCAAAACACTTGTCATTTCTTGCTCGCCTGTTTGATTGCTAGTGACTTTATATTTATTTAGGAATCTGTAGAGCCAAGAAACTCTCGAAAAAGCAAAATAAGGTCAGTGCTGTGGTGTCCAGTTTGCAATCAGGATAGTAATTCTCTCCAATGCTGTGCTCCTCAGATTTGTGGCGTATGATGATAAAAATGAAAAACCTCTAAGACATATTTACCTGAAGCACTGCCTTTGTAGATATTAGGTTTCCCTGGAGGAGCAGAATACAGGTTTCAGATGTGTAGTTTTGTCATTATCAGACTCTATCATGTCTCTGTTTGATGCAATTACTTTGTCTTGAAAAAGAAATATCTACAGTTTATACAGAGTAAAAATACAACCAACATATTTGTTCACCTCAGAAAAGCTTTTTCAGAAGCAATGGTAAATTGTCACTTCTTAAAAGCACTGTGTTAATATAGGACTAGGTCAGTAGTAAATACTTAAATAATGTAATATAGAAAAATTTAAGTATTATTTTTTAAAATCACGTTCTATCTCATCTATTTCTTTCTGAAAACATTTTCTCACTGATTTCTAAAAATTATGTCACAGACGTACAGGGGTGAAATGGTAGTCCACTGAAGTCAACATTAGTAGGTCCAGTATTTCACTGCTACGTTTTATCTTTATCATTGAAAGTTAGTAGCATGAATCTGAGCTCATATACTAGCTTCATTCCACTCTGATTTCAACAGTGTTATACCACTACATGTAAAAACTTTAATGCATTAATTTCCAGCAGCTGTGCACTGATGCAACCTCTGAAACCAAGTACAAGTGGAAGCCATCACCATCATACAAACACCTCCCTAGCCTGCATGCAGATGTTGCAGAAATGAAAAAAACGTGCTTTACGCTGAGCCCAGTGCATGCCCAGATGAGGCCATGGATTAGTTGGATCTGGCTCACCTGCCAGCTATATAGAGTGGGTGCTCTAGTGGGGCTTTTTGGGTGCTCTTATCTAATAGCTGATTAAATCAGCTTTAGCTAAAAGCACCAACAAACCGTGCTGAAATGCCTGATCTATACAGACACTGCAGAGCTGGGTTGAAGTAACACACTGCTTCTTCCAGTAAAGTGCAGTTTTAGAGGGGGGGCAGTGTTTAATGACTGCAAGCAGCCAAAGTTTCTAGGCTCTGACAGAGACTGAAACTCAATATGTTCTCTCCATTTTAAAAACTGAATACTGACTTCATTTTCAAGCTTCTTGGATTTTTACAGAGGGCTAGCTAGATATTTATAGTCCTTCACAAATATTTGGGTGGGGAAACAAACAGCCACACCTAAATGATGCCCTAGGCTTTCAAGATTTCATAAATAAGGCAGGAGAGGAAGTGGCAGACTGTTGTGCAAATTTAGGAGGAGTAAGTCAAAGAATGGTGGAGGACTAGATTGGGCTCTTTACTTTCTCCTTCACCCAAAGCCTTGCAAAACCAGTGTTTGGCTTTAGTTGCTAAAGAGATATGCCCTGAGAACTGTGGAGAGGATGTGAGTACAGCAAGTGATTGAGGGTTGCCAAGGACTGTAAGGTAGGTTGCGGCTGACATTTTGTAAAGTGTTTAGAGGTTCTCCCCAAGCGACAAGTTCTATATGGATGTAAAATAGTATTACTAGAACTAGTCAAATACTTGACAACATTTTGATGTTTTCTTGGTTTTTAAAATAGGGTGGTCAATGTTTTCTAAAAATTCAGTTCAACAACAAAAACTAGTTGTGAAAACCTTTTTGCATTTTTCAACTAGTGCTTCTTACTACTGACTTGAGGTTCCCTTTCCAGGACCTCCACTCAGCATAGAACTTAGGCAGCTAGCTGACATTGGTCACATCTACACCCACACTTTACTGTGGAGTAGACTAATTAGCTGTGAAGTAAAGCATCACCATCTACATGTGTTGGGGACAGTACTATTTTACACAAGGGTAATTTACTGCGATTAAATACACCTGTAGACATTGACCACAGGCATAAATGTCAGCCCAGGCAGCCAGGGGCCAGACTCATTCCTGGTACCTAGCCACATAGCTCTGCACTTTCAGCACCCTTGTGCTTCAGACAACCCCTCTGCTGCCCAACGCTGCCACCTGGAGCCTGAGGCTGATCCCCCATGATCCCTGCCAGTCTGGGCCTGTTTTACCTCGGCTCAAACTGCTGCTTTCCAAGGTGCATGTGTAGATACTGTGCCTGGGAGTAGTTTACCCTGGTTCAGAGTGTTTCAGAGTTTATTGTTTTGTATTAATTGCTCATATAGATACATCCATTAAGTACAATAACAATCTCTTGAAGTAAAATACCTAAGTATTTTGTTGAATCCTGACCTGTGATTGAGCAATAGACTCAGACATATACCTGAAGTGCAAGCACCTTCAACTCCCATTCACTTCAAATGATTCCTGAACATACAGCTGTGGGAGTTCAGAATGCCTGGCACCTTGAGGAATTAGCTGAAGCTCTAGGTTTTTTTGGTCAGAGTAGAGCATTCAAGCAGTGATTAACTCTAGACATGAAGAGTTTTCAGCTTTGTCCTTTCTAAAATAAATGGACTTTTCAGGTCGGATACATACTTCTTATCTAAGAAAAATATTATTCCAGTCCTGTCTTTTCTTGCAGACAGCAGCCGAATTGATGGCTAAGCAACTTTTGTCATAAAGAAGACATTAAGAAAAATAGGCTGTCTTCTGAAAAATTTCTGCTCCAGAAAAGCAGTTACTGGAAAACAGGGAAACAAAGAAAAACAAATCTCTGAATTGCTTTGCTGAAGCTATTTGATTTTTTTTTATTCAGTTCCAAATATATTTGATAATAGAAAAAGTTGATATGATTTCTTCTGCAGTCTATCAGCCCGAAGCTGAAGTATTCCCAACCAGCTCCCAGATAGCAAATCCGAGCTTAGGTGTGCAAATGCCAGTTGTGATATGTTTATATTTGGCAGAAGTAAATTCTGTGCCCTTGTGTGAAAATTTGCCACTCAATAGTTACATTAATATTTTTGAATGATTCACCTATGAGAGACATATCTGAGCTCATAAATACCTTGGATCTTCTTCATTTGTTGTTGTCACGCAGTTGTTGTCATTTTAATTCTTATTGCTACATAAATCTAAAAGCCTTTGCTGTGTAATGATAATATCAAGCTATGTGAAATACCATGTAAACAATTACAATTTATGTAATTGGTTTGGCTAATACAGGACATCTGGTTTTCAAGCTGGTATAGATGATCTCTGCTTTAGTTCCTATACAAATCAGTTCAGAATATCATGTTCACTGTCTATTAAATGTCAGATGGGTTAATAATACTGCAGGACTTAACAATGATGCTGGACTTAACATAATCATAAACCAGAGGAACTTTGAAATATGAGAGGACACCTTTGGGTTTAGTTCCCCATTTCACTTCTGTTTATTTTAAAATAATATTGTCTCAAAGCAGGGCTGTCCAGCTTCTAAGCAGCCAAGGGCTGCATGCTGCCTGGGCTGCATCAGTGTGAACCATGAACTTCTAGGCCACATGCCCACCCTAGCTTCATCCTCAACTCCCCACCTTGGGCTTCCCCACAGCACCATACCATACAGGCACCCAGGGGTGCAGGCTCCCCAGCTACCATGGGTTGTGCTGCGTTGTTTTTCCATGCACCACCCCTTGGCACAGGAGCAAAAAGTGCAAGCCAAAGGAGGGGTGGTGGGGCTGGAAACTCCAGCTGCTCCTGTAGCCAAATTGATGGTGGGAGTGGCATATGGGTGGGATCACAGGCTGCCATTTGGACAGCCCTGTCCTAAAAAAAAGCATATTGCCTAACAGTGGAAGGCCTACTCATTTTGGTGAGTACTTACCTACAGGAATAATTCCACTGAAACTAATAATAAAAGATCCATGGTGTGCACAGGGATACAGTCTGCTGGAGAGTACTTTGATACTTTATCTCAGTGGTGTTCATCCTCTAACCCCACAGATGGGATCTGGCCCATGGACTGGCACCACAGCACTCATCCAGCCTGTGGGGACAGATAGGTTTACTACCACTGCTTTATCTGTGTTTGCAATAGCTACCTGAGGGATATGGACATCCAGATCCCAGTAGAAACTTAGCAATGGTTTCTGATTCTGATTTCTGATTTATAGTGGTATAAATCAGGAATGGTTAAATCACTGGAGTTTGTGACAGGCTTCATAACCACAATACCAGCCTATGGGTGTGACCTGTGGCTAGGTAAGCTCAAAAGGTGAAAATCCTGTGGAGGCTTGGAGGTTTTTACCTCAGATAGTGAACATCAAGGGTACCAGCGTCTGGTCCCACTTCTTGGGGTTCCCCTGTATGCATTACTTAGCATCAGCTTTAAGGTGCAGTTGAACTGCTCATCCAACCTGTTAGTCTAGGGATGATAGACTGACATCTTGAGGTGCTTTATCCAGAGTACCTTTCAAACTCCCATTGCCCTGGCCATAAAATTTGTGGCTTGATCTGTCAGAATTTCTTTAGGTATCCCCACCCTTGCTATCCATTTAAGCAGTTCATCTATGATCTTTGGGGCCATCATTGAGCAGAATGGTATGCCTTCTGGGAAATGGATTGCGTAGAACATACTGATAACCTGTGCTGCTCTTTGGAAAGGGGCCAGTGATATCCATAGTGATTCATTCAAATGGCTTTTCCACAATGGGCATGGGAATCATGGGAGCTATGGGGGGTATATATCAATTATGGACACCTGGCACACTGAGAATGTTTCACAGTAGTGCTGGACCTCCTTATAATCCTCCGGTGAAAAGAACTGCTGCAACAGGTGGGCCTCCTTTTGGCCCTGCCTAGGTGGCTGCTCATGGGCCCGTTGTGTGCCGTCTGACTAGGAGGGCCCTGTAATATTGTGGCACTAGGAATTGGGATCTCCTGTCCTGGCCCATTCCCCTTAGCAATAAAGTACAAGAGGTCATTTTTTACCCCAAAATGTGAGACCTGGGTGGCCTGGGCTGGTCATAGCCGTTTGTCATTATACCACGCTAAGCCTTCATCATACGTATGCTGGAATGCAGGGTTGTTAAGCTGGTCTACCTGAAATGGTCAAGAGCCAATGACGTCCTTCAGGTTGAGGGGGTCCCACACATCTTCTGTGAATCCATCTAGCAGTCCTGTATCTTTGTCCTGAGTAATCTGTGTGAGGGTGGTCTACAGCACCTCTGTTAAGTACAGCCAGTTGCAGCCAAGTAGCACGCGGAACGTAGGTCACGTGAGATTCCGATGGGTATTTTTGTAAGTCCTACCAAGAACTATAACTGGCAACTGACATCGTTCATAGGTCTGCTGCCTGCCGTGCACGCAGACCAGTGTTTTGCCTGTGGTTGGAGTGCCTGCCTGTGCGGGTAAGGGAGTCATATGGACTAGGGTCTGCACACATCCAGTGTCTACCATGGCTATAAGAGTGCACCCCCCAATCTAGGTGTCCATGATGGGCCTAGCATGGTACAGTTTGGGGCAAGCATAACTGAAGCTACAATCCATATTTTCAATCCCACTCTTGCCCACCCTTGGCTCCGTATAGCAGTGTGGGAACCCCCGGCCTGTGCTATGATGAGGGAATCTGGTGGGGCAGCACCAGGTTAGGTGTCCAATGGTGTCACACCAGTTATACCTGTAGTCATGGGAGGCCATCCCTGGCTTGATGTCCTGTCCTGTCTTACCAGATGGTCTGCAGCCCTTGGCCATGGGCTGGTTCCTCAACTGTTCCCCCATAAGCCTCAGCAATCTAGACAACCTAGACAAGGGATGAGGCCTGATGTTGCCACACCCACTTCTGGGCCATTTCATCTAAGTCCCAGATGAACTGCTTAAGAATGACCATCTCAAACAGCATTTTGATATCTTTTAACCTCAATATCTTTTAACAATTGTGCCAACAGCCGGGGTCACTGATGATTTTTGATCTTTTTTGGCTTGGAGCTGTTGCCAGTAATGCTCCAGGGATATCTCCAGTCAGTACAATATGGCATCTTTGACTGTTTGATAGTCCATGACCTCTGTGTGCAAGAGCATGCAGGATGTGGCTTAGGCCCAGCCTGTTAGGAGTGGCCCCAGCTGAGTGGCCCACCAGCCCATGTCCCAGCTTGCCACCATGTCCAGGCATTCAAACAATTGTAGGTAGCCTTCAGGGTCATCCTCTTTGACCATCCTGGGCATATGGAAACGCTTTGGTGCCTGCCTCCAGCCACTTGGGCTTTGGCTAGCTGCTCTTCCAAGTCTTGCTGCTAGGAGAACAAGGTGCCATGGGCCTCCATGTCCCAGAACTTCACTTGTGTGAGCTTCTGTAACAGCTGCAGGATCATCCCCTGTATTGCTGCCAAGTTTCGTCTGGCCTCATAGCTTCCGTCTCATCCATGGCTGATCAGTTCATGGTTCACAGTCACCGGTAACCACCATTTGCCTTGTTTTCCCAGCCAATGCACCAGTGTGATAGGCTCATGACCTATGGGTGTGTCCCACCTCCTGGGCCATGTTGCACCTAGGTCTATTCACCTGCCATAACTTGTTGTTATACTTGGTTTTACTCCCCAGAAATGATGCTCAGTGGTTCCTGTAGGGACCCAGGGCAACTCTGTTGGCATATCTTCTGTGGGCCTCCTCCTCCCCAATAACCCACCCCTTTCTGCTTGGGTGTTTAGAATCAGCCTGGATGATGTGGTGACGAGGCCTTCTCTTGCGTTAAGGCCCGGTGATGATGATAGCTGCAGGGGGTCTGGCTGCGGTTCTGTAGGTTTGTGACAATTACAACATAATGGTAATTCAACTAAAATAGCTCAGATGACACAGTGGGCGGGGCAGTGATGCTCCTGTGTTGAGTGCTTTCCTTCAGTGTGTGGGTGTCCAAATGCCCAGCACACCCTTCTCCCACAGACTATTAAGTTAGTGATGCCCCTGGTCTGGATTCTACCCAGCTAGTTATGCTAATGCTGTGACACATGCCACACTGGTCCTGCATTATACTCATGGTTCCACAAATCCCTCATTGGGGCACTCTGGGTTAATGGACACTTGGCTGGGTGCAAGGGGGACTCCGTGCAAGGGGGACTCTGTGTCAGGTTTTCTCCTTGGTAGGCTCTGGCGGTGCCCAGTGGGCTGCCCTCTCTCAGTTCTAGCTTAACTGCATATTCCTGTGGGGGTCATTGTGGATACTGGAGAGTGGTGTTGGGCCTGGGCTGCGTGGCCCACTATCTGTGGAAATCAAGCTGGCACCTGGTCAGATCCCCAGTGCCCCATGGCTGATCAGGGCTTCCAGGGTTTTTCCAGGGAACCTAGACATGGGAAGAACAACCAGCCTCTTGCCAGCTATGTAGCACACATCTGGGTCCTCCCCAGATGCTTCAACAGCAGGATAGGCATGTGTTGCCCCTCTGGGTGTGCTGGCCCTGAAAAGATGTGCCAGGTCCTTTCCAGCCACAGGGAGAGCTTCCAGCTCTGTTGCTGGCACTCCCATGTGTTCCACCCCCAGCTCCACTTCTGGGCTTGCTTTAAGCCTGGAGTCTTTGGGTGCTGGACCAACTGGTGGAGCTCCTTGTGGCTACTTAGTGCCAGCCAGCTTACCTGCAAATGGGCCATGTGGTTGCCAGCACCGTGGTGAGTAGGGCTGGAGCCTGTCACAGAGTTGTTCAACTTTAAAACTGATATGAAATCAAATCTGAGTCAATTGATTTCACTGGAGTAAGCTCCTTCAGTACTCCTATTCAAGGTGTACATAAGAGAGACAAGATTTTTTCGTATTATCTTTTACAAGTTGGACTAAGTGTTTTATTGCACTAAGTGGGAGAATTGTTAGACAAGCTTTCAGGTATTGAATGCCCTTCCTCAGGTCACTTTATACGTAACATTAATTTTAAGCTGCACAAATATCATCCATTGCAAATATTAACGTAATTAAACAAGCATTTAGAAAATAAGAGTATTCATCATGTTTACCTTGGGTCCAACTTTGGATAGTATAATACGTATCTTGTAAAATGTCATAGGCTTCTACTACCCTTATGTTTATAATTGCAGTGTGCTCCTTTTAAAGTTGATGGTTATTAACACACTTCATTGTAATCTTCCGTATATAAGTCTATAATGAATATTGCTGCATATATATTTCAGTATAAACTGTTTAGGTGCATTTCAAAAAACAGTTATAATAACAAAGTTTCTTGATAAGGAAACTACTGTTAGGCAATGTGAATGTCAAAGATATATTGCTAAAATTGTATGGCATAAAGCGCATATTGTATGGCAAAGATCACTGTCAGAGACAGGATGGAAATAAAACCAGAATCATCATGGTAGCACAACAGCAGAGTTGTGATCTGGAGCTTGCAACTACCTGAGGGCAGTTCTGTGTTTGGAGACTGAATTCCTGCTTTTCTTGGTGGGTGAAAAGTAGGATTTTTTCCTCCTCCTGGCCATATTTAGAATCAATGTTAAAATATGCAATGCTACTAACCTCCTTTGGGAGGAGAGAACACCGGGCAGAGTTGGTGTTTAAAATAAATATTTTAAAGAAAATTCCTCTCAAATGAGGAGTTGTTCTGTGATTTCAGCATTCAGGTTTTGTAGTAGAGGAAGGATCTTCTGGTGATTTCCCAGGAATGGGAGACAGATGATCTGAATTTTGTGTATGGTAAGAATAAAGACCTCAAGTATGACCTCTCACACATCACATAACTTCTCTTTACTTCAGATTTTGTAGAACAATGGTTATGAAATATAACTAACATTTGTAAGGTTCTTTGAGACCCTCTGGGGAAGGATGCGACAGAAATGCAAAGTGATACCGTAATATTAGTGCATATATTTATATAATATATGCACAGAAAATATATGTGACAATAAACACACATAAAATATTATATTACATGTAAAATAACTGTTAGTATTAAGATTCCAAATGAAGCACTCAGATGTTAGGAAAGGCTCCCTTGTGACTGGCATAATGATAAAGTGCTTATGCTTTTAAATTACATGTGCATGTGCTGTTTTTAACACCAATCCTAGTACAAAGGGGACAGATTCTTGTGTTTTCTTCTCATAGCTCAAGGTGTGAACATAAGGCCGTCCTTATTTCCTGTACACTATTCTAAAGATGGAATTACTTTTCTCATCTACTACTGTTGTAGTAAAGTCCTTCACAATTATTATGGTAGTGTAAGGGTGATGTTGTAATTATGATGGTCCATAAATTATGCAAGAGGCAAGGATTTCTTAGGGTGATATCTTTTATTGGACCAACTGTACAGCTGGGATAGAATTAGACAAGCTTCAGAATGCAAGACATCTGTCTTCAAGTCTGACCAGAACAAGCCAAGCCCAGAATAGTCTATATCTCTCACAATTATTAATGACTTATGTGAACAATGCCACTATTTGCTGAGGGGAAGGTCATATCCTAGTTTTACAGATCGGGAAGCAAAGCACAGAGAGATGAAGTTCAAAATGATTCCCTGATTTTGGGTGTTCAATTTCAGCTTAACTGTTCAGAGTACTTGCCACTGGCTGTGTCTACATGAGACACTGTAATGTAAAGTAGCATAGTTTATTGCACAGTAAGCATACATTTCTACATGCACACAAGCTTATTGTGCAGTAAATTTTGCTACTCATGAGTAAATTTGCTACTTGCATTTGCAGGACAACAAGTTATTGCTCAGTAACGCACATGTAGATATCAACTGGGAGCAGATTTGCCACTGGGACCCAGTCTGAGCTTAGCCCCAGGGCCCTGTGGTTAGGAGCCTTTCCTGCCCACCTCTCTGGCAGCCTCACAGGCATTTTGAGCCCTGGCTGTCAGCATCAGGGAGCCTATGGGGACTCATGGCATCTGTTGCTTCTGCTCAGGTCACAAGCTACCTGTGCCAGCTTGTCTGCACCCTGGCGCTGCTGCCTGGCACCACAGTGCCATGTGGCTGCCAGGCCCATGCCATAGAGTCCTTCAGGGTACTAAAGGTTCCTGCCAGGTCTGCCAGCACTGGACCTAGCTTTAGGCAGCTCGTGGCCACTAGGACCAGTGCCAGCTACCTGCAGCCAACCTCAAGCAGCCTGCCTGGACTCTGCAGGTGCTGCAGGCATCACCTCACCATGAAGCTCCTAGTCCTGTGCTGTGCCTCTGCATTGGGTGCTGTAGGCAGCTTCCAAGGCCTGGCAGCACAGGGAAGGCCAGACGGAGGCCCGGAAAATCAGCATGGGCGCCCCAGTAGTTTCATCGCTGATGCCATATGCCTCCACCCCAGGCCCCAACTACTCACAGGAGGAGACTGGTGACCTCACGGTGCTGTGGAGCAAGGTGGACATGCAGCGTCAGTTCGTGCAGAGTGGGAGCTCCAATGCTTATATCTATGAGGGGCTATCAGGCTGGATACGGGAGTGTCGGCAGGACCACTTGACATGGCTTGAAAGGTCAAGGCCTTGGAGGCACAGTGGGTACCAACACGGATCACAGTTGTTGGTCAGGGCATGCCCACAAGTCCATACCCTTTCGGCAGCAAGTGGACACCATCCTTGAGCCCCAGGACCCAGACCGTAGTCATGCTATGTACAGCAGCATGGGCAGCCTGCCTGAGCCACTGCTCTGGCCTGGCACCTGCGGTGATGTATCACTGGGGGAGCCAGTGATGGTTCTTTGGGAAGCTCACAGCCTGTCCCACTGAGCTTCCTGCCCCCAGCTTCCACCAGTAGCTCAGGGAGCCTGGGCCAGCACCTGGCCTGACAGCTCTGCAGCCTCAGCCCCAGCCATGAGACATGGCCAGCCCTGTCATCACTGGTTGCCAGCCATGGCAACAGGTGCTTCCAGGAGCCAGGCATGTCTGGCCTGGGAACAAGGCAGGGAAGACAGGCTGCCAGGGGCCAGTATCTAGCAGGCTGCCGGCCCCTGGGGAGTGAGTGGGGATGGATGGCTCAGCGGGTAGCTGCCTGGGCCCAGACCTGCCTGGTTGACTGTCCATGAACTGTGGGTACCTGTGCATGCCCAATCCCCAATCTGAGGGTGCGCAGTGCATAGGCCCCTGGTACAGAACACCTTATCTCAGAAATGTTGCAAACTCTCACAAACTGCTTCTTTCTCTTGGCTCTGCAGGCCCTGCAGCTACACACAGGGGAGAAGCTACAGTTGGCATCTAGAATGTGGCTTCAGGGTTACCAACCCAGAGCAGGGACCCTGCAGATGTGCCACCTCTACAGGAGGAGGACCCAGGATTGCACCGTCCTCCTGGACCAACTGGTGACAGCCGTGAAGGACCAGCAGGTAGGTGGAAGGCATTGCCTGGTGGGACAGGTGGTGGCTGGCGGTTGTGGCTTGCAAGGATGCATGGGATTGGTGAGAGGAGGTGTGGGTGGACCAGGAGTTCAGGGTACAGGTCCTGGCCTTGGAGCGTTAGCATGTGGAGGCCCTGTAGGAGCAGGGCGCAGTTGTTGCCAAGGCAGTGCAGGCCATGGAGGATGACCACCAGGTGCTGAACACAGTCTTAGCCCCCTTTGTGCTGCCTGCTGCCATACCCCTGATTCTAGCACCACCTGGCCCCTGGCAGCCACCCACTGCCCAGTAGCAGGCCCCCCCATTGGCTCAGGTGGAGGTCTAGCACCCCCTAAACCAGCCAGGAGCCTCTGCCCCAGCCCTCGCCCTAAGTCCATCACCACTCAGCCCCCTTGCCTGGGCCCAGCCCCATTGCTTACCTCAGTTCCATGCAGGTGCAGAACCAGAGCTGCCTGCAGTGGAGCCAAGACCATGTGCCAGCTCTGCTGGCCCTAGCCACCAGATGCCAAAGGGGGGGTTGCCCATGCTAAGGGACCAGTGGCCGCTCTGGTCCTGAGCGAGTTCCCCTGTCTTCCAGCTTTGCTACTGTGGGCGCACCCATGGGGGAATGGCCAGAGACCAGGGTGCTGGCTACCTGTCCCCAGGCTCCATACCCACCCCATGGACCCCTACCCCAGGAGGGCACACACACAAATCAAATTGTAAATAGTTTGCACAGAGAAGAGCACGTTTTATTGTTGGTGGGTGGGGTGGGTGGTGGAGAGGCTCTAGTGTTGGGAAAGGCGGGGGGTCTATTTGTTGTGAAGGCAATAAAGTATTTTTCTGAGAGCTGTCTGCAGTGATTGTGGTGCTGGGGATGTGGGGTGCAGGGGTCTGTGGGCAGAAGCTACAGCTGGGAGTGCAGGAGGAAGTGGTTGGCCAGCTCCTCTCATACCCAGTGCCCTGGGTCCCAGTGGTGGGTGTGCGTCTTGCCCAGGGCCTCAGTGGGAGTGGGGGGCTGCTGCTGTCCTCCTCCACCCACTTCAGCTCCACTACCCATACCTCCCAGGAGAGCTCTGACCAGCCTTGCAGGTTTTATACAGCACACAGTCTGTGATGATGACCCAGGGGATGTTGTCCTTGGTGAACTTGAGGATGCACCAGTGTCCCATGAGGTGGCCAAAGGCACACTCCACTGGGCATGGGTCCAGCCCAGGCACCTGTTGAAGTGGGTCTGGTGGGAGTCCAGCTGGCTGGTGTAGGGCTGCATGAGTCAAGGGAGTACAGGGTAGGCAGGGTTCCCGATGAGGAAGGGCAATACGACTGTGGTGGCCACCTGGAGGTCTGGCACTCACTGGTGCAAAGCACCTACTCTGCATGAGAGCTGGCATGGTGGAGTTCTGGAAGACATAGGCATTGTGGGCACTGCCTGCCCAGTTGGTGCTCACATTGGTAAAAAGGCTGCAGTGGTCAAAGATGGTCTGGAGCACAATTGAATGAAAGTCCCTCCTGCTGTAGTAGGGGCAGTTGCCATGGGGCAGGTAGGTGACAGGGATGTGGGTCCTGTCCAGGGCCCCAATCCACTGAGGGAATCCCAAGGCATGGAACCACTTCCAAGGGGTTGTGCATGCAGAACACCATGTGCCCCAGCATATCCTGGAGGGCACCACCCATCTCCAGGATGGCCTCCCCAGCAATGGCCTTACTCACACCAAAGAGGTGGCTCATGTAGTAGAGGTTGGTAGGCATGGCCAGCTTCAGCAGGGCAAGGCCCAGCTGGGTGTCTGTGGGGAGGAGCTGCCACATGGTGATGTCATGCTTCTCCAGGTGCAGTCACAGCTGGTCCAGGAGATCCAGAAAGGTGGCCCTCCAGCCACTGCTCATTCCAGGTTGCCTGGATGATGTGCAGCTCCCAGTCCTGGTTGGTCTGGTGGGCCCAGAGAGGATGGGGATAGAGGCCCAGGAGGGCATAGATGGCCCCAGTGGTGGCATCCAGAATCCTGTTATTGACATCCCTAGTGCCTAGCAGGATGGGGTCTAGGTGGGAGGTGCACAGCAGCAGCTCCTCTGGAACAGCCCAGTGCTGCTGAGCAGGTGGTCACTGCACATGGAGGATGCCAAAAGGGCCCAGTGAGCCATGGGCCAACTGGTGGTTAGCTTGGTGGGTGAGTAGCGTCAGTGTGGTGGCCAGCAGGAGCTTGGGGTGCTGGGCATTGCTGCCAGGAGCAGGGGTTGGAGCAGCTATGGCATGGGGAGGCAAAGACTGCAACAAGACAGCTGCCACATGCTGCCCCTGTGCTCTGCATGCTGCTCTTGGCCAGAAATGCAGCTGACCAGGGAGCAGGGAGTGGGGCAGCCTTTTCAACATGGTCTCTGCCTGCGGGCATCTGTGACCAGAGCCTCCAGTTTCCCCTGGTGGAGGTAGGGGCTCATAGAAGGGCCCCAGGAAATAGGAGCAGTTTGCTGCCATGAACAGCAAATCTGCTCCCACTTCCCTGCACATGTAGATGCCTGCCTAGAAGCATTTACTCATCAGTAGTTTACTTACAAGTAAACTAGTCCTGCATCAAATGCGCATGTAGCCACACCTACCGAGTAGTACTTTTTATGCTCAAGGTATGACTCCTATTGACTTCAGTTGCAGCTGTGAATGCTCAGCCTTTTTGCAAATTAGACTTCAGGTCAGGTATGAAGAATGAAGAAAACAGTGACTGCTTGTGAAAAGTCTGCCTTAACTGATTTGTCTAGAGTCCCACAGGATCACTATGGCAGAGACAAGGGTAGAATCCACTTTTTTTGGGCAGACTGAAGCATGAAACTATTCTCTCTTCCTGCAGTCACTACACACTTCCCAAATTCTGCAAACAATGAAGTAGGGCCCCTATAGACAGCAGCTTCCTTTACTCCATAACTCTCGTTTGTACTGTAGAGCAAGATCATCAATACACTAAATGATCCTGTGCAAAAAATAATAAGAGATCATACAGTGAAGGACTGTTGCATAGGTAGATTTAATTCTGGCATTTCTGAACCTTTGAGAGCTTGACTTTTTAGCGTTAATGTTCTTTTTGAATATTTTTGTATAATTTCCTAACTTTTTTTAAAAAAGGAAAAGGAAAAATATCCCAGGAATTCTACTATGTGGCACCATAATACATTGATAACAGAGCTGAAACCTTTGGATCCACTGTACAGAGCACTGCCATTTGATGGAAGAACTAATAGCAAAAGTAAGTTTTCATCCACTAGGTAGATAAGCACTAAAAGGGAATGGGACACTTTGCCAATGAGCTTCAAAGATATTTCATGACAGCAGAGAGATGGTGAGGCTCAGGAATCTCTGGCCTCTTCCAGGTTTTGGAAGGGAATATTCTCTGATGTACATTTCTGTCCCTCTTTCCCTCAAGGAAACTCCCGGTTTCCTCAACATTTTTCTGATCTCCAGTCCCAGTTTCTCCTCAGGCTTTGGCCCTGTAGCTCTGGCAGCTGGGGGCCCCTCTGGCAGTGCTGGGAGGTGAGGAGTTATGGGTAGGGGATGAGGGGCACCAGCAGAGCTGAATGGGCTTGTGGGGGTGGGGAGCAAGGGGCACAAGGAGACCTAGGGGGCTGTGGGTGGGGAGTGAGGGGCACCAGCAGGAGTGGCCTGGACCTGCACCCTGATGCGCTAAGGGGGCAGGGGGAGCTCTGATTTTCCATGATAAAACATCCAAATCAAATACCAAAAATTTATAGGTACTTAGAATTTATTTTACATAATAATTGAGGCACTGGTAGGCTTCCAAATTGCTTTAAAATTGTAAATATATCAATAAAACATTGTGTTCAGTTAATACCTATATATAAATATTATATATATAGTGGCATTTCATTTTACTCTTAGATTTTGGTTTTTTTATTAGAAAATTTGCAATTTTTTATCAGAGAATTTGCATTTTTTTTTATCAGGGAAAACCAGGCTCCCTGCTAGTCAGGCAGCAGGAAAACTGTCTATCTCCATTTTCCCTCCATCTAAATGGATCTCTGGATGACAAAGACTTGGCACAACCAGGCCTGTGATATCGTTTCCCTATTCCATTGCAATCTAGCCCAGGGTGCCCAGCTTCTAAATGGATGAGGCTGGTATGCCATGTGTGCTGTGCTAACAGAGGTTGCATGCCACATGGGCTGTACCAGTGCTAGCCACAGGCCACAGGAACTGGGTGGGATTGGGGCCACTTATTAATCCCTCAAGCCCACAAATTTTTACCTGTAGTCTGTGGGCTGCCAGTTGGATAATCCTGATCAAGGCAATGTCACTGAAGAAAGAGAGATATAGCAAGAGTACTGGCTGTCAGAATGGATTTATGAAGGCTACTGCAGCTGAGTATGAGTGAGGGTTCTGTAATTTTCACTGAATGCCAGATTGGCCTTGTGATCAATCAAGAAATAGAAAAAAAGTGGCATACTAACTTTTTTCTCTCCTTTCCTCAATGCTTGTCTGACTGTTACAGCAAGTCTAGCTCAGCCAGACTCAAGGATCTGGCCCAACATCTGAGCATATCTCTCAGTTGCTTAAAACAGATGTAATTTTAGTTTAGATGTCTCTTGCATTGTATGGTATCTTCCCTATAATTTAAAATATTTCCTTTGAGGAAAAAAGAAACTTAGAAATGGTCAGCCTGGTTAGTACAGTAACATAGGAATTGTAATATCAGATCAGGTTCGTGGTCCATGCAGTCCAATCTCCAACCACAGATTTCAGACCACAGAAACCAGATGCCCCCGAGGAATAACCTGCTTGAGGGAAAATTATTTCCATTGCCTTCAGTCACTGATTGCACCTTGAAGCATCAAGGTCCTTTTATGTCATTTTTTTAATCCAATCTATTGAAACTGAGGATGTTTTTATTGACCATATGAATATCAAATACTCGGTTTTAGTTCTTTTCAGATCTTGGCCTCCAGATGAATCAAGAAAGCTTGCTGAAGAGTAAAGATTCCTGTAAAATAACAGAATAAAATACAGTATCAGGGTAGAAAGGAGCTACATTTGGTACAGGGACAGCTGTGACCAACACAGGAAGCTGGTATTTTCTGTCTTCACAGTGATTCAGACCTTTGGTATCCAAGGCCATGTGTAGATTAAATGAGGGTCATGTGTGCAGAACACTTTAAAGTGGGTTAAATGCTTCTGCACCACTTTAACGGAGTTGTGTTTGAACACGTCGGTGGAGTATTGCACAGTAATTCCAGCCGCTGTAGCAAATTTGGCGGTGTAATGCACCTTAAATGACTTGGGGCGCAGCTGCAGGGTGAAATACTGGGCTCTATGCAGCTCGGGGCTCCGCAGGAAGCCCATGCAGGCAGCATGGCAGCAGCCCAGGAAGGCAGACTCCACCCAAGAAAAGTGGCACGCCTCATCTTTTTTTTCCCTTGGAGCCTACCTGCCTGCCTGAGCTGTGCAGGAGCCCAGTGCTTCCCTCTGTGGCTATGGTGCTCCCTGGGACAGCCTGAGCTGGGTGCCTGTGGGTGGGTGTCGCCTGTCGGGGTGGCCACCGTAGCCATAGAGGGAAGCACCAGCCCCAGCCCAGGGACCCAGACCAGCTCACCCTCCCCTCCCCTCCTCTCCCCACTGCCAGAGAGGCAGGTAAGTTTGGGTGTGTACACGACACGAGGGTTTAAAGGGCCCTAAATTGAAGTGGTGTTTTTTAAAATCCATCGCTTCAGTTTAGGGCCCCTGTTTCATCTACACACGTCTCAAGGTGCTATTTAAGTAAACATAATATCTTTTTGTACTTCTCTGGCAGTTTCCAAGCATTTGTTAAGCCTTACTTACCTCTTGTCCTGTAAGAAAATATTGCCCTCATTCCCAGAGAGGGAAACTGAGGTACATAGAGGATGTGGGGCTGCCTGAGGTTATACAGGAAATTGGTGAGATAGCAGACAACAGAACACAGGTCTGATTTACATTTCCATACTTACCCACAAGATCATTCTCCTTGTTGAGGGGAAGTAATCAGAGCTTAGAGAACATTAGAAGGTAAATCAGGGAATCGAAATTGAAAGAAAAGGAAACATCTAGTGAAGAAGTTTGATAATCCTATGAAGCTCATGATAATAAGCTTAATATCTTCTCCCTGCAGTTGTAACTAAAAAACAGGGATCATCAGCCTGAATCCAAATTACATTAATACTTAGTTTTCTGCCCAGAGGACATTTCCCCTCATCTTTTCAAGGGTTTTTGTTTTTTGTTTTTATCTTTGATTGGCTCCTATAAATCATGTTTTTGTCCTGGCTTCAAATGCTGTATTTTGGGGAAGCCCATTTGCAAAGTTGCCTGAGGATAAATTCAACTTTAGCCTTAGTGCAGGGGTGGGCAATTATATAGGCCAGTGGGCCACATAGGGAGTTTTGTTGAGGTATCATGGGCCAGGTTAACCCCCTCCCCCCAACAACAACTCACCAAAACTCCCTATGTGGGATGGGGCCACAGGCAGGCTGGGACCAGTGTTCAGGAGTGGGAGGGGTAGGTAGGTAAGGCCATAATCACAAGGCAGGGTTGTGAGGTAGGGAGAGTGCTGGGCTAGGGCGTGAGGCTGAGGGCAGAGCCATGATCTGCTGCTTGCATATTCTGTGATGGGTGGGGGTTCCACAGGTAGGGGCATGCTGGGAACAGATTGTAGCTCTGCTCTGGCCCAACCCCACACTGTCACCACCCCGAGATTGAAGGGTCTCAATGGAGACTGGCTGGGAGCCACGTGTGCAGGGTTCTCTGATCATGTCTGTCCAGCAGAGCACGCTTCCCATTCAGTTCCCAAATGGTCTCCATGGAGACCCTGGCATCTTGGGGCAGTAATAGCACAGGGCAGTAATAGCAGGGCCCCCATTTTGTGGGCAGGGACATGTGCTGAGTGCATTGTGGGTCTGCCCCAGCCCCAGCCCTGCATTGTTGCTGCCCTCTGGGGTCTCCTTGGATTTACCCTCTCTTAAATTATGGCTTGAGAATGCTTTAAATGGTGAAAATCATCATGTGTATAGGCATCTGCTGTATTTGGTTTTAAATAGCGCTTGATCATGGTATATCAAGGACAGGTCAGGCCAGTATTCTTAGGACAGACCAGTAAAGAAGTTATGCAAAGGGCAAAAGACTGAGGCAAGTACATAATTCTGTCTTGAAGAGGAGCACATAGGTTGGTTTGGTATAAGAGGAGATAAGGTTGAGGTGAACCTTGTTTTTTAATTAAGTCTATCACAGTTAATGAGCAACAAAATACCACAGAGTTGGAACAGAATGTAATTATATTAGGTTGTGTAAGGCTAAGTGGTGTAATAAGCTAGCAAACTAGCTGTTACTCAAGTTCCAATTTAAAATGAGGTTAATAGAGATACATTCTTTAATGTTGCCAAGGCACTGATTGACTTGGCAGCATGTGCCAAGGAGGGACTCCAGGGTAGAAAGGGTGAGCCGCAGGTTGGAACTCTCCTCCCAGTGTCTTGCTGAATTCAAGACAGGGCTTTCAGCTTATTCCTTTTATATGCTGCAGTTGTAAAAGAAATTGCAAGTGATACTCTGTCCTCTGGCACACAGCACATTTATGGTGTAATCAACATGTTGATCAAACTGTCAGTAGTAACAATGCTATACATGCAGCTGATTTACGGCACCACAAAGTGGCAAACCAGCCACAAAGATATTCCACAAAATATATGGAACATCTTTGTGGCTTGTTTGAAAAGTGCCATAAATAGAAACCTCGTTGTACAATCAATTGATTATCAACATTGGCATTGGGATGGGGGTCATCCCTAGGACCAAGACAGCCCTAGTTCCAATGCCAAAAATGGCCTGCTCAGGGAATGATTTGCAAGGTTCCCTGATGAGAGGAGAGATATTCCCCACCAGAAACTTGGAAACCAGATCCCTCTGGACCTAGACGTCAGTCCTGCAGGGGCTACAGAGCAAGGCACTTGAAAACACCCTGCACTTTAAAAGGAAGACTCTTTAGACATCCTGGTCATAGGGAATCCAGGTTCAGTAAGATCAGTCATCCTGATGTCCCTGTGTGTCATGAATGGCAGGAGATCACGTTTGTAACTGGGGTGCCCATGTGGTTTTTAAAGGTTCTACTGCATAGGGACAGCAGGATCAGGAAGCTTCTCTCTCACCCCAGGGTCCCTGTGCACCAGGCATGTCAGAAAATGACATGTACAGATAGGCTGCATACACACCAGGACCTTTAAAAACCATGCATACATCTCAGCTGCATGTGTGGTTTTTAGACATCCACTGGGACCCTGGTATCTGGGGATAATCCCTGATCCTGGGGTTCTTGTAGGGGTACCCATGGATTTGCAGCTTCTAGGTGGGGGGAGTTGACTGACTTCTCACAACCAGCACTTACAAACCTATTCCTTGGGCTCCCTACTGGCAGTGGCACAATTGGCATCTAATCCCCAATTCCAACAATTATGTCTTCTGCTATGCTACATGCATAGTAGGAGGCATGACTGTTGGGATTAAAGATTGGATCCCACTGTGCCAGTAAGCAAACATATGTCAGTTCCCTGTCTTTTGGAGTAAAACAATCAAACCCATTTCATTTACCTCTTTTGACTCAGACATCTTATCTTTTAGGACCTGATTCTGCAGCTTCTCCCTTGAATAATACAAGAGTCCTCCTGCTGATGTCCTGAAGTTTTATTTGAAAGTATGAGCTGCAGAACTGAGCCTTTCCTTTTTAAACTCAGAGTGTGACCTCTTTTGGGGCCATACATTGGTTGCCAAATGCATACTTTTGACAGGGAGTATCACTACTCCTGCACTTCTTTAACTTTCTGAGAAATATTAAAAGCTCTGGAGCTACCCGTCTATTTTCCATCCTTTGCATAACTGACATAAGTGGGTTTTGCAGAGGCAAACCGGAGTTTATTTGCTTTTGAGAAGCTCTGTTACCTTTCTTCCACTTCAAAGTTTCAAATATTTCACAAGCCTGTGAGAGTCTGCATGCTGCTGGCTTCAAATCCAGGCTCTAAAAATCTCATAAAAAATGGAAATATCCATCTTTATTCAATCTTCTCAGGAAATCTGTGCAAAGCCTTTTGTAACTGAAAAGGTATTGTGGCTTTCTTAAGGCACTGTGGGAAACAATTTCACATTTTTAAAAGATACTCAGAAAGTCACCTTATGAGATTTAAAATAAGAGCATTTAGGGGATTTTGTGACTATCTCTCTCAAATGTATAGGCATAATTTATGTCAGTACCTGTGTTTTAATACCCAACCCTTAATTCCTTAACCATTCAGTGCATTTTAATGGTTATGTAACTTTACTCCAAAACTTGTTAATTAAAGAAAATTCACCAGAAATTCTTCCATTATATATGATTGGAAATCTTCAAAATTGAACAAGGAGACTGGATGGTCACCTTGTTGGGCTCACTTGACTCCAGTTGTCTTTCCTACTTGATGCAGGGGGCTGGACCTGATGATCTTCCAAGGTCCCTTCCAGCCTTAGAATCTATGAATCTTTAAATCTTACAGCTAGAGTATGATTTTTTGCTCCTTGTTTAACTACTTGCACTGTAAAAAAGTGGAACAAAGTGCTACAAAACCAAAATGGTAACACCTTACAGTTTTTTGGCATTCATTCTGCATTGGTGGAAATGTCTGCACAAGTGTAAGGTGATGGAGAATCAGTGATTTGAACATAAATGTGGCTTTGTTGCCTTGTGAGGTCAGACCAACTCTCAGGATCTCAATATTGTGCTGTTAGACAGGAGGGTGTGACACAATTGTACATATACAAACACACATATCAATTAGGTACATACACACACACACACACACACATACACACACTACCAGTTCAGGCACATACATATCCAAAACAGCTTAGGCACATGCATACCTATCACCAATTCAAGAACATACACACTACACACTAAAAATTAGATAAAAATCAATTGTCCATACCCACACACTCAGTACCCATACACAGATCACTAATTCATATATCATGCACATAATCACACACATACACACCAGTTCACACACATACAACCCACCTACACATAGGTAAATTCCCAACGTGGAAGGTACGGTATGTATGTATGTATGTGCTTGGGGTACCTGGGGGAAGATTAAGGTGAGAGAGAGAGTTAAAGTGTAGGGAGTAAAAGTTGCCAGAACCAAGATTAGATGGGTGGACTAGAGAGAAGCTGATTGAGAAACTGAGGCTTGGGTTTACTTAAGATCAAGTGGCCCCAGGGTTACTCCAGGTCACTGGTGCATGGGAGGGGAAAAAAATGAAGGAGACAGCCAGGTGGCAAGGAGGAGACAGCCAGGAAAGAGAGAGAGACAGAAACCTGGGAGCTTGGGGCTGGAAACTGAGGCAGACAGCTGATATATGGGGGGGGAGCAGATAAGTGGTGGCAAGGAGGAGGCAGCCAGGAAAGAAACTGAGGCAGAAACCTGGTTGCTCAAGGGAAAAGACAGTGGGGATGAGACAGTGGCAAAGAAACAGGGAGGTTGGAGGCAGAGAAGAGCTCAGGACAGGTGTTGGAGGTGGCAGTGAGCCAGAAGCAGGAGAGGGAGAAATGAGACAGAAGTTAGAGGGGTGAGGAGCAGAGATTGGAGCAGGGCTGAACCATAGTAAAGCAAAAACCAACTCAAGGGTCCAAATAACAGGTTTATTAAATGGACAACATATTACACAGCCCCAAGAAGTTATTGGTTCACACATGCGCACACACACACACACAAGCACTCACAACAGCAGCATGTGAAAGAGACACAGTGGAAGGGCTGGAGTTCAGGTAGGGAAGAAAAACAGAGTCCAAGTCCTTGGTTGAAGAGAGAGTGGGGGGTGATAGCTACCTATCCAGGCTGGAAAGGGGTCTTTGTCCAGCAGGTGTTGTCCAGAGCGGGGTCGCCAGCAGGGCCTCTGGGTGGATAGGTGGCGTGGCATGATGCTGGTCCAGATGGTGTCCCAAGGAGTCAGTCTTTACTACCCCTTTTATGGAGTAGACTACCTCTGATCTCCTATGGGGAGGGCCTGTCCAGGCAAGGTCAGTCCTGTTCCAGAGGGCTCCAGGTGTTCTTACTGAGCATGTGCAGCCTTGGCACAATGGTGGGCTGCCTTATCTTTTGTGTCTTGAATGCTGAGGGTGGTTCCAAGGGCTGGGTCATTGGTCCAGGTATTGGTGTTGATGGTTCGGTCATTCAGGGGGAGCTATTTTTAGAGCTACTGCCATTGTCTCTCAAGCACCCTCATTCATCCCCATTCATTCAGGAACCAGACATACATAGGAGGGGTAGGTGTGAGTCATGGGTTATACAACTGGGCAAGGGGATAAGATGGAGGCTTGACATTACAAGATGGAAATTTGACATGACTTATGCTAACTTACATATATAGGCCTAAAACAGTAATCACACAATATAAAAGCAGTAAAAAAAATCAATACAAAACATAATAATTATCACTTATAAAACAGTGGATATCTATATAAAAATAGCAGGGCACTTATTTGCAAAGAGGGGAGAGAAAAATAAAACCTACTACCTAAAATAAAATGTTAAAGCTTATCCTACATCTTAGCTTACTTATACTTAGCTATAGGGAATAGAGAGGGAGAGAAAAAGTCAGAAATGGTTGGGGAAGGGGAGGGAATGCATTTTAAAATAAATAAAAAAAAGAAAAACTGGGGGGTTTGCTACAGCTTTATATGTTTTTTCTACATACCTCAAGGTACTAGGCATAGCTGGTGAATGCTGAGATGGTGGGGCAGGTGGAGCATCCCACAGGAGCGCGAGAGGCCCTGTGTGCTCGGCAGTGGACCCAGAAATGGACTGGAAATGGTTTAGCAATTGGCCACGGGGGGACTCTGGGTGCCCCCCTGGACCCAAAAGTCAGGTTTGATCAAATCACATTGATGCAATGCTGTATTTGATATTCATAGCAGGTTTCCTTAAATTTGATAGTTTCTTCCTTAGCTGACAAAATTGTTATAGAGCAGCATACATATAGTTCTCATGTATACCCCCTCATGAACATAATTTAGCCAAACATTTAATTACCTGCATTAGTTTGTTCCAAGGTCAGTCCTCAATTATACCTTTACAATCTCACTGATGTCCAGAAATTTAATACAGGTCAGATATTGGCCTTGTGTATTTGCTTTGCAATGTCTCCCTTACGACATAGTTGAAAGATGCCAAGCATTTGGGCTTTTGCTAAACATCGGTCCATTTTTAAACAATATTGAATTCTTATTTAGTTCTTATGAGATTAGTCAGTTTTATTTTATGAGTAATTTCATGTGCATGAGCACCTGGCTTAACTCATTCATAGTGTAATAGGGTGTTCAAAGGATGGGTTGTCGGCGGTATAAAGGTCAGTAGAAATATGGTCCCACCTAAGAATAATTATGCAGTGATGGTCCCATCTAAGAATAATTATTAAGTAAGAATAATTATGTTCCCATCTAAGAATAATTATGCAGTGATATGGAAGGCGCTTGCCCAGCTGGGGGGTGGGCATGGGATGAGGACAAAGCAGCGTTGGGAGTGGGGCCTATGCCCTGCTGCCACTTGCCCAGCTGGGGCAGTGGGGTGAGGGCACAATGCAGCTCACTTCAGGTGGAAGGAGGCATGTGGCAGCAGGGCATAGCTCCTGCCCCCAGCACTGCTGTGCCCACATCCCACATGTCCCCACCCCGGCTGGGCAAGCGGCGGCCACACCCTCTTCCTGCACCCCCCCGCCACGGCTGGGCAAGTGGCAGCTGTGCCCACATCCTGGCCTCCCTTCCCCCACCTACTCCCTTCTCTGAGTCTCGTACGTTGCTTCCTGGCTGGGCAGCTTGTCCCAGCCCCAATCCCTCTTTTGCTGTGGGGATGTTGATCTGCCCCATCCATGCCCCTTCCCTCCTCCCTCCACCCACCACAACAGACTTACCAGCTGGAGGCAGCTGTGTCCAGCATCAAGGATTGCTGCCTATTTAGTCTATGGCCAAATTTCTGAAATGCTGCCGAATCTTTTCTGAATCCATTCAGAGGCTTCCAATTTGATCTGGACCTTTTAGTTGGTCTCCCAATTTGATTCCGATTCAGAGATACGGCCACCGAATTGGCCCAAATCTCCTCTGAATCAAATTGGCTACCGAAGCTTCACACAGCCCTAATAGGAGCATATAGTTTTATAGAAATTAGATATACATCTGTGATATAGCCATCTTTCCTTGGTGGATGAGATATGTAAAAATTTCAGACAAAACAACTTTAAGTAATTTAGATACGAGCACCAGCGTTGTAACAATTACTGTGTTTCAGTTTTTTCTTGCTGTGGCTTGGAATTTGGAATTATATTTAATAGCATGTGTCATATAAGTTGCAAAAGTGGCTTTCCCAGGTTAGTTACTTTTCATTTCAGTTTAAGGGGACCAGGAAAAAAAAAGAGGAAATATATCTCTGACTTGACACAGAGAGAGCAACATAATGCTTCCTCCTCACTCTGTAACATTCTTTATCTGAACTAAAACATAACAGCTGCCTCACAGCTGCCCTTGCAGCAGGGAGGGATATTCTTTTACAGTTAAAGATTCAATACAGAGTACAGCAGAATGATGGCATCCTCTTTCAGCTTTATACATATCTACTTGCCCCCACCACGCAGGTGTGCTTCTTTTTCATGTTTTCCTACTTTTTCCTTGCCTAAACTGGCTTCCTGAGGCTTTGTTTTCTCTCGTGTCTTTCTCTTTGTTTTCTCATTAGGAGCCTGTTACCTCTTTAGTAGATGATTTGCTTTTCTTCATAAAGTCCTAACTTATTTTGTATTACTTGGAAGAGTTTGATGGATCTGAATTCATGCATATGTAGCAGAAGTCCATGAACTGACCTGTTTTTGAGGCACAGAGGAGACTTGTAAAAAAGAAGTGACTTAGCTGCCTTAGCTCAGCCCCTGAATACAATTGCTAGCACCACTCTTTAGCCTTTTGTTTCAGGTGTTGTTTATGGCATGTGATCAAAGCCACTTTAAGGCAGCTCCATTGCTTCGTTTCTTGGGTTGGGTGCGTGTGAAGGGCATGGATTTCAGCAATGCTCTTAAGCTTAGCAGGGTAGACAAGTCCAAACTGCTTCATCCAATAGTATAGGTCACCTTAGCTGTTTTGTGACTGTGCCACCACATAGAACAACAAGACTCTTTGCCTGTGTCCATAGATGTGCATCACTGAGTGGTACAGGCCGGCGGTTGTAATGCTATTATCCAGAGCTCCTAGATCTTGAAGCACCATTGTGCTAGGCTCTACACTAATGCCAAACAAGAAGATAGCTTTTGTCCAAAAATATTTTAAACTAGATGTAAGAGACAAGACAACAAGCAAGCACAGCAAACAGACAGTGGACAGATACGAATGTTTATATAATGAAGTCACGGCAATGTCTTGTTAATTTTCATTGGTCTGTGCCTTTTTACTGCAGCATCCATCTTTTGATTTCTCTCCATATCAACCCATCTGAATTTCAACTGACTTTATACCTCCATTGTAGAATCAATATCACTAAACTTAGCAATGCATATAATGCTGGAAAGAAAACATATCTTTCTAAAAGAGCAGAAGTGAATATTCTTCAGTACAATGCTGATTATTTAAGGTCCAATTAACAGAAATACATGATCAACTATAAGAAGCCAAGTCCCTGAACAGTGATGTGATCCACTCAGCCTACACATTATTTCTCCAGAAGATTTTAAATGTCTTCAGTGTACTGTGGTCATGAGTTTGTAGAGTTGGACAACATTACTGACACCCTGATAGTCCTATAGAGTTATTTAAAATAAGCTGTCAAAGAACATCCTACTGTATGAATGTAATTGTATGTGCATTTGCTTGACTTGTTCTTACATAATCTGCTAACATCTTCATAAATAGAAAAGGTTGAATCAGCTCTACTAATAGAAATTCCTTTCTGGCTGTTGTTTCCACAAAAAATCAACAACTTTGTTGCCAAGGAGTACATGTTTCTTTGTTTTACGGGGCACTTGGTGAATTTGTTGTTTTTCTGCAAGTAAAGGTTTAATGGCAGTAGTTAGAAAGAGACATTATTCAGTCAGGACCTGGGCTTAGCCACTAAACTTTGGTTTGTTTCTATTATCTCACTATGAAGTTTATTGCACAGAGCAGGAAGGAGTGAGACAAAGAAAGAGGGCTTGGGAACCAGTAACAGAGTGTGAAGTGTACCATGCCTTAAACATATTTATTTTTTTTATTAATGTAAAAGATGGAAACTCATTTTCAAAACATGGTCCAAGACACATTCCGGGCCTGAATGCTCTCAAACTTCGGGGACTCATCTCTACTTGGATTCATCTTTACTTGCTTTTGCAGATGGGGACTGCAATAAAAATAAATGGAAACAAGTGAAGAAACCTGTGGATTCATGACATTTCTATTTCTTGTTTACATGGAGAGAGAGAGAGAAATGTAGAAACAAGTGCAAGTGGGAAGGCTAGGGTCATCCTGGTGTTAAATTAAGGAAGAAGGGAGAGTTTCAAAAGCAAGCAAGTTTGCAAAAAAATAGAGTACAGAGAATGATATTTCTGAAAAGACAGTGAGGAAATAATAGTGAAAGAAGAGAGTATGGAGGGGAGAGAAGAGTTACGTGATTTTCCCCTACCTTCAATTTTTTTGAGTAATTTTAGTGCTCATGAACATGTCACTAATGCATTGATGGTGAAACAAGTTAGGGTTAATGAGTGGGACACTAGGCAATCTTCCTTATGCAATATTCCTGCCCAGTCCTGACCTGTGCCTATTTCTGCTTATCTTGTACTAAATAATGTGGTGGCTTTATGAGTTACATGCATGGACGCTTCGTTTTCACTAATGCCACTTACACTTGCAACTTGTGTTAGTATAATGGTTCATTTACATTATAATGTATTAACTGAAGTCACCACGTGTTGGCCAGGTACAATTTTTCCCTTTAAATTAAAGATTTGTAATCTTGGCACAATGCTGTGACAATTTGAGGCATCTATCTACCTGCCATATAGGAATTCTAGTTAAAATGATTAAGTTATTAACGGAAATTATTGTAATATGGACTGCTTCAGGGTATATGGAATCTGCCAATACTGCCAAGGCCTCTGCCCACCAGACTAATAACAATGGAAAGTCATTCCCATCAATGTGAATTTATACACATGCTCTGGGAGGCATGGGGGAGCGGGGCGTGAGGTGTTTTAATTAGCGCAGCTCTGAGATCCATGCTAATTAAAAGTGCCTGGAGAGTCATGTGTAGCAGCATCCCCATGCTGAAAAATGGCTCCAGGCACTTTGAACTAAAGCTCATCACATAAGCTTTAGTTTAGAGTGCCCCACCACCATTTTTCAGCATGAGGACATGTGATGCTGGAGGCTCCTGGAGCACATCAAATTCCATGCTCCGGCAGACTCGATGAATCGCGTCTGCTCCAACATGCTGGAATTACGGTATGTCAGAGCAGGTGTATAGGAGCCCAGTGATTGTATTCTGATAAGAATGGGAATGCTAAGGAGGTTGGCTAGAGCTGGAAGAAGCCAGTCTGTCTTTCTTTTCTGATGGGAGAGTTTAATGGAAAGAGTGGAAAATCATCATATAGGATAAAGGGATGGAGTTGACAAGTGTGTTTAAAAAAGAATTGCCTATATTTTCAGCTCCAAAGATCTGATCATAAGTTGGATCCCCAAACACTCTAGAAGTGGCAAGATTCCATCCAACTTTTATCTTACCATGAAGATTATCATTGACGTGCTGTTTAAATGAACCTGTTACTTTATTTCATTGAGGATCACCTCATGCTCTGTAAATCTTATCATTATATCAAGTGTATAACATAGCATTATGATTGTGAAGGCATTGGAGGATAGAAGAGCAATTCAGAAGGTTCTTGACAGATTGGAAAGCTGGACTGATGCTAACAGGATGAAGTTCAATGCTGACAAATACAAGGTGCTAACACCTTGGGCAAAAAAATAAAAAATACAAAATGGATGACACGCGGCTGGATGGCAGCACCACAGGAAAGGACCTGGGAGTCTTGGTAGATCACAGAGTTCATGATGAGTCTGCGCTGCAGTGTGATGCAGACACACAAGAAGATGAATGTGGTTTTGGGATGCATCAATAGAAGCGTTAGGTGTGAGACATAGGAGATGTCAATGCCCCTCTACTTGGCACTGCTTAGACCTCATTTAGAATACTGTGGGCACATCTACATGTGTCACTATGGAGACATTGTTACTGTGCCATCATTTAGTACTTCCTTCTGGAAATATTAAAATATGGCACAGTAACACCCCAGACTGCATCATATGCACCATGCATAGCTATTTTTAGGTACTACGTCACCATAGTGATGCGCTATAATGGGGGAGTGTATCACTATGGTGATATAGCTGCAGCATTACAGTTTGTGACTGCTGACACTATGTCACCATAGCATGTTGCTACGGTGATATAGCTTCATGTATAGACACGCCCATCATGTAGTTTTGGGACCACATTTTAAAAGGGACACGGAGAAGTTATAGAGGGTCCAGAGGCAGGTGACAAAAATGATAAAGGGCTTGGGAGACAAGCTATATGAGGAGAGGTTGAAAGAAATATGCATGTTCAGCTTGCAGCAAAGGCACTCGAGGGCCTTATTAAAGAAGAGGGTATATACCTTTTCTCACTTGCTTCAGGGTATGGTGTTATATCTTGTGTTCTGTCAGGGCTGACTGTAATTTTGTGTCAGAAGATAGACAATGGACAACAGAGTTGTGTAGGATGATTTGGATAGGGATAATCCTGCTCAGGCAGAGAACTGGATTACATGACCTCTAGATGTCTCTTCCAGCCCTATTTTTTTTTTTTTATGATTCTGTGAAATGTATGTATTCGGACCACAGACACAATTATATAATCATTCACAAGTAGAGTACACCATGATTAAAATGCTTCTGCTTAGAGTTCCTGACCCTTGAGCTAAAGAAGAATTTTAGCTGGTAATGACAACGGTTGGTCCTTCATCCTCTCTGTAATATAATCACTAAGGCAGCTTGCAGACAGGGGGCAAAAAAAATGCGCTTTAGTTTAAACTTGGCTCACTCCCACACTGAGACCAACGCGTACCCAGAAAAGGCAGCCCCAGGCTCCCATGTGCAGATCCAGGGGCATGTGTCCCCTGGAAAGAGCCTGACACAGCCCCCCAGCCCGCAGCCCTCCCAGGGGGCACAGAGCAGCAAGAGACGTGCCCCCCCTACACCCCTGACAGTTCCCTCCACAGCTGGCACCAGCCACTCCCAGGGCCACTGCAGCAGGGGCTAGGGTGAGCGCAGACAATCTGCACTGTGCTCCATGCTGCCCGGGGCTCTGCTTGTCTGCACTCACCCCAGCCCCTGCTGCAGCAGCCCCAGGAGCAGCTGACACCAGCTGCCTGCACCACAGCACGCTGCATCCCAGGAGCAGGGTGAGTGGGGACAGACGGAGCACGGTTCAGCTCAGTAGCTGCAGGCAGCTGGTGCTGGCCACTCCCAGGGCCACTGCAGCAGGGGCTGGGGTGAGCGCTGCTCTGTTCACTCTGCTTTGCTCCCTTGTGCAGCCCTGGGAGTGGCACCCCACCCCTCAACCCTTCCCTATCCCAGCCTCACTCCCTCCCTCCCTCACCGCCATGAGAACCTAGCCCTATTTGTTACATTATAAAGTGGATCTGCTTTATGCAAATTCAGTTTATAAGCCATTCTCCAGTAACGCATGTACCACATAAACTGAGGCAAACCTGTACTGCGGCAGGTCTTTCAAGCATGAAAATTGTAATCTACATGGACGTTATTTGGAAACCTCAGCAAAGGTCTCCTAGAAGAAGCTTATTTCCTAAGCTAAATAAGAAAGTAGGTTACTAATAAATTATCTTATGAAATTTCATATACAGGTTTCTTATGAGACCTCACTAGCCGGAGTGTGATGGGACAGTGAGTTAAGAAGACCTCTGGCCTTCCTCTCTTCCTGATATTAATGCCTTTAAAATGTAGTTAATTATAAAAACACACCCAGAAGTTGTAAAATATATATGGAAGTCTTGAACAATATAGCTTCCATTTTTACCTGGATCTACACCAGAAGGTCATTTATAAATGGAGACATATAAGGCATATCTACACATCACTGTTTGGTGATGTTGCTGTGGCGCCATGCTTGAGTACTTCCTTTTGGAAGTATTAAAGCATAGCACAGTATGGGTGGTTACTGTGCCATGCAGGTGGCACATAGTTAGATTTTGCTGCTATGTCACTGTAGTGGAGTGCTATATCCTGGGAGCACACTACTATGGTGATGTAGCTGGCGATCATGTGTAGACCTGTGCGATCGCTACATTGCCATAGCACTATGTTGCCATAGGGTGACATGTAGACACACCCATAATGTGGTTGCCTGCAAATGTAGAATATAGGTCTCAATGATCCAGGAAGGCCCTGGCAGTCCCACATTATTATAAAATAATCTTTTCCTAAGGCAAATAGATACAATTGCAGTAAGTGTGGCACAAGAAACTGAACAGAATATTCTTACACTTGGAGATCAATAATGCCACTCATTTACTATTTATCAAGGGTACCTGGCTGAAAGACACCTAAGGGCAGAGATTCTGTGGTGTGTTTTTTTATCTTTCAAATGGGGTTAGGTCAAAGCAAATGAAGGTCTTTTTACTTCTAAATCAAAGTGTGTACATAGGATTTTAGTGTACTATAAATAATGCTTTTTACATTTTGAACTTAAACTTAACTTTTATGCAATCACAGCCCAAGGAAATTGGGTGGGATAAAATGGCCTGAAGAGACTTCCTTATCAGGGTCTGTGCTAGTGTGAGGTGGTGTCCTGGGCAAAGCTTAGATACTCCGTAGGTTTATCTAATTTTGGCAACCTCCCTGGGCTACCCTGTGGACTTCAATACTTCCAAGAAACTCTGAAGTGCAACATCCTGAAGGCCCACCAGTACGCCACTTCTACCTCCCACATATTTCTATGCCAGGGCTGGGGACAACTTTGTGAATTTATCACTGTCCTGCCCTGGGAGAATCTTCCTTTTGCCAATTCAGAGGTTTTAGAGCCATGACAGGGTGAGGCTCGCTTCCTTGGTTCTTATTCACAGTTGTGCTATTCACCTGGACCTTAGGTTCCTGTTTTGGACCACTTTTCACTTAACATGAGATAATACAGATTGTCTGTAAGGACGGGTGGGGTGTCAATATTAATCTTTAATTATCAGAACATTTTCTTTAGTTCTTTTCACCACCATAGTTTTTATCACCAGTTGTTTCTCATCACTGTCTGCATCCACTCACTTCCGGCATGATTTCTACAGAACACGGAATGTCTCTTGTTGCATTGTGCCTAGCATGATGGGGCTTACTCTTGATTAAAGGCCTCTAGGGATCTACTGTTATGCAAATAATATTTTTTTCTCTTCCTTGTTCCCTTTGTTAACAATGTAGCTGATGATGATATGTGTGGAACAGACACATCCCCTTGTAGAAATAAAGCAGCTGTGCAGACTTTACTCAAAAAGGGAGGAAGAGTAAGCCACCCACACAAAAATGTTTATAAATGTTGAGTGCATGTTGAAAGAGAATGAAAACAGAAGACTTTCAGTGGTTTGGTTTATTTTCCTGTTCAAAACTGAACTTCTCTGTGCCAGCTTCCCTGCAGTCTGCATTCCAGAGTGAGCTCCACGCCTAACTCCGTGTGATTATATTTTTAGGATTATTACGTTCCTGTTTCTAGAAGGCTATTTATTAAAATATATTTTAATGGTTGAAATGTACTATTTTCCAATAACATTACTTGGTTGTCTCATTCATGGCACTGTCTACTTCTTTCCTATTCTGCATGTTTTCTCCTTTCCTTACTGTAAAAGTTTTGCCCTAGAGAGAAGATCTGTGCTCTTTCCCTATGTTGAGCTTTGAGTAGAACTATTAATTATTGCCTCTTGGACATTTCCTGGATTATCACAGCTACATTCACCTTTATATTTCATGGTAATAATAGAAAATGAGAAAAAAACCTCATTAGTCTTGCTGAGTTCTTAGGTTGTAAGTTACTTGCTGGTAGGGACCATCTCTTAGTTCTGGACTTCAGGAGTAGCTACATAATGGGATCCTGGTCCATGACTGGGGCTACTATTACTACCCTTCATGGACTGAGAAATTGTAGTGATGGGGAAGCTTGTGTGTCCCAATGACCCTCAGAACTACGTCGCCTGGAATCTTACACGCCTTGATCTTTTTTGGAGAAGCCTACTGAACTCTGGGCCTCTCTTTCAAAATTATCCTAGGTCATGAATGTCACCCTCCCCCACCTCCCCAACTTACCACTGAGAGAAAGATCCTGGAGGTAGTTGAGAACTTCTCCATCTCAGTAGCCATGTCCCTCAGAGAGTGAACATTGTTGAGGAGTTCCAGCATAGGATCCAATGCACAAGAGCTTCCTTCGGGGAATTGCTTTGGCATGTTTTCTTTCATTGTGATCTCTGGAAAGATGCCAAGATCCAGGTCTACAATGATGTCATCATCCCCACTCTCCTCTACAGATGCAACATGTGGGTGACCTACCATTGTCATCTCAAGAGCCTGGAGAGGTATTCCCAGCAGTGCCTCTGGATATCAAATAGGAAGATCAATGCACAAATGCCAGCATCCCTGCTGAAGCCTAGTTACCAGCACTGTCAGTGACCTCAAACATCAATTTAACTGGACCAGACATTGTATGCAGATGCTTGATTCTCAACACATTGAAGGCATACCTCAAGAAAGCAGATGCTGACATCAGGAGCTGGGAGAAGCTGGCTGCCAAACAACTCCAAGGGCACCATAACCTCAACCAAGCAGCAGCCTGTTTCAAGATAAAGCATCTTTCCCTTAAAGCAGAGAAGAGAGAACACAGGAAGAAAAAGGAGAGAAGTCCTAGCCTATAGCCTACTCTCCCTGTGAAAAGACCTACAACTTCTGTGCACAGGTCTGTGGTTCAAGGATTGGACTCTTAAGTCATCTCAAGATCCATCAATGAGCTATGGCAGAGATCATCCTTGAATCGAGGGGCCAATGATGACTACTACTACCAAAAACAAGTAATAGTAACAAATAGTGTCTGTCAGTTTGTTGCCATGATCACAGGGCCTATGGGTTCTGTGATTTCATTTCTTTTCTAAATTGTCATAGGAGACCTATTTCCTCTGTTCTACCCATACAATCAATGGCTGAGGAAGTATTGTTCTATGAAGGGAAGGAGGCTTGTATAACAAGTAGAAACTTCACTCAATTTGCTGCTCCTCCAATTTCCTATTTTGGTAACTTGAAAAACATGTTATAAGAGACCTCTCTACCATCAAAGAAACCACCTTCTCTGAAGACCACAACACAGCCTGGTGTAGACCTCTTCAATTTGCTGTCTGACTCCTTGAAGAGAAACTTTTTGTGAGGAGAAAAACTTGGCTGCTTAGTTCCCTGAAGTGGGGAGTGGTGACCCTGAAGTTAGTGTCCTGTTAGAGTACTAAACAGTTTTGACTCCAGAGCATAATAAATGATGTTTCTATACTACCTGAACCCATGAAGGAAGCACTTCTAGGGTTCAGTCCAGTTTGTCTGTTGGGACTACCAGTAAGGAGAAGAACAGTGATTTGGCAGCAGTTTCACCTATCCACGTGGAAATACAGAGGTTTTATTGCTGACCCTACCATCTCCATCAGTGGTTTTCAACATTTTTAGCTTCAAGGCATCCATAGGAAAATTCCAGCTCTTTGTTTTCACTCATTTTTTGACTACAGAAAAATAATACAGCATTTTTTCCATCTCAGTGAACTTACTCTACAACAGGTCAGAATGTGTTTGACATTATGGATTCTCTTTTCAAATCTTTGGATAAGTGCTTGCACACCTAAAAATATTAACATTGCACGGCACCTTTAAAAGGATCTCATGGCACCCCAGGAGGCCGTGGCACATGGGTTGCAAACCACTGCTCTACATACTTGTAAAATACTGTCCTATGAATCCAGAAAGGCAAATGGAATTTCATCTATGTACTGTCAAAGGGAATGTTAATATCACATTGGATTAAATGATAATAGCAGGCAAAATCTTTTAATAAGATATTTAAAACATACTGAAACTAAAGCTTTTGTGAAACAAATGCATAATGATTTTAGAGTATCAGACAAGAAACTTGTACTGAATTTTTCAGCCACCTTTGTTAGGAGATGATACAGCTGTTCAGCACAGCTGTTAGTATTGTAAAAACATTTCCTCATGCATTTAGATAATAGGGTTAATAAGGCTACAGGCAATATATATGTCCTGGGAGAAACCATTTTATCCTGGGAAAAAGTGCAATTGTTCAGATATCCATTGTCCTGGGATCAAATAATTCACAGGGTAAGAAGTACTAACAATTTATCCCAAGACATTGCGAAGTGTATTTGAATGATTATCTCAGGATTGCATCATTGAAGCAAAATAGAAAAGTGGAACTGGATTCAGCTGCTCACTAAATCCTGATTAGAAGGGTGATATGTGTACATGCTGCTTCTAGGAGATTTCTGTTCCAGGACAAACATAGGTACCACTTGTCCAAGGACAAATGCAAAGTCTGTTCCTAGATAAGAAATAACCAGCTCTACTAAATTCACTTGACTTATTTGTTTCTGATGGTGAGTACAGATGAGATTTTCCACCTCTGAAATGCTTCTTAGAACACAAATTTTAGTGTACTTCATTCAACTTTGTCTATTTTCTAGGAAATGTTACCTCTCTTCTCCAACATTCCTTTTTAGCTTTAAAATGTATTTACAGGCCTTGTTTAATTAATTTGATTTTTTTAACTTTCTTTCCCTTTTTCCTTTTTTAGGAAAAGTGTGGAAGAAGCTATTACAGCTGTTAAGCAGTATAAATGTATTTTTTTCCCTTGGAAAGAATGTTGGAATAGTGTTTTAAAAGGGGGCGTAATTTGAAGTATTTTTTTCCAGACAAAACATCCATTTTCCAATTTTTAAAAACATCCTTTAAAACCATAGAAATAACAGAATTCAGAGAGAAGTAGGACTGGAAGGGACCTCCAGAAAGGGCTGGAAGGGATCCTCCAGGCAGGATCATCCCTATCTAAACCACCCTATACAATCCATAATCTATTTTTTTTGTAAAACTGCCATCAGCCCTGACACAGTACAAGACATAACACCCTAACCTGCCACAGGAAAAGCAGGGGAGTCTTGGCAGCCAATGTCCTGCTTCTGTCAAAAGTTTTTAATACATGCTCAAGAGATCCAGGGAGAGGGCAGGGCCATGGCCCTCACTGCAGAGGAAGGCAAAATCTCCTGACAGCCCGCACCAATCTGACCATGGGTAAAATTTATTTCTGACCCCAAGTATGGCGATCAGTCTGACCCTGAGCAGAAGAGTAAGACCCTCTAACCAGGAACCTCCAGCTTTGGTCCCAGCAGGAGCATTGGCAGGCCCCAGTCAAAATTCCCAGCCCTGGCTGCAGCCAATACCCAATGCCTCTGGGGAAAGCTTAAAAACATCCCGATGACCCATGTAGCAGAAAAGGAACAGGGGTCAATGAGCAAACCCAGAAGCATGGAAAATACCCATAGTAGACCATGGGCATTGCTATACCTAGATCATTCCTGACCAGTGACTGCCCAACCTCTTCTTAAATATCTCCATTGAAAGAGTCCACAACTTCTCTAGGCAGTCTATTCCACTGCCTAACTATTCTAACAGTGCAGAGGTTTTTCCTGATATCCAACCTACACCTACTGTGTTGCAACAAGCCATTGGTCCATGTCCTACTCTCTGCAGCAAAAAAGAAAAGGTGCTTTTCCCCTTCTTTGTGGAAGCCCTCAAGTTGAGTATACCTCCCTCCTTCAGCCTCTCCTCATATGGCTTGCTTTCCAAGCCCTTTTTGATCTTTGCCACTGGTCTCTGGACCCCCTCTAACTTCTTTATGTCTTGTTTAAAATGTGGAGCCCAGAATCGCACAGAAAATGTTTCCATTTAAAACGTCCTCAAAATTGACTAGATGTTATTGGGAATGTATTACATAAATCTCTGTTCACAAATTATGATAGAGACTTTATTCCTATACAAGCAGTAAAAACAATATTCTCAATCTTTTTTATCATGGTCATCAAAATATAATTTGCTTTTATTGCCCCACTGCTTAAGAAAGAAAGAAATCTTCACATAGAAATACATATGCTCATGTAGAACTGTTGATCCTTATATATATGGACAAAGCTTTCATCCCTGATTGGGTGTTCTTAATAAATGATATAGAATTTTAAAAAATTAAAACTATTTTATTTTTAACAAGAAATATCCCAGTTCAGTTAAGTGGGTGAGTATGGCCTGCTGTAGTCTTTAAAGAGATTGCTAAAATCTAGCCAAAGACATTTTCTTGTTCAGAACTTGTAACATATAAGATGAAAATTAACTTGGATTTTTTAAATTAAATGTCTATAGTGGGTGAAGGATTTTGGTGTTCACATAATTGCCTATAAGCATTTAGAAAGCTATTTAGTTCACTGTGTTTACAACTACTATGTCCAAAAAGCTGTGGTCTAGCCACCTACTTAATTCCATGATTATTAAATCCAAATTATATAGCCATAAACTCCTTCCATCATAAAGCATATATTGTAGGTTTATTTTGTAGTGCCCAGATCTACAAGCTAACAGAGGTAAAGGTGTAACTGGGCAGATCTTAGGTGGCAACAATACATGGGGCCATGACTGCTGCTGAGTACCCCTGAACCCAGAATTAGTTAAAAATACTTTTGGATACTTTTAGAAAAAAAAGTTGTTTGAATTTTGCATTCAGTTTCTGGCTAGAGTGATGGAAAGACTGAGTGCAAGCAGGAGATGCAGGATATTTCAATAGAATCCCAGCTTCTCATAGTAGTGGGACTGGAACAATTCCAGTATACTTGGAAGAAGCATTTACATGTTGGAAATCTACCTGAATCAAACCTATAACTTTGAGGCTTACTCATTATGTCTATAAGGAAAAGGATGGACCAGTGATGAAATTTAAGCAGAAGGTGAAAAACAGAACAATTATTTTACAATTCTTTTAACTTCTTTATGATATCCTCCTAAACTTTATATTCTCCTTTCTTAATCCCATTGGCTTCAGTGGAGATTGGAGACCCTTAAATGACTATAGCCTGGCACAGTCATTAATTTTTAATTGCAAACAAAGGTTTTCATTTTGTTTGATCAATAGATCTATAATTGCTTTATGTCCTCTAATGCCTGGCTCTCATTCCTGACAGAAATGGAAAAAATCTGTATTGATTATATGTAGCCTTACTCAGTAGATTAATTTGTGGGCATATTGCTTCCAATTATTATTTTTTTATTTTGTTTTGAGGAAACTCACTATTCATTGAGTCTAAGATTTCATTAAAGCTTTTCATCCTATTCTTTATAATAAACATTGGAAATTATCTAGGAAATTATGATAGAAGGTCAGTCTCTTGAAAACAAAAAAACCCCTATAGTTAAGCTATTTGCTGCCTCTGCAGAGTTAGTTGAGTTATTATCCTTTTATATATGAATTGCTTTGGGATAATGGTGCATTCTACTTGCTTATACATTTTTCATCAGACAAATCAGGCAAAAAAGGGTCATATCATACAGATCTGTTATTGTAGCTCCTTTCCTGTCCTGTAGCTGCAAAGGAAAGATGAGATACATTTTTATACTTGGAGAAAAGGGGGTCACAGGAGGAAAAAGGAATGAAAGTGGATATAAGCAGCTAGCCCCTTGATCAGGTGGTAGAAAACCATCGGAGTTGTGGGTATAATAGAGAAAAAGATATAGTTGAAAGAATAGAAACAGGTGGAAAAATAGTAATATACTTCTCTTCACTAGGTATATAACAGCTGATGTGTCATTGTTATTAAATGTGTGTAGTGGACTGTCCTTCCATGTCTGCCAGTACAGACAGAATCTGATTCTTACTAGGATACCGAAACTCATTTTGATGGAACAGCTCTCCATATTTTTAAACTGAATGCTTGTGGGGCTGTTAGCTCTATTTCTTGTTGAGGAGGGCTGAACCACACCCATGTGTGGCAGCTTTCTGCAGCACCTCGCAGTTATGAGATCAAAGATCCATATTGGAATGGGAAAAGATACCAGTATAAAACCATCTTACAATCCTGTCCTCCTATTGTGGGATGGATATTTATTTAATTTCATAAAAATACTAAATACAATTATTCACTTTAGAACTTTATGTTCTGCTGACAGCCAGGTACAGTGACAAATCATAGACACAGCAGGTTGAAACTATCACTTCCCCCCCCCACAACAAAAACGTCAGTTCAGAACAAACCCTCCCACAAGTCCTATCCTTGTACAGATCCCACTACTTCTCTCTTCAAGAGCCTTAGTAAGCATTTATCCTATGCAGTATCTCCTGAAAGTCTATTGTCTTCATTAACTGAGAAATATCCAAACTGCATACATTCTTTTTTCTATTGAATAGGGTTTAAATAATCAGAGCTGATAAATTTATATTGTTGGAAACCAGCACATTTCATGTCCTTTGTCTATGTAATGAGTAATAGTTTTAGTTATGTACATCTTAGATTAAGAGGGATTAACTTGACCTTGTGATAGCCCTGTGGTACATTGTGAACTGTGCCAATATAGGCAGATTTTTTTGTGCAAGAACATCATTTGGAAACAAGAAGTGAGAAGAAAGACCAGGATATATTATCTGATCATAAGATGATTATGAACCATCAATGTGATGTGTGATATAGCCATAAAAAGGCAAATATATTTGTAAAATAAGCAGAGGAGGTAGTTCCAGTAAAGATAAGGAAATATTAATGCCATTATGTAGTATGAGTACATAGCAATAAAAGTATAAAGGCTCAGGTACAAATTGAGATATAACTAGCAAGGGACATGAGTAAAAAAAAAAAGAAGTATATTAAAGGTAAGAGGATGACCAGGAATGTGAGAGTCTCTTACTAAGTTGGGAGGGTAAGCTGAAAAATGGATTATGTGGAGAAGCCTGAAGTATTTAATACTCTTCTTACTTTTTCACAAAAAAGAGCAATTGCCGGATGACAAGAACAATTAAAAGCAAGGAAAAGTGATAGGGAATCAGCCTACAATGGGACAGAAAAATTTAGATATTTTTTAGATAAGGTAAAAGTTTTCAGATTGGTAGGGCCTTAAGAGATTCATTATAGACTAGACGGGGAACTGACTGAAATAAATGCAGAGCAACTGGTGTTTCTACTGAGAACTCATGGAGGTCCCACTAGTCCCCAGAGGACTGGGAAAGATAAAAAAAGAAGCCACAGGGAATTACAGACCAATCCATTTAAAATACCTGGAAAGATACTAGAAGTATCATCAAACAATTGATTTTAAGTACCCAGAGTATAATGAGTTGATACAAAACAGGCAATAAGGATGTGTCAACAGCAAGTCACACCTGATCAACATGGCTTCCTTCTTAGCAAAGTCAGAGACCATGTAAATATTGGGGACAGTGATGGATGTGATATACTTCAAATTTAGTAAGGGTTTCAATATTCTCTCATCTTGAGGAAGCTGAGGATATAGTCTAGACAAGTTTAGGATACAAGGGCACTTTTACTTGTGCTCTGAGGGTGGTGGGAATGGGGATGCTTTAATTAGAGCAGCTCTGAAGGAGATCTTTTCTGAATTGATTTGGAGAAATTTGAATTGATTCAGACATTTTAACTGGTTTCCTGATAAAATCTGTATTCAGAGATTGGCTGCCGAATGGGGCCAAATCGAATTGAATCAGCACCTGAAGCTTCACACAGCCCTAATGTATGTGTGTGTGTATATATATATATATATATATATAATATATGTGCGTGTGTGTGTGTGTGTGTGTGTGTGTATAATGATTTCAAAACCTCTAAGCATAATTGTAGAGCAATTTCCCCAATTGTTCCAAGCTTTTCATATAACGAAGATAGTGACTTATTGTTTTCTATGTCCATCTGGGACAGGACTGGAAGTAATGGGCTTAAGTTATATTGAGGTTGATTTAGGTTAGATATAAGAAAAAAAATCTAACTATAAGGGTAGTTAAACACTGGAACACATTACTTAGAAAAGTTGTGGGCTCTCCATCCTTGAAAGTTTGTAAGAGTAGTTTTGAACAAATACTTGATTGTTACGGTTTGGATAGGGCTGATCTTGCTTTAAGTAGAGGGTTGGACTAAATGAGCTCTTAAGCTCCTTCTGCCCCTTTTTCTATGATGCTATGATTTTACATAGTGATAAGAACTTATCTGGAATACTGTGTATAGTTCTAGTTACTTATGTTCAAGGAAGATGAATTAAAAATGGAACAGGTACAGAAAAGAGCTACTACTATAATAGAGCCTATTTTACAAGAGAAGAATAAAAGGGCTTGGCTTGCTTAGTTTCATAGTTTCATAGTAGCTAGGGTCAGGAGGGACCTGAACAGATCATCTAGCCTGACCCCCTGCCA
>NW_017728886.1:40714728-40723662 GCF_001723895.1 Crocodylus porosus
GCTGGCTGCAGTCTGGCATTGGCGGCTCATGTTCATCTTGGAGTCAATAATGACTCCAAGATCCCTTTCCACCTCTGTGCTTTCAAGAGGGGAACTCCCCAGCCTGTATGTATGCTGTGGATTCCTTGTCTCAAGGTGCAGCACCCTGCGTTTGTCTATGTTGAACCCCATCCTATTCTCGACAGCCCACTTTTGTAGTCTAAATTTATTTGCAGGCTCTCTCTCCCTTCAAGTGTGTCCACCTCATCCCACATTTTAGTGTCATAAGCAAACTTGGACAGCGTGCTCCCAATGTACTTGAAAAAGGACCTTTTGTTGTCCTTAATCCTGGACGTTAGCCTGAGTTCCATCTCTGCCTTGGCCTTCCTAATAGCCCTCCTACACTCACGGGCTGAGGAATACTCCTCCTTGGTGATAGCTCCTCCCTTCCACTGGTTGTACGCCCCCCTTTTAGTCCTCAGGCATTACTGAGTGCCCTTGCTGAGCCAAGGGGGTTTCTGAGCACTCTTACCCCTCTTGCTTCTCTCAGGGACTGTTAGCCTTTGGGCCTGGATATGGCAGCAAATGTCTGGATAGTTTAGGTCACCCATGACAATAACATTCCTTGACCTAACCACTTCCATAAGCTGACTGGAGAAGTCCTGGTCCAGCTCTGCCCCTTGGTTGGGTGGTCTGTAGTAGACACCCACTGTAAGATCCCTTTCGCCATGCTCCCCTTGTAGTGTTATCCATACTGTCTCTGCCCGACCCTCCTCTAACCTGAAGCTAATCCTTGATGATGTGAGGTGCTCTTTGACATAGAGCGCAACCCCGCCACCTTTTCTCTCTGTCTTGTCTCTTCTATATAGGGTGTGTCCCCGAATGCCCACCGGCCAGTCGTAGGTAGAGTCCCACCAGGTTTCTGTGAGCCCTACTAAGTTTGGGTTCTTACTCGCAATCAGGAGGCACAATTCCTCCTGCTTACTCCCCATGCTATGAGCATTAGTGTAGAGGCACCTGAGGCCTCCTGAGGGTGCACGTGTCTCCCTCCCACTCCCAGGGCAGTTGCGGCCCCCTGCTCCCCGGATATTGATGCTTACCTGGGCTTCCCTTCCTCTTGTCACCCTGCATGCTGGTGAAGCATCCTCTCCACTTGAAGCAGCCCCTTCCCCCGGTGAAGCTAGTTTAAAGCTTACCTAATTAAAAGCTTAGCTTAGCCAAACAAAGGCTGAGCAATGATATGGGATGTGACTCTTCTTTAGAGGTACATTTCCCAGGGGACGGAAAGGAGTATTGAGGCTAAGTGACAACATTGGCATAAGAACAGATGGGTATAAGCTGGCCTTAATAAATTCAGGTTGGAAAGCAGAGGAAGGTTTCAGCTATCAGAGGAGTAAGATTCCAGAACAGCCTTCCAATAGGCATACTATGTTCCAGTACAGATATTAGAGGTTAGCAATCTAACAAGTTTTAAGATGCAACTTGATATATTTGTGAATGGAATTTACAAATTCCTGAGATTCTGCAAATCCATTCCCTGAGATAGCAGGGTTCTGGCTTCGGAGACCCACAGAGCCTTCTGATACTCTTTTATATGTTCCTAAGATCAGAAACCCCATATAAACAGATATATGATGTACAGCTGAGGGGTATGGAGGGTCTCAGATCATGCTTCTACTTGGAACATAATACAGTTTTTCTTCTATTCTGTGGGGAATTGTAGAATGATTCAAGCATTTGTATTTTTTTACTTGTTTAGAGGGTCATACTCAGATCCTGCTGCCATGATTCATTTCCATATATTCTTCTGGAAGCTAGTTTTACAAACATTTCTGTGGGTGGACTCCATCTCAGAACACATGTAGTCATCCATGTAAGTCATCCAAGATGTGTCATCCAGCACAACTGATTAAAGAAATGCAGCTGTGGTGCCTATTAACAATTTTTAAATATACATGGGAAGAATTTATGGAAAAATTATGCTAAGTATATTTTCTGTTCGGATACCTTATGTATTTCCTTCGTTGCTTCTCTTTTGTGTGAGATGTTTTCTTTTTCATATGAAATAAAGATGCATACATGCTATTAATTAAATTAATTTATAGGGAAGATGTTGCCAGGGGAATGTAGGCCTATGTGTAAATATGCTGCGAGCTAAACTAAATGATTAGTTCTGTGAGAAGACATGTTCTTATTTTACATACTATTTTTATGAGCATGTTATTTTTTTTTACAATATCTCTCTTTGGCCTCCTGTGCTGTGCAACTTCAGTGGAAAAAACTATAGCCAGGTTTTGTGCTATTTTATGTGGACTAATGGGCAAAAATATAATAATCTAAGGGAAGAGCTAGTAAAAAAGGGAAATTGAAGTAATAAAAAATGTGGTGACCAAAATAGACTTGGCGCTGAGCCTTAAGGACACCCTCCTTACGTCTCTGATATTTTGGTATTTATTCTAGATATTATTTGCAATCCTTTTCCTTCCTCCCTTGAGGTCCTACATTATGAGCAGAAATTCTAAAAATCAAGTTCATAAAATGTATTTTTTTTATGCTAACTGACCTGCATAGGTCACTGGTAGCAGCCTATAAAACAAATGGAACAAAAAAAAGAAAGATACGTGCATGTGATGTATATGCATGTATATGCACCAATATATATTTATTCAGTCTTAGAGAGAAGTGAGCCGAGAACATGAATCTCCATGCAATTACTCTGCTCACTGAAATAAAAAAGTCATTTCCACTGCCAGAGGCCAAAGGAGGCCATTTTCTTCATTACTTGACAATTCTTTCCACAAAGACATATGGGATACCTGACATTTCAGCAGCTCCCAAGGTATTAAAAATGAACTGAAATAGTTTCTCCCTCCCATACATGTTATTTTGTTTCATGTTCAGAAACTGCAATAACTGAAGCCTCAGTCTGTTATTTTATTGGTCTCATGGTACTGAAGAAAAAATATTTCATCTGAAAACAACCCTAAAAGAAAAGAAAAGCACGAAAGGGATATTGTTGAGATTGATAAACCTGAGACCTACCAGCTATGCTGGTTTTGTGTGCAAATACATGTGTGTTGCACTGTTCCTCCAGTTACACTCCAGTCTTTGAAAGCATGAGTAGTGGATTACTTGTGTGGGTGCAACAAACAGGTAGAGAAGAACAGCATTGCATGTTCATGATCCTCAAAATGTTCAGCTGAACTTATTGCAGTGTTTCCCAGTAAAGTAGTTTTATATTTTATTTAACATTCCAGCCATCATTTCAGGGCACAGAGGAGTGTGGGTTAGACTAAGAATGTGATTGATGCTTTCTGGGTTATGACAGAAAATACTGGTAAAGCCTGTGGAAGTTTTCAGCAGCTATGTTAAGAGGTTTTTTCAATTAATTATAATTGTGCGTTTGTGGATCTTGGTCTTTGGATTGTCTTCCTGCATCTCCTTTGATTAAACATTGCAGCAACATAACTATTTTGTGGCTTCCCAGTTAACTACTTCACATGGATATGGTAGCCTGTTGGGTTACAAAGGCAAATAAACAAATCATATTTGTTTTTTAATGTATGCAGCGCAGCCATCTAGATGGAATCAAAATTTGGTTACAAGAAAACATTGTGGGATTAATGTCCATAGTTTATTCACTTGACCATGATATTTCTAATGGAGATTTGGAAACATAACACAACATAATATAACATAACATAATTAGTGGGTTTTACATGACACATTTTACTGAGAAGTAGTGTAGTTTACTGTGCAGTAAGCATGCACATCTACATGTGCACATGTGTAGACTGTGCAGTAAACTTCACTAGTCAGGAGTAAATTTGCTACCTGCAAATGCAAGTTGCAAATTTACTCACAAGTAGTTACTCCACAGTAACACATGAAGATGCCAACCTGCAGCTCCTGGTCAGCTCTGCCACTAGGGGGCCAGCCTGAGTTAAGCTCTAGGGCCCAAGGGCTGGAGCCTCTCCTGCCCCAGGGCTGGCTCCCCCTATGGCAGCCCCAGCCATAGGCCCTTTAAAAGCCTGTAGGCATATTGAGCCCTGGGTCACAACAGCAGAGAGCATGGGGGGGGCAAATCTGCTCCCACTTCTCTGCATGTGTAGACTCCTGCCTGGAAGTGTTTATTCATGAGTAAACTGCTCTTGCATCAAATGCACGTTTAGACACACCCAGTGTAGCTAGAATTAGTATACCATTAGGGTGGAGGTTACTAGACATATTTTTAATGAATTTCCTTCAACAGAGCTCATCCATATATAGTGATTAATTTTAGGTTTTTTCTCCTCTCTTGTTTGTGGCAAGGTAGGAAAATTCTTTTTTGAGGCATTAGGATATTAGAATAAGGAGTCCCTTTCTATGAGTCTAAAAGTGCTATTTTAAAAAATGTTAATATGATAGGGGTTAGGGAAAAAAAGAAGCAAACTGTGCTTGTTACCAATTTTCCTCTTGTTTTCTTGCTTTCTAAAGGAAAAATTTCTCTTAAGCAGTATAACTGTACAACATTGTGCAAAGACTACAGGTGGACTTTAAGAAGTGGGGGTGGGGAAAGGGGAAAGGGAAGGAAACACTGCTAAACACATAAAGGGAATTATTAATCTGTAGAAATATGTGCCTACGTTACTGCTGTCTCTGTGAAAAACTGATTTCACATGTTATAATGTGCCATTTTAAACTTAAAAAATAACATGTTGGCAATAGGAATGGGTGTGGAAATGTACATTTGTACAGCACATGAACCCTTTGATCTCTTAAGAAGGCAGATGTAAAAAAAGAATTAACCTAGATTTGGAAAAAAAAATGCAAACCAATGAGAGAATCAAAATTAAAGACCAAAAATCAGGTCTTCTTGTTTAACAGTAAGACTTGGCAATAGTCTGTCTAGGCACTTCTGAAAAGCTGAAGTGGGATAATCAGTTCAATCTACAGCCTTCAATATAAATGCTACCCTCAGTACTCCTAGTCCAGCCTAAGAGCTCAATTACTGTCTGGGACAGTGTTAGTGTATTTCTCTGTAGTGATGATTTCAGTCAATAGTTTATTCAAAAGTAAGGAAAATATTGTGAACATTATTTAATTAAGTAGGGCAAGTAAAAGTAGAGAAATGTGCTGTGCTAACAAGGGCTTTTTCCTGAATTGTTCTAAAATGGCAGGCAATGCTTTGTAGTTTTGCAGTGATGCTACTAAAAATGCTAACTCCCTTGTAACTTACAGTAGCACATCTGGTGATAAACTGTTAATTGTTGTGTAACCAAGTTCATAACACAGCTGGTAATACTTTTTTATGATCCTGGCAATTTACAAATGGACTTAAATGCAGTGGTTCTAAAACTATGGCCTATGGACCGGGACCACAGGAAATCGTGCCGGAAGCGCGTGGCATGATGACTCCTTTAATCTTGCATTTTCTCCTTCATGCCTGTCCCATTCTCCCCCACCCCCCTGCCACTTGCTCCTGACTTCTGGGGAGGCAAAAACTGCAGTTTTAATATGTTGCAGTTTTTGCCTCCTGATGCTAATTGTCAAAGGGGTCCCAGTGGCCCTACTGCTGACTGGATGGGAGGCAAAGACCATGGCATATTTAAAACCACAGTTTTCACCTCCCTGTCTTCAGGAGGTGCAAGCACCAGAACCAATAGGGCCCATCTGCCAATCATCAGCTGGGGGGGATACATAGGGGGAACTGCAAGATTAAAGAAGCCACGGTGCTGCACACTTCCGGTGCGAATTGCAGTGGGCCCTACCTATGACATACTTCTTGCTGATTTACAGAGTGAAACACTGAGTAATGGGAATGAGAAGCTTGGGAAAGAACTTTCCCTTTCAAAGTGAAAAAGTTCAAGGCCCCATCATCAGCTTAATATACAAAATGAGTCTGTGAGTTAAGTAAGTATTATACTCTTTTGTCTATATGATGAAAATGATGAGACAGTTATTAAGAGATCAGTTTCCAAGAAGCTGCCTCTGAAGTTGGGTACATCAGTTTCTGTGTGGCCAGTATAAGACATTTTATGCCCAGTTTTGAAGAGCAGTGAAAAATGGCATGCTGCGTGCTCAGTTCTATCAAAAAATCACATCATGGATGTGTCAGGATGTATTCACAAAAACCTTGACCCCCCAAATCACAGGCATTCTGCTTCGAACCTATGGCTGAGTATAGACAGTCAAAAAGCATGAGGCAGAATCAATCCAACCTTTGTGAGTTTCTCTAAGCTGCAAAGATTGGATTGAGAGAAAAAAGAACTCACATTCATCCCTGGGAGGCGGCTGCAGGGGAAAGCAGGCAAATGCCTGCACTTTCCAGGCTAGAAGGCAGGGGCACTCCTGCACACCACCCAGCATGCCGGACATTTCTGAGGGCAGTTGAGAAGGGCCATACCTGATTAGCTGGCAGGCACATGCCCCCAACCCCCTGCTGTCACCATTTTGAAACCAGTCTATGTGCACTGAACTTCTGTTCTGTTATAGGTTCAGATTGTAGGGGCAGTGAAGGGCTGGGCTGGATGCAGTTAATTGGTGGGCCCCTGCCTTTAAGCCAAATGAAATTGGCCTGCAGGCAGGCACCCACCAGTAAGTCACCTTAGAAATCAACGGGAGCTTTCCTACTTGTTAGTGTGTCAGCAACACTCAATTTTATATATGTTCAGAAGTCTTGCCATATGGATAGGAGATGAAACTGAAGAAAAAGCTTTCTTATTTATCTTCCAAGGCATTTATAATGGGCTCATCATTTTAGCATCTATATTTTTTTGGATCAAGATGTTAGTCATTTGGGCAGACACTCCATAATGTTCCACTCAGTCAAGTATACAGTCCTGGAAACTATGAGGAAAACTCTTCATAAAGTAGAATATGGACAAGCTGAGATAGTGATAGCATTTGAAAATATGCACTCTATTAACATGTCATTGATTCCTTTTAGATTTATTCCTATGAGATATCCTGCACTAAAAATACACAAAGCTTTAGCTATATAACCTCTTCCATAACTAGCTATAACATCTCTATTTGTGCATTTTCTGTATGGGTTCTGATACCTTTGACTCACAAATAATTGGCAGGCTGTCATGGTAATATTCATGATTCCTAGATTAAACTCTGAATCCTTTGTGACAACATGTTTCACATTTGGATTATTCTCAGTGAACTCTGCAAATGGAAGCTGCAGGATATTTGTACATATTCAGAATGATACATGGAGGGTTTTTGTTGCCACTGTAAGGTTGCTCATCTTCATTCTCAGGTCCATTATACATTTTGCTTAATGGTAAAGTGGCTGTCACCGAACTGGGTCTTTAAAATGCATTTCTATCTGTCAGTTCTGATGGGTCTCACAGCAGCATGCATTAACTTATCATGCTTGAAAGTACAAAAAGATTGCACTGTGGTGAAGTGTTAACAAGGTCATATCATATATACTGTAGCTCATTGCACTTTTCTTCCTTTCATCGTTCCTGCTAGGCATTATTCCATGCCACGCATAAATAATAGTACTCTAGAGAGAAAGTCACTGTAGTTTATATTACTGGAGCTAATATACCAGCAAGACTGAACTTCTGGAGAAAGTGTCTGTTCATGTCACTTACCAAATTATTGGTACCTAGCCATCAGGCAAAAACATGCACAATAGATGCATTCATGAATATAAGATTACTTTTTGTTTTGGATCAGTGCTGCAGTTAACATATTGAGACAGTTTTCATATAAATGAGGTTTGGCAAATCAGTGTCTGGTCTCATGCATCTGATTGTTACAAGACTTTGCAAATGTCTGACAGACTGTACAGGCTCCAGTATGAGAATGACCAAAAAAAGTGCAGCGAGGACAAGTTACCCACCATAGGAATATTAACGATCTCAAAGTTTCAGCCACTAGAAATCCCAGTAGTAAGACAGAACTAAACAATTTTCACTCAGCATGTCCTGCAGCTTGGTAGTTAACAGGCAAGTATCTCTACCTAACAGGTTCTGGGTCCCCGTGTCAAACATTTGTCAGAGTCACTTTTCCCCTTGGTTTAGCAGAGCCTAGGGGTTTCCATTTCAGCTCTGCTCACCTTATGGGCTAGGTTCTGTCTGCCTCAAACCCTTCTGGCCAGGCATCCACCCCAGTTTCTTTCTTTGTATTCCCTCTAGATGGAAAGTCTGTTTTCAAAAGGCCAGCTTCATTCCCTGTCTCTAAGACAGATCAGCATCTGAGAATTGATTTAAAATGTAAATAGAAGCAAATCTAAAGTGATCCATAGGCTTTTGCTTTAGGCTCCATCTCACATGATTTCTTTATTTAATATCTTCTTTTACCATCATAAGAAATAAATTACATCGGGCTAATGTTTAGGTCAAAACCTAAACCTAAAGCTGGTTAGAATCCTGTATGACAAATATTGCAGTTCTACAATGTAATGAATAGTGCTGCTGGCTAATTATAAATGAATTCAGAGGTGGCTTCACAGGGTGGGAAAAAAAACCTGTGCATTTCATTGCTAGTCTCCAGCCTTGACTTCTACCTCCAAAATGCTCTCTCTTTCTTTATATGGCTAATCCTGCTTTGTTATTTCAACTTTTATGCATAAATAGGCAATTAGTAATTTTATTCTACTCCATAAGTTCTGGGCAGAAAAGTGGAGGAAGCTAAAACTGACCCATGCAAAAATCAGCTTCAGAATTATTAGCCTGATGTATTTTGTTGATATAAACAGTTGGGGGGGGGGGTTATATGATAATTTACAACTCAAACGCCCATTTGTAAGGTTCCTGGCTCCTTAGAAGGAGAATACAACTATGTGGGTGTGTCTACATGTGCTATTAAGGTGACTGGTGTGGCGAAATGCCGGGCTAGCGGCTCCGGCACCGCTTAGGGGAGCCGCGGGCTTTGCGGCGTTGTGCGAGCGCGCGGCTTGTGGGGCGGGATTGAGGTAGCTCTTAGCCGCCCTCGAGGTTCGCCGAGTTGGCA
>NW_017728886.1:40723762-40725570 GCF_001723895.1 Crocodylus porosus
ATGCTTATCTTGCTGGGATCCTATGATCCCAGCTGACTTCCTGCCCTTTGGGCAGGGGGCTGGACTCGATGATCTCCCGAGGTTCCTTCCAGCCCTGATGTCTATGGAATCTATGAAATCTATTAAATAAGGGTGCACTAGTGCAGGGCTAGCTGGCAGGCAGCCCTCACACTGAAGCACCCTTATGCCCCAGCCAGCCCTTTCAGTGTCTACATATGCATTGCATCACACTAAATAATGGTGCCATAGTACTTGTGTTGACAAGTACTATCCTACAGCAGCATTTGTTAGTTACTTTGGCCTAACAGGGCTGCAGATGTAGACACTGAGACTTTACTGTGGAGCTAATTAGTGAGCTCCGCAGTAAATGTCTTGTGTAGACATGCCCTGTTCTGCCTTTTTTGCTACCACTCCCTGCCATCTTTGTTGCAGGCATGATGAATTAAATGGTTCTCTTTCTCCAGTATGGATAAGGCTGTTGTAGCTGTTCTAAAGTTGGTACTCATGGAGCACTGCAGTTCTTGTCTGTGATCACTGGGAGCTGTTTGAAATCCAGAATTTGTGTTCCTTGGAAAATTGAAAACAAAATGTTTTGCTTTGCTTTGTTTTTCCCAAATGGAATGAGCACTAGAAATTCCCTGTAGACAAGAATTTTTGGGGGGGAAAAGTAATTTATAAAAACTCAAAAAGTTGCCTTTAATTATTTTCTGAAATGAATGGAGCACCCACTGTCCAACCCCTCCACAGCACTTCCAAGAATCACTGGGAGTTGAAGACAGACTCCCTGCTCTGGAGAGGGCAATATAGAAACTCAGCCTTGGCCTGAACCATGGCTGCCTCCTGCCTTGGAACAGGGAGCCCTGAAGCGCAAGCTCAGTCCAGGGTTTTTAGGGCTTACAGGGTCTCTGCTGGGAGCTGGGAGCTTCAGCTTTCAGACCACCTGTCAGACCCAAAGCTCCCAGAACTTCCATGCTCCCAAACAGGGTCCCTAACTCAAGACCATCATCGCTTCTGTTAGCGAACTCCAGGAGCCTGTAAGAGAGTACATTTCTGCAAAAAAGGTTTTGGTTTTGTCAAACAAGGAATTTTGTGTTGAACCCATCTCTCGGTAGTCAGTTCTATGACTAAGCCTATTTGTGCTGCGAAGCATAAGACAGGGCTAGATCAGGATGTTTACCAGTGACAGCAAATTATAGTTTCACTTTTGCTTCTAGTTTCTAATAGAGCTGTATAGCGGATGAAATTCTGACATTTTAACATATTTATATCTAAAACATGACATTTCAAAATGTTGACAGTTTGATTTGAACTTAAAGCTCTTGTTTCAAATGTTCCTATAAAATCATATTTTTTCTTTAAAATTTTTCCTGGAAAAAAATTGATTCTGACAAAATTTTAAGTTAGGAAAATGTTCATTGGGGAAATTTTTTGAGCAGATCATGTTTTCAACATAGTTCTCTTTCTGTGGCTTCAGTATTACTAAAATGCTACTATGTTTGACTTGCAAACGTGGCATAAAATGCCATCCTCTGCTCTATAGGCTTTGCCAAACTGAAAACTCATGGATTGTTTTATTGATATTAACATTCAGTAAAAAGTTATTTTATAAAATCTAAAGCATTGGCCTCCATTGTGTCTTGAAAGAGTAGGAATGATCTCATTCCGCTTTCATCTGGCCACTGTATGGATACTGGCATAATAGATTTCATAGATTTCATAGACAGGGCTGGAAGGGACCTCGGGAGATCATTGAGTCCAGCCCCCTGCCCAAAGGGCAGGAAGTCAGCTGGGGTCATAGGATCCCAGCA
>NW_017728886.1:40725588-40749082 GCF_001723895.1 Crocodylus porosus
ATAGTGTATGCACAAAAAATCTTGCTACACGTGGACATACAACATTGGCAATATGTGCAAGTCAACAGCATGTATTTGCTATGTGCAGTGATACAACTGAAACAGTGGTCTCTTTTGCTTCACTGGGCTCTGCTTGCATATGTTTTGCTACACCGTAGCATTTTTACATCTCAGTCAAAGAATACTTTATTTTACAGTCTGTCATGTCATCTGAGAACTTATAATGCTCATAATGCATGCCATCTCTATTTTTTGACAAATGTCTTCAGCTTGGGCTTCTAGATAAGCTTAGGCCAAGATATAATGATTTGTGTAGTCTCTGCAGTGTGGAGGATTACTAATGGAAAGTAAAGGTTCAGCTTTCTTACTAAGAGAGGTATTTTGTATACATTGTGGAATATTTGTGGCTACAAGAATATAACAAAATTGTGGGACCATTTATTTTCCATGGCTGAATTTGATTTTTGGGTACTGCTTAAGCCTTTTTTGTGCATTTTTAATAGTTAAATTCAACATTAATCTAGAGGATCAAAGCATAAAGGGCCAAATATTACTCCCAGATGTGCATATTTGGCTCTCATTTTTGTGGGTTCCTCTAAAATTCCATATACACTGTCTTACACAGAAAGCTTACAGCTGCTTTGCATATGGGCACTTGCAATCACAAATTGCAAAGCTGTGCAGTCTGGGCTAGCACCACAAAAGGATTTAGCCCTCAGAGAAAACACTGTATGCTGGAGTATCTGAATTGCTGCGCTTCTATGGAAGATGGGCACCTGACTCAAGCTTCACATTTGAGACTTCTGTTCACTTTGCATCTTGACTACCTATTCCTCTTGTTGAGAGTAGGCATGAATGATCAGATGTGACTGACTATTTTACCTAATAGTCTACTGGTTACCCGGGAAGTGGGAGACCTGGGGTGTAGGCCTACAAGGATTCAAACCTGTATCTCCTATATCCCAAGAGAGCAAAAGTCACTGCCCAGACAATAAACGAAGAAGAGAGCCTGACACTCACCTGCCAGTGAGGAAACTGTGAGTTCTGCTTCCTGGATTGTTTCTATATTTTTACATTAGACAGTTATCAAATAAAAAACACAGTAAGCCAGGCAGCTGGGATCAGAACCCAAGTCTCCTCTGTGACTATTCTAGCCTTAGATCTGTGGTGTGGAAGGAAGTTTAGGCACCCCCATAGTTAAATGATCGGGGAAGAGGGTTGAGTGTCTAAACATTGGCCTTAGATACCCATGAACTTTTGTAGATCTAGTCATTAGGAATCTATTTGCCACTTAAATACTTTAGGCACCTGAGTCCAAACTTTTGGCCCTCAAAACCCCTACATTGCTGCCACTTATTCCTGGAAGCACCTAGGCTAAGGACAGAAATGACACATAAACTAGTATAAGTGATTGGAAACTGGTACAAATCTGTAACACAACAGAAGTTCAGTCCATATAAACCACTTTCCAAATGGCAAAAACTGATGAAAGATAAATCTGGGTAGATGTAGTATCAGACTTAACTGATTTACATTAAATTGATTTATTGAACTTCTGTCCCAGATCCACTCCAGATTCAAGTTAACTCATAGTCCCCCAGCATCCAGGATGCACATCCCTTGCACCTCCCCCCCTCAGAGGGTAGGCAGGCAAACTTGACCCAAACTGTCTGCTCCAGGCCTGCAGGGAGGCATGCTTTAACATCCCAAATTCTGGCCTGAGCAACTGCAGGTATGTGGCTGCATTTCCAGAATCAAAAGTGAACGTACGTTTACTTGCTTAACAGTTCAACCTATGCAATTTAGACTAACCTGTGAAGATTGAGTTCATTCCGCCTCAGGTTTTTTGACTATCTGTACTTGGCCCTAAAGTCCTTGGGTGCCTACAGTTATGCCAGTAATGTTCTTTAGGCACCTAGATGTCTGTTTCTGGGTACACCTGGAGCTGCCTACATCTTGACAGCACTGAGCTATTCCTATCTTGCACCTATCTCTCCAAAAGGGCCTGATTCTATAGGCATTTCTAAGAACAAACTTACAAGACTAGGCCTTCCACAAAGCACAGAAGTGGGAGGAGGTAATATCTTCCGTAACAGCAGCCAGGGCACTTGCCCAATGTCTGAGCGATCCAGGTTTAAACTTCCCACTTAATTAGGAGGATGAAATCTGGGTTTTAATCTCTGGTCCAATTAATATTTAAGTATTATATATAAAGTGTCTATTTAAGTAATAGAGAAGAGACTGGAGCCCAAGTCCTCATCCTCCCAGGCAAGTGACCTAACTGTTTAGGGAATTGACACTAGTCTCCAACATCTTGATTTCATGCTGTGTTCACTAAGTTAATGGGAAAAAGTACATGTCCCCAACCATGCTTTGTGGGAATGGGCTAATTCAGGCATGTAACTCTTAGAGTGAATTCTCAAGGTGCAGGGAGGCACCTCCTTACAGACTAGAGTTAGCCTGAAGTATTTTCTTCTGGTTGGCTTAGGGGGCACTCTGTTCAGAAGGCTGGCTTTTGTGTGTGTCATTCTGAGGTGTCTAACTCTCCTCATGTATTGTAAAGGGAATCAAGGTGCCCAACTCGATGTTGAGAATTTTGCTAGTCAGCAGGGTGCCCAACACTGCTGAGCAGTGCACCTCTTAAGTTCTTTGGTGGATCTAGCCTTGGGCTCTTAAGTATGGGTGAAAAAATGCAGATTACTTGCAAATTTTCTATAGAAAGATATGACCTGAAATTCTAAAAAATTCATGTCACAGGGTGGAGGCCTAGGAGCATCCGTGATCTGTCCTAGCACCCCTTACCATGCCAAGTTGGTATAAATGCACCCTCATTCTCGCCTGCCATGTCTTTGATGGTATTAGTATTATGGGAGGCTGCCTTGTCAACCTCTTGGACACGGTAACCCGCTGTATCCTGGTCAGTGCCCCGTCTCAGCTGATCCTGTGCACTAAAGCCTTAAGGGCTACGTGTGGCTCCTACCACCCCTGATACCACACCCCAAGCCTCGCAGGCATACTGGCTGTTGTCTAGGCAAATCCCTTGCCGCACCCTCACGGCAGCCCCTTGCTTGCCTCGCTATAGTCCACATCCTCATGGACGTCCTCTGGGCTCATCTTAGTTGCCCACAACTTCGCGGGTTCCCTGGCCTCTCTCATGGCTGTTTAGCCTGTGCTCTCTCACAAGCGCTCTCCTCTCACCGATGCCTGTGTTCCCTGCAGATGCTCTCTGGCCTCTCTTGTGGCCGTGCCCCACCGGGGCATTCTCACAATCCTGCCCGCACTGGGGCCCTGCCTCATGAACAGGGCTCAGGTGGCCGTAGCCTTGCCTGGCCCCCAAATCCCCTCCCTGGGGCCTCTGTTCCTGTGTGCGCCCCCTGGGGCTTAATGCAAGCACCCTCTGGGCTTCTCACCAGTGCCCACTCTGGTGCTCCTCACAATTGGGGCTCAGGTGGCTGTAGCCGTGCCTGGCCCCTAAATCCCCTCCTCAGGTCTATGATTCCTATATGGCTCAGGCAGCCTTGGCCTTACCTGGCCCTCAATCCACTGGGCCCCTTCTCAGGGCTGGGGTCAGTGCACTCCTAACTGCTGTGCCGTCCCTGGCACCAGGGTCCCCACCACTGTGGAGCCCCTATGAGGCCTCCTCCAACCCCTATTAGCCTCACCCGGTCCTCCAGTATAACAACAAAGCAAAACCATAAGCCAATCGGCTGCAACTCAAAACCAAGCCTCCTGGCTAAAATGCAAACTCTAGCCCTCTGGCTAAACCTCACTCAAATCCCTACCAGGGGTTTCTCCTCCCAGTCTCTGTGAACTGAAGCTGTTCAGGCCACCAATCTGCTCTAGACTGCATACTCTAGCAGAGCTCCTTCTCCCTGGGATGTTAGTGGGGAACTGCCTACTTGGCCTCAGCCTGGGCTGTTTATATAGACCAGGCCTTGCCCCCTTCTGGTCAGCTGACCAAACTGCAGTTGCCCCGGCAACTGGCACCTGTACCTTTCTCTAGGAATGACAATTCATTTGAAAAAATTAGAAGTAGATGATTGCTGCCCAAATTGTATGCCAATTGGTTGCAAAGTTGCCCCACCTAGGTCCATGCGGTCCATGCTAGTGACGGAGCATGAACTGACCTAGGTAGGGCTGTGTACAGTTCTGAGCACCAGCTGGCTGCAGCATGTGGAGACAGAAAGAGCTAAAAAAAGAAGCAAATGGGAAAGAAAACACAAAGGAGATAAAGATGATTTGTGGGGAGGAAGAATAAAAGTAGACGGATATGGAATGGGGTGGGGATGAAGGGGGCATAAGTGGACTGGGGAAAAAACAGATCTAGAACTAGTTCACCATGGAGCTGGGAGAAAGGGATCAAAATGTGATGGGGGAATGGAGGAAAGAGATGTGTGAAAATGGATGTGGCAGCAGTTTATTAAGATACGAACAGGGAAATGATAGGGATGGGCTGCCTTATGTGTGAACACTTAAGGGAGAGCAGGAAAGTAATAAATAGTAAGGGAAAAATTTGGGAAATTTTTGGAATGGGGAGCAGGAGTCACAAGAGCAGAAGGATGTGATGGGAGCATGACATGATCATAAAAGCTTACTCAGGACAGCAAAATGCCTAGGGCCAGCCCTGCTAACTCCATTTGGAAATGGTCTATGAGCCATGGAGTTTTAAAACAAAACCTTAGAGCTTAAAAAAACATCTGTTGTGGGTGCCTTCAAATCATTAGCTGTGTCTTGCTTTGTTTGCCATTTCATGTCATTACATTTTAATGAAAAATTAAAAAGGAAATGTTTGAGTCAGAAGTGCAGTTATCCTCAGGCCTCTGTACTTTTTGTCCTACCTCTAAAGAAGGTTAATTGCGGTTTCTCCCAAAACACATCATTAGTGTCTAGGGTCTAAACAAAAATTTCTTATGTACGCTAAGGGAATATGGTACAGGTGAAACTACAGTAAAATAAATGCTTAACTGGCTAGGTACAAAGACTAAAAGAGTAGTCATCGATGGTTCAAATGCAAACTGGGAGCATGTATCAAGTACAGTCCCTTGTGGCCTGTCATGGGTCCAGTGCTGTTTAGTATCTTTGTTAGTGGCTTGGAGAATGGAATTGAGTGTATACACATTAAATTTGCAGATGACATAAAGCTGAGTGGAGTAATAGGCATGTTAGAGGACACAACTAGGATTCAAAATGACTTTGAGACATTGCAAAAATGGTTTGAAATAAGCAGGATGAAGTTAAATAAGGCCAAATGCAAACTGTGCTTAAAAATAAACAAGTTCACAAATACAAGTCACAGGGTGTAATTTTATCCAGTACCAGTGAGGCGTTACATTGAGCACTCAACTTCAGAAAAGATGTAGACAAACTGGACAGAGCATTAAAATTAGCTTTGTTATTAGTTAGCCTAAATAAGTGAAGATTGATAGGGAATTGGATTACAGCCTTGAAAGAAAAGAATCAAGCTCATGGCCATCAATTGTTCTTTATGTCCACTGGGAACAAGACAAGAAATAATAGGCTTAACTGGTAATAAGAGTGATTTAGGAAGAACTAACTAGCTATGAGGTTGGATAAGACTGAAACAGATTACCTGGAGAATCTCTGTCACTAGAAGTTTTTAATTGCAGGTTAGACAAATTTTGCTCTGGGCTAGTTTAGATAGGGATATTCTTGCTTTGTGTAGGAGGGTGGATTAGACATCCTACTGAGGTTTCTTCCAGGCCTATTTTTCTATAATTTTAGGAATATTATAGATTGATTTTTAACACATTCAAGTATCTAGATTTAGACAAAAATAATATGGTTTGCTGTAAGTTCTTCAGTTTGGGTTTATTAAAAATATTGACAAGGGTTTTAATATTAAATAAAAAGGTTTTCTTCTCAGAAAAATCTAAATGTGCTATTCAAAAGAAAAAAAGATCCTCTTTTAGGTCTGGATTATTTGTGAGTCATGCTATGGGCTATAAATTCTTGCAATATAGAACAATTCTAACATGTTCAAGGTTTATCAAAATCTTTCCAATAAGGGTGTGCCTCTGACATGTTAATGTATTAAAGACATTTCTCCTTCAGTTAGACTCCAACAAGCCATGAAATATTTAAACACAAAAGTTATTTCTCTGGCTACATGGCAATGCAATTCTGTAGTTTAAATATTAAAAACAATAGTGCTCAAACATTCTCAGCAAAGCACAAGAGTTCATTGGCACCAGGCACCTCTTTTCTTCACTCACCGCTGTGGCAAAAAAGATACTTTTATTATAAAAACAAAGATGAACTATTGAGGAACGTACACTCCCTGAATTTCTTCTTAGCATAATATGAAGACGAGAACTATCATGCTGATTTATCTGTCTGAGTAATTATAGATTCTTCATTATGGTAATATCCCAAATGCAAATCAAATTCTTGCTATCCTCCCTATGGGGAGTACTGCATATGTAAAATAATAGCAGGGCATTTAGGGCATAATCCCACTTGCTGATGTATTGTCATATTTCTCTTTAAAGCACTGTATTTTTACTTGTGTTGTTGTTGGAAACAAAGAAAAAAGAAAAACAAAACCCCAAAAATATGTGAAGTGCTGTGAACTAAAGATGGAGGCAGAATCAGTTATATAATATTGAATTCCATGACTTGGCAGAATGTTTCACATACTCATCCACACTATAACAACTCAGTGATGCTCCCTGTTTACAAGGTAAGGCCATTATGCAGAATAAGTGGTAAAGATATTTTCAAGATAAATTCTGAGGCTTATGTACAACATTTAGTATCCCAGGTTATGGTTATTATTACTGAGTTCAGGAAAGGAAAGCTTAAAAGCAAGTGTACCAAACCCCACAACCCCAGGAACTGGCACAGGAAGCCAAAAATGGAAGTTCCCCTATTTACGTAGAAAATGCTAGGGGTTAGGGTCACAAGCCAGCAGGCTAAGGAGAATAGGAATAGGTACAGGTAAATAAACATTAACACTTAGGAACTAGGTAACAGGTAATAAGCAGTAACACTGCAGTGAATTCACTCAAGAACATGTAACAGATGGTGAGTGCTACTATTGTGGTACATATAAACAAGAAACCTTAAACCCTCCCACGTCTCTGGAGGTTCTTCAGACCAGCCTTTAGTCCTGAGAGTGCTCAGTTGCCATCTGTGTGGGCTTCCACATCCAAGTCCTGCTGCTACAGCCTGCAGTCCCGGCTCCATCACTCCTCCAGGATCTCTGGTCACGTTTCCCTTTGCTGCTGCATCCTGCTGTCTGCTGCTGCTTCCTGCTTCCTTTTTCTTTTGTCTCCCTGTCCCCAGTGTCTCTGGGGGTTATAGTCTATATGCATTCAGCACAGGTCTGCAAAACTGTTCCCCCTGGAGATTCCTGGGAGTTATAGTCCAAACATAGGCAGTGGAAGCGGCGGCTAATGGGGCTTAGCCCCCCAAAACAAAACAAAACAGGGCAGCAGTAGGGCCACAAGGCAGCCCAACCACAAGATTCCAGCGGCTGCAGCAGAGGTGGGGAGGGGCGTGTGCACAGTGGTAAAAGAAGAAGTGGAGCTGGGACTGGGGCTAGTGCTGGGGGAGTGGCAGGTGCTGCACAGCTGGGGTGGGGCGGGACTGACACTTGAGTGGCTCCTGCTGCTGTGGGGCATGTGCGCCCAGATCTACATGAGGCAGGGCAGGCTGCCACTGTGGGCTGGGGCCAGGGCTGCACCAGGCTCTTACCAGTGAAGGGAAGTTGGGTTGGGCTGGGCTGCACTAGAGGCAAGCCTCAGTGGCACTGGGAGTGGGGTTATGGGGGGGCTACAGCCACCCCAAAATTTGCTGTAGTCAAGCTCCATCTCAGTGGGCACAGCCCAGCCCAGCCCAGCCCCTAACTGGGAAGAGCCTGTCGCAGCCCTACCCCTCACTGGCAGCCTGCCCTGCCGCACACTGATCGGGGGAAACATGCCCCCCATGCCCTCCCAGGGCTTGTGCAGTACCCTCTCACCGTGCTCCCCCCAGATGAGCTGCTCATGGCTCCATCTTACACCCCACCCCGGCTGTGCAAGGCCTGCCCCATCCCTACTCCCTCCTCCTACCCCATGGCCCTTTCCCCTCCCCCAACCCCTTTTCCTGAAGACTTACCTGCTGGGGGGGCGTGATCACATGCTCAGCTCCTCCCTGCCAAATAATTTTTTCTCCCTCCACCTATGAGTCCAAATCCAGTCAGCGGGGCTTCTTCCCCTGCTGTTGCACAGTCACAATACAGTGCATTACATTAAGTTCACACTGTATAATACAAAAGGAACAAGAACAGTGACATACCCTTTTGGTTCCTTTAGAACTATCACCCTTAAGTGATGTTTAAGTCAGTATATTTGCCGATTGGTTACTTTGATTTTCTCTTGCAACTGTCCAACCACCATGATTTCTTTGATCCCAGTTTTGTTCCTTCTACCCAGGGATGGAGCCAGAGGGGGTACAGTGGCACAGCTGCACTCCTCTTTTGGATTGCACTGCACCATGAAAGCCTCTGGGGATTTTATGAAGTCCCTAAAACAGGTGAAAATCCTCACTCCCTTCCCCTTCCTGTTCAAAGGCACACCCACTCCCTGACCCTTCCCTGCCACTGCCATTTGCCTTTCCCCTCTGTCCCAGGGGCAGGGAAACACCAAGCTGTTCATACTGACTGCATGGAGGCTGAGCTCAACTTGGGATGGGGACAACAGTAGCAGGGATGGATGGGGTGGTTTCTCTTCTCTGTGCCTACTTTGGGCTGTGTGGAGAGTACTCTTCCCCCACGCTATTGCCATTGTCACCTCCACAGCTAAGTCCAGCCCACACTCTTCCTGGCTGGCTCTTAAGCTTCCCCACCCATGACAAGTGAACCTAGCAGCAGTGGTAGGCAGGGGATTATGAATTGGAGGGGAGGGGCATGCCCCTGAGCAGGGACACAGGATTTTCAGTTGCTTCCGGAACTTAAAAAAGTCTGCCCACACTGAATATGAATACAGTTGATCCCCGTGAAAAGGCAGAGCTCCTTAATTCTTACTTCACATCAGTATTCTTGAACCCAGGTGTGAACTTGTCACCTGTCCAGAGGCCTTGAGAATACAGTGATAACAATAGTCCACATAAAATCAGCCCTGAAAAGGTGAAGGCACTCTTAGAGCATTTGGATGTTTTCAAGTCAGCTGGGCCAGACAACCTGCACCTGAGAGTCTTGAAAGATAGCCCTGTACTCAGAGCGGGGCCTCTGGCAAGGCTGCTCAACCAGTCATGGAACTCAGGAGTGGTCCCAAATGACTAGAAGAAGGCTAATGTGTTGCTCATCTTTAAGAACCAGAAGAGGGATGACTCTGCAAAGTATAAGCCTGTCAGTCTGACTTTGATCCTGGGGAAAACCTTTGAAAAAATCATCAACCACAAGCTTGTAACTAATGGGGTGCTGATCAAGGGCTCCCCTCCCTCACCGTGAGGAGCCTCAATCTGCCCTCCCATGCCCCTTCCCTCCCCCTGGCCTCTTCCTCCCCCGACAGATTTACTGGCTAGATGGTGCTCTCTAAGTTGCCAGGCTACACTCCTGGCCATTTGCATGCTGTGGCTGCCTCTATGCATGTGGCATTTATTGGTGACATTATCTGCCACGTCAACCAAAAAAGCCAATTGCCAGTAATGTCAATTTTCCTTTTATCGGTGCCAGTGTGATATGGACTGATGTATTGATGTACCTTTACAGATTAGTACCAAAGCCCATTTCTTCTGTGTCCTAGTTTAGTATCCTATGTGCTTGATAACACTGCCTCCCAAAGCATGCCCCTTTATAAGATGGGTAGAATAATATCTATTTCCAGGGATGCTTGAAGGTTACTTGCTGTAATATTTATGAAGTATTTTATGATGCTAGAATAAAAGGTGTGCTATACTGTACGTGCAAAGTATAATTAATGACATTGCAATAAAAAAATCATAAACCTGATTTTATCACAATTTAACCCATTTCTTTCTGGTTTGCCTGTAGCAGGCCCAGTAAGCCCAAAATGTCACACTCTGGATACTGCTTTCAAGCTTTCCACAACAGTGTAACAAACATTTATCCAGAGCGCTTAAGGATATGAGAGCACAGCCAGTTTGGGAATATTGTTAGCTAGGCCTCATTAATAAAATAAGGTTAATGATTTATTCATATCCAGGACAATAAGAGGACAATGATGAGCAGTTACATTAGTGATGAGTAGATGGTTTGGGGGAAAAAATGTGAACACTAACAGAAATTGTCTCTGCCTGTTTTGGTGGCTTGGAAAAAACAGTATATGTGATTTTTCAGACCAAATCAGTACATTAGGGACCCAAAATTCCCTATTCTGCATATTAAGATAGGAACCGGGAAATTATTCAGATTAATATAGGAATATATTATCACTTGCGTGTTTGAATAACTCTCTCAATCTTTTTGCCCCATAGGTAATATTTTTTTCTATCTCTTCACCCTCGCTTTCCAGATGTCTTGAACTTGACATTGTAATTATGACTACAGATATTAATGCAGTGAAAAGAAACATTATAAAACAGAGCAGAAAATGACTTTATTTGAAATTACTACAATTAAAAGATGACTTAATTTTCAGTCAATAGGATGAATGGGACCTATTTTGTTTACGTGTCTGTGGCTCAGAAGAAGCTGATATCCTTATCCAGCAAAAATAATCCCCAGTCAAGGTCTGCAGTCAAAGGTAAGTAAAGCATTCATACTGTCTGCTTATAAATGTACTAGCAAACTACTTTTTTGTGTACACTGTACAGCCATTTTGCTATTTTCCCACATTTGTGTGCACTCCGTTTCCCCTTGTTCAGAACTCAGAACAAATACAAGAGAATAAAAATTCAAAGCTGAAGGAAGACCTGAAGAAATCCTGTTGTTAGTACCTCATCTCAGGGTAGACTAACTCCTTTCTGAAGCACGTCCACCCTTCCAGAGAACGGATCCTCTTGTAATTTCACACAAAGCTCCTTGATCATTCTTTTTTTTAGTGCTTTGCTGCTACATTTTCCTTAGTAGCCAACATTTGAAAGGGCTGATTTGGCTGAATGTTGCTTCAGCTCCCTCATGCCTCCCTCATACAACCTTACCAGTCTGCTCTTCTGGACTATTTACATAACCCCTACAGGTAAGTAATCTCTGGTAGGGATAAATGACAGTATCCTGAGTTCCATCAAAAAAGGGAAATCATATTACAATGATTTAATCTATCAATGTATTACAATGGTAGAGTCCCATTCACATTTCTTGGGTGGATGAAAGAAAGTAGATCTTCAAAGAGACAGTACAGCATGTGGCAGAATGCCATTTCTGTCTCTCCCCAAACTCTGCTGTCAGGCGGATGCCTAATCTGACAATTTGGTTACCATGGTCACTGCAGAGGGCAGACACCTCTGGCCCTATCAGCTTCAGTTAACCCTGAGTTGTAACATGAGCTGGATACACTCCTGAGGGAGGGGGAAACCCGGCAGCCAATGAAGCATTTCAAATTGGTTGGCTAGCAGCCAACAATTGCTGGCCTTCATTGGGTCAGATAAATGAGGTCATAAGGTCTATATAAGTTAAGGGCTGCCTAGGATGCAGGGTAGCAGCCATGATGGGAAATCTCAGAGAAGCTGAACCGTCTGAAACTTGCTCTGTCTTTTGAAACTCATGGTCAATGAACTGCTTGCCTCCAGAGGAAATCACCTGCGTCTGGATGATACTTGTGAGTAAACTACTTGAGATCTAACTAGATACATATCTTGCAGTAGTACAGATGCATACTCAAAGGCTACCATTCCACTGCTTGCTCTAAGGTATTTTTCTGATATTGCTCTACCTTGTACCCTATTCCAAACCTACTTTTTGTAACCAATACAGTTCTCCTCTGTACCTAGCCTGGGCGACTTATTAGGAGAGGACCTTGGGGTCCCCTTGGTTCCGCTAAGGGAGACCATTATTTGTGTTTCAGACTTAGGGAAGCGCCCCAAGTTCTTGCAGTGGGTCAGGTATCCCTCAAAGACTACTAGACCTGTGTTTCGAAGGTGGCACAGGGCCAAGATCAATCCAGACCATGGGTGGTGGGAGCATTATCACCAGGCTTGTGGGTGTGCTCCAGGTAGGGGGGTCAGCCAGATGTGAGGAGCCCCCAGGGAGGCACTAGGAGCCTGGAAGGTGGTTGGGTGCAGTGAAGCAGGTTGCTCAATGCAGGAGTGCCCCCTACTGGTCCGCCACATGACAATGATTTAATCTACCAATGTATTACAATGGTAGAGAAACATTCACATGAAAGAAAGTTGTTCTTCAAAGAGACACTACAGCAACAGTGAGCTATGCAACATCTGTATTTTAGGCATCTTGCTGCCTCCTCAAAATTCTGGTCCCATATTAGGTTTGCAGGCTTGCTATAAATGAATGCGAAGAGTTGGGTGTTCTGAAAGGATCCACAAAAATCAGTAGGCTGAGCAAGGAGTCACCAACTTAACCATTAGGAAATACTAACAAGATACATAAACTACGTTTGGGCTTCAGGGAAGCCATTTCCATTACTTGGGATTTACAGACCTGAATGTTCTTACTTTCTTATGCAAGTACAAAATGACTATGCAGTAACTGGTGTCACTGCACAGTACCATTGCTGCATGGTTTTTTTCCAGTGCTGCTGCACACTAGTGTCTCATGTATATGTAACTAGTTCCTCTGAGTCCTAAACTTATAGGACAGATGGTCAGGTAAAATGGAATCTGACTAGGAAGCCACTAAGTTGATTTGCCTGGGTGACTGCTTAAGAAATGGATAAGCAATTTTGCTAAACATTAGAACAAAGTGAAGATATTCCCATTTTGCAGGTTTTGCATAGAAAAATTTCTCACAATTTAAGTTTCTCACAATTGTTTAGAGAACTATCTCCATTTTTGGTCATGAAGTACAATACAAAAAATGATGTTTAGAATTTATTGGTTGATAACAAGAGCTTCTTCACTTTTCTTTTTCTTTTTTTCTTCTGCTGTGAAAAATTTTCAGACTTGGAGAACATTTTCAATATTACAAAATAGAAGAAGGACATGTGCGTATTCCTTTTTATAACCTTATAATTTTTTGAAGGAGAGCAAGTTAGGAAAATTAACTCAGTATTAGAATGGAAAAAAGAAAAAAATGGCAGACCTCAATTATTGTGGAGCAGTCAGTGGGAAAAGTTGGGAAATTGAAATTCAAAATATTGAAAAAAATTAAAACAATAAAATTTTGCGAAAAGATACAGCTTTTTACATAACTTTGTCCATTCCATTTTGGGGAAGATGGTTATTTTTTGTGGAAAAAAATGCAAATGAAAAATTTAAACCAATTCAAGTACCAGGACTGGGACAGGGAATGTCAACTGGCATAAGCCACCCGTGTCCCATTTACTGAGGTCTTACACTGAGCATATCTCAGCTGGATTAGACAGTTTGCCCCACAGATGTCATTCCAGATCTAAATGACAGCAAAAATGTGTGTTTGTCTGTGTGGAGGGAGAGGGGTTGTTCCCAAAGTTTTGGTTTGGGAGCATTTTAAATTATTGTTTACATCATCAGCTCATGAAAATACATCTTCTTTTTTCATAGAGATTTATATCTGACCTCTCGCCTGACTAAGAAACATGGAAGTTACTCCACTAACATCACTGGGAAACTATACAGGTGTTCAGTTGCCTCTGGGAGAATGGCTGCTCTCCTGAAAGAAAATACAAGTATGCAGACATACCAGGTTTTTCTCCCCGAGCAAAAATGGCCATTCCAGGAGAAAAATAACCCTACTACAACCAGGTAGAAATAACTCCAGGGAGAGCTTCTCCCAAAAGAATGAATTTCTGCATACTTTCCGATGGCTTCGCACCCCATGGGGACCAGGAGGAGTGGAGCCATGGGAGAAAGGTTCCTGTGCCTTCCAGAGATGGGGGCCACCTTGGTCTGGAGAAGGCACAAGAGGGCAACTGCTTCCATATGTCCTGTAGACTGGGAGGAGAGGGGAAGAGCAGCTGCCAACATCACTGGGAGCCAAGTCAAGGAAGCAGTGTTATGAGCCCCTTGCCTGCTTCTCACTCTGAAGTTTCCAGAGTGAGAAGTGGACAGGGGACTTTTGCCCTGCTTCTCTAGTTCTGTTGGGAACAAGAGGATTGGAACAGCCCAGGCTTTCCTCAGACCACCCCAGTCTCAGGAAAAAGTGAGGAGCAGGGGAGTTGCACTGCTGAGAATCAGATCTAAAGACCGTAGAGCTGCTTAACTGAATGTTTCATTACTGGATGCTATATATTATCTTAAGAAACTTTTAATTATCTTGAATTGATTATAATCTATAACATCTATAATCTACAATATATGTATTTGATTGTATTATATCATTAGGACATCTTCCTAGAAGCAATAATGCTGCACAGGGTAAAACAAATCTTTTGCACCCCCCTTCCTATCATTTCTTGATGCTTCCATCTGCTCCATAGTGTTGAGACCCAGTGGTCTTCCCTACCTGCTCAAGGGACTTCTCTTAGATGTCTTCATTTCCTCACACCAGTTGGTTACCATTCAATTTTTCTGTGTGGAGGCTGTCTCCAGGCACCCAGAATACATGCCTCAAATACATCCAGTGCTTCCTACTAATTCTGATGCAGGAAAACTCCTGGCTGGTGATTTCTTGGATTTGTTTGCTAGTGATGAAGTTTTTCTACATAATGCCCAGAATCTTTTGTAGGCATCTAGTTTCATGTGTAATGTTTTGATTAATCTCCAGCTAGATCCCACAATCATATATTAGCACTCACATTATATTTGTTTTTCTTCTGGTGTCAGATGCCTTTTCTAACCTTGTTGTCAATTCTCTATTGAGATTTCTGTTGACTAGTGTGCTACTATCCAGATAAGTGAAATGTCCTGCCTTCTGGACAATTCTGCCTTCTAGTATGATAGTTCTGCTTAATATCTGGGTTTTGAAGATGTTTGTTTTGGCATAGCTGATTTGAAGCTGGGGTTAGCTTATTATTTTTTATAGGTTGTTGGTCTTTGTTTATGGCTTGCAGAGACATTGTTCAACAGCACAATGTCATTAACAAAGTCTAGGTCATCAAGATGTTTGCCGGTATTTGCATGGCTTAGATAATTTTATACTTATCTTGCATTTGATCACTATACAACGACAACCAAATCTACTTGCCTGATTTTTTACCAGATATATGTAATGAACATTTCTAAAGCAGATAAGGAGCCTTTTCTTCCATTAAAACAATGGAAGAAAAAGGATATACAAACATAATTTATGTAAAAAAGAATCACTGAAATACTATGGAAATTCAGCACAATGCCACCTAAATTTTGGTAGCATTGTGAATATTCAAGACCTTGTGGTTATGTCTTATACATTTGGGCAATGATTTTAAAAATGTCTGAACTTATCTTACAATGTTGCATCTGCAAACATTTATAACGGCAGAATTTTACAGCATGCAGATATTTAAGGTATTCTTTCTAACTTCTATAAAACACACCCACATTCACATTCATTTTTACCAACAAAATTGTTCTTGTAATTTCTTTGGCGATCTCATTTCATAATCAAGTGTTAATGTTATTTTCAATTAATTCAATAAATTCATTTCTTGTTGTTGTATAACTGTCCTGTTCACCAGAATTTTTTAACGCTTTCATTTATAGCTGGCTATATTTTTAAAATAAGTTAATAACATGAGTAAAATTCAAATATAAAAATATGTCTAAACAACTGATAAACAGAATATATTTACAAAAGAAATTGTTCAGGATGGTTGCAAAGTGGAATCGTGAATATAATAATTTTGAATGTAATAATATTGTTTCCTAAGTAGAAATAGTAAAAATTGTATTTGGTCAGTACATGGCTTTTAGGGTTAATTAGGCACAGCTGTATGAGACGTTTACTGTGCAGTTAACTAATTAGCTCCACAGTAAACATCATCCATCTACACGTTCCTCTATTATACTGGAGTAAACTAATTTACTCCATAGCAATGCATGTGTAGACACTGCCCTGGCTGGCTGAAGCCTGAGGGTGCTTCAGTTCCAGGGCTGTCTGCCAGCTAGCCCTGCACCTTTGTGCCTCAGCCAACCTCTCCCCAGCATGTCCAGTACAGTACTTTTCAACATCTTTATTAATGATTTGGATGTGGGGGTGAAGAGCTCATTGGCCAAGTTTGCGGATGACACCAAATTATGGGGAAGCGTGAAGATAGGCTACATTTACAGGCAGACCTAGACAGGCTAGCAAGTTAGGAAGGTCAGAACCTGATGAAGTTCAACATCAAGAAATCTAAAGTGCTCTACCTTGGGACAAGCAATCCTCAACACATCTATAGGCTTGGTGACACCAAACCGTTTAGCACCACAGATCAAAGGGACCTAGGGGTAATAATAGACCACAGTGTGAATATGAGCCAGCAGTGCAATGCTGTAGCCAGTAGGGCAAATAATACTCTGGCATGCATCAATCAATACATCTCCAGCAAAGCCAAGGTGGTGATTCTTCCACTCTACTCAGCACTGGTGAGGCCACAGCTGCAGTACTATGTCCAGTTCTGAGCTATAACAAAGACATGGACGAGCTTGAGAGAGTCCAAAAAATGCCACTTGTATGATCAGAGTCTTAAAAGGCAAGCCATATGAGGAAAGGCTGAGAGATCTGGGACTCTTAAGTTTGAGGAAAAGAAGGCTGACAGGGGATCTGGTAGCAGCTTACCGTAACACTAGGGGAGTACAGCAAGGGCGTGGTGACAACTGTTCACCAGGGCACCCAAGGGGAAAACCAGTAGTAATGGCCACAAAATCCTGGTTGATTCACCCTCAACATTAGGAAAAACTTCTTCACAGTCAGGGTATCCAGACTGTGGAATAAGCTCCCTCCAGAGGTGGTGCAATTGCCTACCCTGGAAATCTTCAAGAGGAGACTGGACAGTCAGCTTGCTGGGGGTCACCTGACCCCCAGTTATTTTTCCTGCTTGGTGCAGGAGGCTGAACCCTGTGATCTTCCAAGGTCCCTTCTGGCCTTACAGTCTATGAATCTATGAATCTACATTGAGCCAGAAGGAGCAGCCCTGGGTCCACAGGCTGACCTCCCAACCCCCTGCCAGTGAGGGCTGCCCTGACCTGGCTCAATGTGCTGCAATCCCAGGCACACATGTATACGTGCACCCAGGATCAATAAGTTCTGGTGTGATAAGCTCTGAAATTTATTTCAGTGAATTAATATGCATGTGTAGACATGCTCATTGAACTCTGAAAAGCACTGTTTCTCTGTCTTCAAGGCATTTTAACCTGGGGTTGTCTGGGTTTTAAGCTGATTCTTGACATGTAATTTTTAAAAAGTTGTATTTTTCTGTTTTTCTATCTGGTCACCAACAAAATGTTTTATTTTAATTTGGGGGATACTTTTTAAGGTACTGGCACAAAAGGCCAAATTTGTTTTTGTTAGCTCAGAGAATGGTGTACTGTGTACCCCATGCAAACCCACTCTACTGTGTTCCAAAGTAGGTTGCAGTTCATCTGAGGGAAAGCAGTTGACTACTTCCCCTTGGAAATGTTCAACATCTAGGGCTAGTTTTTAACTTTGCTGTGAGCACCACTGGAGCCTGTGAGCTCATCATGCCTTCTGTTAGCTTATTTAGTGCAAATCACAGCTAAACCTCTTCCAGGGTTTGAAGAAAACCAGGTCACTTATTCTGAGTCTTCTTTTGACACGACAAATTCAGGCCCCTCTGCCCAGTACCCTGAACAAAGGAAATTGGAAGAGAATAACATTGCCTCAGTTCAGGCCATAAATGTTCTCCAGCTTCTCCAAGGACCAACAACCTCCTTTTCTCTTTCTCTTTTTCTCTCTGTCTTTCAGTGAGGGCCCTTTTTTAAATGTTCCCAGTTGGGCATTTGCCTAGGGGTCCAATTCCCCACACCTGTACCTCCTTACCAAACAGACCTCGCTACATCCTTTATATCCTTAAAGTTTGGATCTACTCCTTGTTACTGAGCTGAAATCATAACCATGAGTGATGGTCACTCATAGGCTCCTTTAGATAGATTGTGCAATGCTGATGTGTAGTTTTACACACCCAGGTAGAAAGATTCTGAGAGGATACATTGAATCAGATTATCCTTTATGGTCCCAGCTGTGCTCATTCTTAATTAATGGGTGCATCTATATGAGACACTTACTGCAGAGATGACTAATTAGCTCTGCAGTAAACATTGTGCATCTACACGTGTGGAGCTATTAGGCTGGAGTAAACTAAATACAAGTACTGCTGCATAGTTTTTTACTTCACAGCGGCACACATGTAGACGGTGCCCCAGCTAGCTGGAGAATGTGGGTGCTTCAGAGCAGGGATTACCCGCCAGCTAGCCTTACACTAAAGCACTCTCATATCCCAGCCAGCCCCTCTGCAGCATGTTGAGCTGAGGGGAACAGCCCCAGGCTAGCAGGCTGACCCCTGAGACCCCCTGCTAGTCAGGGCTGCTCCAACCCAGCTCAATGTGCTACAGTCCCAAGTACATGTTCAAATGGTGCACCCAGGAGCAATAAACTCTGGTAGGAATAAGCACCAGAGTTTATTTCTTCACATTAATTGCATGTGTAAACATGCCCAGCATGGGTTACTGCCCCTGGGGGAAAAGAAAGTCAGAGGAACTTTGAGTCACCACAGCTCCTGTGCAGAGACCTTGCCCAGTGTCTGGAAAACTCAGTACTTATCTTTTAGAGATTTATTTTATATAAATAAATGTCAAAATACATCAGCTTTGTTTATATTACGCTAAAAAGTAGTTTAATTCTAGGCTGAAACTTGATTAAGTCTCAACCAAATCAAATTCTTACACCTGAGTTTTTATAAACCCTTAATGTTGGCAGTTCTAATAGGAATGCTAATACTATTTGGACAATGGTGCTGCCAAGTAGCAGTAGTGGAAGGATGGGCTACACATCACAAGAATGAAGAAATGCAGCTAGACTGATGGATATAATGCTAGTACAAAACAATGCAAGAAGATTCCAGCCAGAAATCTGAACGTAGGAAACATTTATTTTTAGGTTTTCAGTTTATAAGGAGAGCAAAAGAACCTTGAGGGGAAAACAGTGTCAACAGTTCACACAAAGTCTCTTTTTATGTTTGGGAAAAGGCAAGCTAGACTGAAACTATAACTATGATGGAATTTAAGAGAAGACACAATAAAGGCAGCAACAATCTATACCTGTTACACAGAAGGTCACTTCTAGGAGGTTTTGATGTAGTGAAACTTGAAAAATATATTCATTTTTGCCCAAAGGCAGAGGCTGGTATGGTAGCTTGGGGACCATGATGGTAATTGTTCCTAAGAGGGGAAAGAAAATGTTCCATAAAGTTCCAATTGCCTTTAAAAGGGAGAAACATTTGAAGGACTCTTCAGTGCTGTTCTAAGTTCAGCTGAATGAAACCTTTTGCACAGTACTGCTTTCATCAATAGGTGTTGCTGCAGTCAACAGAAATTGCTGTCTATAGAGGGGATTGGGTTGGGGATTGGAGGAGGGTAATATCAAAGTGGCAAAGCAGAATTGGTATATACAGGACTTTAAAAACAAACAATTTATCTATAAGATCCTGAGTATTTTAAAAATCAAATGCTGAAGAAAGGAAGAAGATGGGAGGAGGCATGTTGAGATTCTTTTTTTCAGAAAGCTGGTCTGTCTGTTATTTTTCTGCATTGTTGATTAATATAATTGAAGTATACATAACTGAAACAGAAAAGGAAATAAGACTTCTTCAGGGACCCATTAATTTCTTAAAGATAAAGTGTTTGAAGATTCAAAGGCTTTGTTAAAGCTTATTTTAAATTTAAAATTTCCATTGCCAAGGGATTGATTACCATTCTTGCTTTAGCTTTGTCAAACAATAAGTTGATCTCAGTCCTTTCAAAGTTTCATCATGATGTACTTACTGTATTCAGTTAATTGTAAAAAAGAGAGGAGTGTCTTATACATTCTGTCAAGGACAGTAATTTCACAAAATATCTAAACTGAAACTGTCGAAACCCTGTAAATCTAGACTTCTCTCTCATTGCAAGTCATAGTATCTTTGAGATACTGAGCTACATTCTATGCGTTTCAAGCCCTCTTTTGAAAAACATATCTAGCTTTATATATTTTAGTACATATTATTATATGCACTGCAATTTAATAATGTACATATTTTCACAGCATGTAATATAAATTATACAAGTCTGAGAATCTTTATTTTACAGCGTTTATGGCAAGCTCAGATATCTGCTTTCTTGCTAAATTCCCTTATTTTATTTCATGACCTCTAGCTCATTTCTCTCCTGTCCAACTCTGAATGTAAGCCCAATGGTCATGGAAAGACTATGTTATAGTAGCAAGCACAATACAACCCCAACCACTGATCAGGGTTTCAAGGCAATATGGCAATAAAAATAAATAAATAAATAAATGCATTGCTTGTTTTTATTATTTGTACAATTCATTGGGTTATAGTATCTTTTCCTGAAGAAAAAAGGGCCTTCTTAACCCAAAACTCTTTTTCTGAAAGGGATTTTTAATAACTAAAAAATGTTTGGTTTGGGTCTTTTTGAGTTTTCAACAAGAACTGAAATATACATCTGCAAAAAAACTGTTTGAGATTAAACCTAATGATTCAATTTAAAAGGTTTGCATGAAGAAATCATTGGCCTACTCTAATTATGTAACATTTGTATAATCATTACAACATCTGTAGCCTTTAAGTGCAGTATTTAACTCGCTGGAGTTTAGGGAAATTCAAAACGGTGTCTTCAGCTTTTCAATCATCATACTTCAGCTTCATAGATCATTTTGCAGCATGATTATTTCTACCTGCCTACATGCCACCAGCAATAAGGAACAAAATCCAAGCTTTCTCTGTAGAAAAATTATTGAATTTTTCTGTCTAAAGAATAGCCTTTCTGCTCTTCATTCCCTGGACTTTAACATGTCAGGAAGGGAGCTGACATTGGAGACTATGAGAAAAGGTCAGTCTGGGTGCAGCTACATGAGATGCTCACCATGCAGTAGCATAATAACACTGTGTAGTAGTGTGGGGTGCAAAACCCATGGTAATACACTACTGTGCAGTAGTTTTAGGCTACTGCACAGTTAGCATAAATAAAAAGCTGTGCGTCGGCACTACTGCGCAATAGCACTAGTTACTGTGCATTGATTTAGTACTTGGTTATGTAAGTACTAAATTTAATGTGCAGTAACTACAGTGCATTAAGGAATATGCAGGTGCACCCTCTGTGTTGCAAAATTTGAATTTGTTTGTGCATCCATATTGTGGGTTGATAGCCTGCATATTGGCTGTTATTTGAAACTGAGGTGTTAGCTGTTAGGAGCCAGAAATAGACAAGGGGAGTGAGAGAGCCAGTGATTTAAACTGCTGCCAATTCTTATGATTTTATTGTGAGTCTCACAAGAGTTGATATTTTTCTTAAATCCTCAGCTCCTGAAGACAAATCATTCTCAGTTTTCATTTTAGATAAAGTTTCTAGTTCTCGTGATTGTTGAGGAGACCTTTAACTGTAACCAGAGTGGAATTCTCATGGTTCCAAAATCAGAGAGGCAATAAAAAGAAGCAAACATGTATGTCTGAAAAAATATTGTTATTTTTAAGGCTGTCTCCCAATGTTGAATCCTATTCTGGATTTCTGAATGGTTGGCAATTGCAATATTAAAACTGTAATATGAATTGTCTTAGCATTGGTATCATGAGCAGCAATTAGGAGGAGGAGGAAAGTATACTTTGAAAGAAGAAATGTCTTTTTACTTGGACATCCAAAACTCTTGAGAAAGAGGTGGTATCTTTTATTAGACTAAGTAGATAGTTGCAAAAAATGTTTTTATTTGAAAGCTTTTGGGTTCAAACTTCATTCTTTAGGCAGAGTAGAAGTCAAAGTTTGTAAAATTTATCTCAGTAGAAAATGAAACTTCATATTGCCCAGAAGAGCAGAAGGATATTATGGGTCTCCTGGTTGGAAAAGTTCAGTTGTGAAAAGCCGCTCCGGAAGTATACAAATTAGGCTTGAACGAAAGCAGAAGCATGTTGCTGAACTTTGCTTTTTTCTTGCGGTTATTTATATTTCACAGGAGAACCAAGATGGTACGTTTCTCCTGGGTAAGAAAAGTCATTTGTGAAAAAGTTGCTCTGTGAATATGCAAATTAGGCTCAAACCAAGTCTGGAGCAGGCAGCAGGCAGGAGACTGAATTTTGCTTCTTTCTTGGTCAACTGAGAAGTTTTTTGCTTGGAAACACTAATTGGGCATATATACATGGGATGCTTTGCTGCTCAGTAAAGCTAATTACTATACAGTAAATGTTCATGTCTATATGTCCATATCTACATTCCTGCTTGGTGCTGGATCCACTGATCTTCTAAGGTCCGTTCTGACCTTACAATCTATGAATCTATGTGTAGATGCTTACTGCACAGTAATTAGCTCTAATTGTGAGTAAATTTGCTACCTGCAGATGCAAGTAGCAAATTTACTCAAGATTACTTACTGTGCAGTAGCACATGTGTAGACACCTGACTGGGAGCTAATTTGCTTCTGGTCAGCCTGGTACCAGGTGACAAGAGATTGCTCCCTGCCCAGGGAAGCTGCATGCTGCCAGGGTAGGCTTTGCTACCAGAGCCCATGTGTGGAAAATACCTTCCTGTCCTGCCAGCAGGGAGCTCCCAGCCCTTGCTCCAAGATCTTTATCTCCTAGCTTGAGTCCCGTGATCACTGGGCCTGGGCTGGGAGAAAAGAAACGTCCAGCACTGGCCCCACAACTGTGGAGCTGGCACTAGGAGGTAAGGATATCCTAGTACTAGCCCCATGACAGAGCTGGCCAAAGGGAGTGGGAACAGTCTGCTGCTAGGAGCAGCAAATCTGCTCATGTCCCTGCACATGTACACACATGCCTGGGAGAGTTTACTCTTGAGTAGTTTACTCATTACTCCAAGATTATTTGCATGTGTAGATGCACTCACTTTCACCTTGTCACAGGTTGGAAATGTGGAGCAAGAAGTTTGGAGTGTAAACAAGCAATAAGGTGGAAGTGAATGGTATTTGGTGATAGCTGCACAATTGAAGTACTTTTTCATATAGCACAGAACCAAAATTACTTCATCTACTCCAAGTAAAGCTGGTGACGGTATTAGAGGAAATGATTCGAGTATTGGAGGCACAACTATCAACCCTATTTGGGAGTGAAAAGAATGTACACATTCTGGATAGGAGGCACAAGAGGCTGAAAAACAAGGAGACAAGTGGCATCATGTGACTGACAGAAGAAGAAAGATCCCTGGGGTTGAAAAGACAGAAAATGAACTAAGCAAATGCTTTCAGGTTCTCTGTATAGGATCTTCTGAAAAGGGCCTGGGACAATGGACAATCTGTCATGCATTCACAGATGCATCTCGAGCAGGTCCAGGGAGGTGATCCTCCCCCTCTATGCGGCAC
>NW_017728886.1:40749447-40769152 GCF_001723895.1 Crocodylus porosus
TGCTCTTTCCTGCCAAGGCAGGGGGTCGGACTAGATGATCTACCTAGGTCCCTTCCGACTCTAGCTACTATGAAACTATGAAACTATGAACAATGGAGAGTAAGGATCACAGTTGTACTACATAGATGAGAAGGCCCCAAGGAACAGGATTTTATGACCACCACGCTTGAAAAGTGGGGAGGAGGGTGGTAGTGGTCATGGACTTCCTTCCTGCCAAAGAAGAGAGAAGAACCAATATGTTGTCTGTCCTTGTCAAAAAAAGGATTGCTGTCCAGGGATGAGATCCATCTGATGAAGACTGGGAAGGGCATTTTCAGGCATCATTTAGCTAATATGATGAAGAGGGCTTTACACTAGGTTTTACAGGAGATAACAAAAAAACCTCATTGGTCACTATTCCTCCAATGCAGAGGAATAAGATCCAAGAGAAGAAGGGGAAAAAGAGTTGAAAGATGAAAACCAATAGGGCAAAACGCAAAGTATTTTAGATGTTTATATATAAAAGCAAGGATTAATGGGAACATGGTATTACAGAAATTTGGTGGAATAACTCCCATGAAAACTATGACTATAAAGGGACATGAAAGCCGCATGCCCCCAGAGGCTGAGTGGGGCACGGCGAGGTCCTGCAGGCAGCGGTGGCACCGTTGGTGGTGGGAGCGTGGCAGTGGTGAGCGGTGAGCTCCCACAGGCAGCCAAAGCACTGTCAGTGGCGGGGGGGTGGCAAGCACTGACTAGCAGTCAGCGACCACCCACAGATGCTGCCGGCAGCATTGGCAGTGACCAGCAACAGTCAGGGACTGCCTGCAGAGGCTGCCGGCAGTGTCAACAGCAAGGGAAGGGGTGGTGAGCCATGACAGTGTCAGTGGCACTGCTGGCAGTGTTGGTGGTCCTTTTTGCAGGGGGTGCATGTGCACCCCCTACGCACCACCAATATAGGGATATACCTTGTTTTGTACGGGTAGATTCAGAAAAAAATGAATGTAGTACTGCACTGTGTGTCAAAAGTACATATACTTGTTCCTAGGACCAGGAAGAAGAATGCAACAGATATGAGTCTATCTAGTTAAAAAAAAAGATTAAGAAGGAAAAAGAACAATAGTCATAATATGGTGGGGATTACTATACACTGCTACATCAGGAAGAAAAGGTGAATGGAGATGTTCTTCAAGTAGGTAAAAAGAATATCCAAATCTCAAAAGTACTAGGGGTGATGGTATTATGAGAGGATTTTAACTCCCCTGATATCTACTGGAAGAATAATACAGCAAAACAAACTGTTCAGTAAATTCTTAATATGTGCAGAGGATAACTTTTGTTTCAGAACACTGAGGCTACAACTAGGGAATCATCCACCTTAATCTTGTTCTAACCAATATTGAGGGATTGGCACTGAAGAGTAATCAGATAGGAAACTTGGACTTAAGTGATCATGAAAGGGATCTAAGAAGGGAAGGTCTGAGATTAGCAGAACAAGGATGCTAGACTTCAAATGGGCAGATTTCAATAAACTGAGAGAAGTACTAGATAAAGTCAAATGTCTAGACAGAGTGTAGGATAATGAAGTCCAAGAGGGCTAGCAGCTTGTAAAGGACATGGCACTGGAGGCTCAACAAAAACTATTCTAACATTATGGAAAGACAGAAGAACCACAGGAGATTCAGCAGGCTACACAAGGAGCTTTTTGGCTGTCTTAAAATTAAAAAAGAAATAGCCCATCAATGGAAAGAAGGGCAAATCTTTAAGGTTGTATACCAGGGAATAGCAAGAACTTGCAGGAAGAAATAAGGAAGGCAAAGGCAAAAAAGATATACAACTGGCAAGGAATATTAAAGACAGGAGGAATAGGTTCTATAAATGTGTGGACAAAAAAGAAAAATTAAGGAAACTGTGGGTCCACTGCTCAATAGCCAGGTGAGCTATTAACAGAAGATGCAAAGAAGGTAGAGCTTCTTAATGACTACTTTCCTCAGTCTTTACAAAAAAATAAAAAGCTGTGATCAGCTGGTTTTCTCTTTTAAAAAAACTCCCCAATTTTCAGATAAAACAAGTAATATCTCTCTCTCTATATATATATAGTGATGTTTCATTTTTAATCATGGAGAAATGTGGATTTTGTGTTACTTTTTTTAATCCAAAAATTGGGGATTTTTTTTTATCAGAGAAAACCAGGATCCCTGGTGATCAGACAGATCACAAAACTACTAGAGATGAAGAAGGAGAAGAGCTGTAGATGCATAAGTAAGGAGGCATGTCAGAAAGGTTTTGATAAATTTCAATGAATTTATGTTGTCAGATCCTGCCAAATTCATTCCAGGATGCTGAAGGAATCTTGGAGCAATGGAAATATTTGCAAAGTCATGAAAGACAGCAGAGGTCCCAGAGGACTGAAGGAGGGCTAATATAGTGCCCACTCTTAAAAAGGAGGGCCTGGGGAATTATAGACTGGTCAACTTAACTTCAATTCCTGGGAAATTACTGGAGCAAAGTATAAAACAATTATTTTGCAAGTGCCTAGAAGAGGAAGGGGTGATCACTAGCAGCAAACGTAGATTTGTTCAGAACCAAATATGTCAAACCAACTTGATATCCTTTTTTAACAATGTAACTAGTTTGGTGGATGAAGAGAATGTAGTGGACTTAATTTACTTAGTCTTCAGTGGGCTTTTGATTCAGTCCAACAAGATAGTCTCATAAGTAAACTGGAGAAATGTGGGTGAGGTAGTATTATTGTTAGGTAGACACATAATTGGCTGAGTAACTAAGCAAAGAGTAACTGCAAATGGATCAACGTCAGAAAGGAAAGAAGTTTCAAGTGGAGTTCCTCAGGAGTGTGTTCTGGATCTGTTGCTGTTTAATAGTTTTATCGATAACTTCAACGCCAGAACAGAGAACTTCCTGGTTAAGTTTGCAGATGATACAGTATTGTAAATAAGACATGCAAGGTAGCACTCTACCAGCACTGTTTAGGCCTTCACTGGAGTATTGTGTGAAGTCCCAGGCTCTGCATTTTAATAAGGATATAGAAAAACTGAAGAATATCCAGAAGCGAGCAATAATACTGATATTGAATGCAAGCCACATTAGGAAAGGTAAAGTGTAAATACGTTGTCATCAGATAATAGACTAATAATAAATTATTTATTAATAGCAGTTCATGCCTCTAACACATACACAGATAAATTTACATCAGTCTTACAGTATTGCCAAGAAAACTTGGTAGGCCAGACAAAGATCTACTGGCCTATCCTTAGTATAAATATCAATACACTGGCTGCCCAATGGGTATTGATGGGTATTGATGTTATTCGCCTTTAGTGTAGGAATAGGAGAACAAGGAATATGATAGCTACCTTTTACCTGTTCCCCTATTGAACAGAGGCAGAATGAATAGAGCTCCTTCTGCAGGCCCAAAAGTATTGCAACAGCAACTGCCTTTCCTGCCTAGCACCTGTGACAACGCTTTTACAATTGAGTCATGTTAAAGCTTCTGTTATTATTGTTTTTTGGTTTGGGGTTCTTGTTTGCTTTCCAACCATAGTGGCTAGAAACTGCTTTAAAAAAAAACTTTGGTTCTGCAGAAGTTGACACTGATGACACTGTACATAGACATTGGAAATCTGCTTCCTCATTCAAAGGTGGAATTTCCCAAAGCCCGTGTAGATGGCTTAGAATAAGTATGATCTTCACATCAAAAACAGATTTTTTGATTGCATTACTTTTTCCTTAAAAATTAAAAAACAAAAGCCTTCTTCCCAACCTCCCAAACAGCATTAATTTGGAATGGGCTAATTTTATGTTCTGAGTGGGTCAGTTGAGTTAGCCAACAAGAAAAGTGTCTCTTTAAACAAACTTTCCATTTGAAGCCTCCATGGGATATGGTCATCATCTTCTCCACTAAATCAGAAAAATGTGAAATTAAAAAACCCATGGACTTAGCTTGCCCTTTATCAATATGTCCATTAACACAGTCAGAGCAAAGTGTCCCACAGTGCTTTCTAATCCGTTGTTGGCCACGGTGACACAGCAGTAAAGACAAAGCTCAGCTCACCTGATGAGATTCACAGAAGCCCTATAGGAAGCTCAAACCAAGATTTATTCTTTTTTCACTTACAAATGTGCAACACCTCTTGTAGTTTGGTGGCCACAGAAATGAGTACAGTCAGTCTTTCCCTAAGCAGTAATCCTGTCCTGTTAACCTCATTGAGATATGTTACTATGATTTTCCGTCTGAGAAACCAATTATTGCCTTGACAAATTGGTAACCTGGCCTGTTACCCTTATGTGATGAGGATAGTTGGCATGGCTTATTAATATTATGTCTCTAGTGCTATGCCACACTCCCCATGTGCAAAGGGACCAACTATTGCCTCAAGGAGTTTATGATTTAAAATGAGAAAAGGCACACATCAAAAGAATGACTGTATTGGAGTATGGAAGGAAGACAGAGGGAAAGGAATAGTGTTCCAGGACTGTGTGTTTTCCTGGAGAGAATAGCTAACACATGTATTATCTGTCTCACAAGTCTTGTTAATTGTTATATAGCTATTTTTAAAGAAACAATCACACTTTAAAATGGCATAATAGATCTTAAAATGGAAATGGTAATGTGGGTTATCAAAATCCTGTGCCTTTGCAATATTTACAAATGGTAGCAGCAGAAGAGACCAATGAATAATCAAGGCTAGGGCCCTAATTGTGTCCTATAAGTAAGGCTGCAAAATAAGTGACACATCAAAACTCTGTTAGTCAATTATACAGTATAAGGAAGTTAGGGGAAGGCTGTACCATGAAATCCAAAGTCATCTGCTATATAAAGCAGAGTTGGAGAGGTTCTAGCCATTTATAGCACACAAACCCCAAACAGTACTTTTCAAAGAATATACAACCCATTAACAACCAGACTAGATTAGCTTACTAGTCAGTAGGTTGCTTTTGCTGCAGGAACTAACTTACTTAAAACTAGTTTGGGAACTTCTGCACTATATGCAGCCATACCCATCTATCTGATTCACACAGAATGTAGGTGGCAATTAACTCCTCGACGTAATAATGATTAGTTTTGCTTGTTATGTAATGGCATCAACAGACCAGTGTTCATGGAAATAACTGATGCCTAGACACAGTAGGGCTATGCATGGGAGAAGCCTGGCCTTACATGTGGCCATGTGAGACCTTCCTGGATTATAGATCTGAGCATGAGGGGGAAGGTACTATACAACGTGCAAAATATGGGCAGGTAGAAAGCAAGCAATGATAGGAGAGGAGGGTGGAACCATGACAGAGTAAATGGTGACATAACAGGGCTGGTTCCTGCAAGGGGTGAAGCCATTTGACCCTGATCCAGTAAAACATAGCACATGATTAATTTTTAGTAGGCTTATTGCCACATTGACTTAATTAAACTACACATCACAATTTTTTCCTGGAGCTCTTCCTGATAATACAGCGTAAGATGGCTCTTACACGGGACTGTATCTAAAGATCCACTAAAAGTTGGCAACCTTTTGGAGTGACAGGCAGCCTCATTAGAGCTAGCCCTGAACATGAGCTATCACTTCCAACACCGGCCAGCGCTGCCATTGCTTTTCCTGCCACCAAAGTGCATCACCACCATGCACTCCCTATTTGCCCTCCTGCACACCTCCCATAGTGCTGACCTCCCACAAAATTGTTGCAAACATCTCCTGCAACAAAATCACCACAAATACCCATGCTTCACAGGTTGGATGTGATTGTTTGGCAGGCTAGATCTGGCCCATAGACCACAGGTTGGTGATACCCATCCTAGGTCACTTCTCTATCACTAAGCTATTCAGCAAAAGTATATTGCAGGGGGCCTCAGCTGTGTTTTTCTTTAGTGCTCAATCCATTAGGCCTGCTCTGAGAATGTCTATCAGATCAAAGATTATAGGCACTAGAGGAACACCTAGGGACTGGACACATGGCATGTGGATACCAATGTCCTTAGAACAATATAAAAAAAGGCCTGGACACACAACATATGGGCTATCTCAGTGTAACTTACTAGGATCCAATGGGTGCAGGTAGAGGAGACATTTACCATGGAGTTGCCTAATTATTTCCACAATAAGGTCTCAGCTTCTATATGTGTAACCCTATTAGGCCACAGTAAGCTAATAAATGCTTCCATAGGTTAGTACTTGTCAAGCAAATATTATCCTATGGCAGCGTTTAGTGCACTGCAATGCATGTGTAGATACTGGCAAGGCTAGATGGAGCACGAAGTGCTTCAGTGTGAGGGCTGCCTGCCAGCTAGTGCCACACTGAAGCACTGTTGTGCCCCAACCAGCCTCTCTGCTGCACATTGAGCTGGGTCAGAGCAGCCCTGGGCTGGCAGACTGACCCTTCCAGGGTCATGTGGCCCTGGGTAAACTGAGGCACCAGGCAGGACTGGGAGGGGAGCAGTGTGGCCAGGTTGGAGCTGTGGGACCAGGAGGGTGAGAGGCGGTGAGTAGGGGTCTGTGCTAGGACAGAGGGAATGGGGCAAGTAAGGGTAATGTTGGGGGGTGGGCTGTGGTGCAGGTTGTGGGGTTCAGTTGGGGCTATCAGGCTGTGAAAATGAGTAGGGGAACCCTGGGCCGGGTTATACAGATATACCCTTAGTGCAATGGTAGTTCTAAAATAATTTGTTTTATAAGTTTGCTAAAACAGCACCAACTGCAATCTCCACCCACCTAAGCATTTTAATGACTTTTGTCTAAGGCTTTGGAGTTAAATAGCTAAATCACCAAATGCTTCGTAAAACAAATTTGCTTGGTCTGAAACTATTGCTGTAGTCAGGTAAGACTGAGACTATCAATTGGGTTTTATTTAATGTTTAATGATTGAGATGTATCTTTAAGGTTGCACGTTTGTTCCCTTTCCCCCTGTAATAAACCCTGTTTTGGATGAACATTGGTTGCAAGTGGGGAAGTTTATTAGCATTAGAGCACCCAGTTAACATTTGTTACCCCAGGTTTCTGGGTGGAGTGTGCAAAGCCCCAGGTTTCTGGGTGGGGGCTTAAGCCAGATTTAGAAAGTTGGTGTTAAACTCCAAATTTGAACACAGGCCTTGTTACTGCCATCCAGGGTCTGGCAGATGGGTTATATTTGCATTATGTAAAGCATATATCAGTAACAACATTTTGTTTTCAGTAAAAAGCTTACAGATTATTAGTAATTATTTTTTTATTAGTTTGGCACCCTAGTGGTTACTGTGAATGCTAACCTGGGCAGAGCTGGTAGTTTGTCCTTAAAGATAGTGGTATAACTTATACTGGTGTAGAAAACTCATGTAAGTTATACCAGAGTTGGCATTCTAGGCCCCTAGGTGGGGGGGAGGAGGGGTGTTGAGTATGAGAGAAGTAGTGAGCTGCTTAGAATTGTGACGACAGAAGTACTTTTGGGCATGTTCAGAAACACCTGCAGGATTAAGCTGTATCTTCACAGGGTTTCTTCAGATTTTACATTTCTGACTTAGATATCTGAAATCACAGGGGCCTCAGTATATTTGCAGATATTCCCTTAGTACAATGTAGTTCTAAAATAATTTATGTTTTATAAGTTTGCTAAAACAGCACCAACTGCAATCTCTACCCACCTAAGCATTTTAATTACTTTTAGCTAAGCCTTCAGAGTTAAATAGCTAAATCACCAAATGCTTCGTAAAACAAATTTGCAAACAATTTTCTAGTTAATCATCTATCATGAGCAGAAGTGCACAGCTGCTGAGATATATAATTGCTATTTCATCAGGGTTGGCTATTTTATTTACATAATTCCCTTACTGATCTTAATGTAGATTTTTTTTTTTCTTTTTTGAGAAAGAGAGATAGAGAGACTAATATATTGTCTCATTAAATGCAGGAAGTTAAAGCTACAGCTCTGGTCACAGCTGGTGGATAACAACAGCAATGCCCTTTGATGTACTTTCCAAATAATTGAAAAATTCTCTGTATACAAATGTTTGCATATGCATAGAAGCATATGTGTAACACACACACACACACTCACCCCCCCCCCCAATACAGATATGTGGCCTAGGCATGTGAATATATGTACAGGTATTCAAATTAAAAAATGTTTAAAAGTACAGAAAAATAGGTCTTTATGCAAGTGAAAAAGATAAAACATAACCAATAAAATATATATCGGTGTTTTTTCTTTGATTCTGTTCAGTATTCTTGATTAAAGAGAATATCAGCCTCACGTAGAATTAAAGCTGAAGGAATTAATATGCTTTTCCAGGAAAGCATATTAAGAGGTTTTTTGGAGAGAGAAAAATTGTAATTAGAAATGGAATAATACACCTTGGTGATATATGTAAGTGAAAGTGTTAGAATAAATAATTGCTTTCTAATTTTATTGTTTTTATACTCAAGTTCTAGGAAGCTAATAAAGTTACACTGACTCTAGAAAATCGGAACACTGAACAAAGGAGCTATTATAACTGCAGGAAGAGCACAGGTAATAATTTGATACCTAGAGTCAGTTTACTTACCCTTTCTCTTTCATACTGGGACATACATTTACTAGGTATTTATGTACTTGTACTACAGTAGCAAGGTATAAAAAGAGAAAAAATCTAGTAATTAGTTTCTGGTTTTGCTTTTTTCTTTTCTTCATTTGCTTGCTTTTGGTTCATTTTGTGTATTCTGCTTTTCCAGGTCCAGGAAGGAAAGGAGGGAGAGCTTTCTTTTACAAAACTATTAAGGTAATTATAGTTTAAAACTTCAAAATGCCCAAGCAGCCTGTACAGTAATTTGAAGCTGTTTCCAAGTTTAGGAAGTAAAACTAGTAAAAACATTAAGGTGCGCTGCTGCATGACCAAGGATGCTTCAGTTTCCCAAACTTTCCCATAGTCACAATCCAAGGAAGCTGAAAAGGCTCCACGTTCCAAGAGAAAACAGCATTGTCTTCTGCGACACAGGGGCCAACCCAGAAAAGTTTCGCTTTTCTTTTGGCCCAAATTCTGATGATGCTTACAAAGAATAGGCTCCAAGCATATACATCCCCCACCTCAGAGTAATTTATGAAGTTCCTCTGTGATTTTTTAATAAATATTTAAAGTGAGCTTCTCAGGAGTGCTGGAAGGAGAAAGGTGGAGGTCTGTCTTTCTAATGAAAGGTTTAACATGGGTGACACCTGTTCCCTTCTCTACCCTATTAATAGCCCTCAATTTGCTGGGAAGGGACCACATTTCGGACTGAGAGGTTAGTATCATCTCCATGCCTAAGTAGCATTTTGATTCTGCTGGAACTGCCAAGAAGGGTACCAGTTACTATCAGTCATAACTAAAATTTGTAATGTCTGCTAGAACTGGATGGAGACCATCAATTTATTTCTAGTCTACTGAACAACAGACTTCAGGGAATAATGGCTAAGTCACCATTCCTGAGCTGAATTTGAAGAGTGACTTGATAAAAAGATACAGGATTCCATATCCTAGTATGGCACTTGTCACACAGCTATCTCTGATATGCCTGTCACAGTTGTATACATTTATAGGGGTATATTTTTAAACACACACACACACACACACCTGGGAAACCATTTATTAATAGACCATTCAGGTTGCAAAATTAAGAACTCAAAAGTTAAAACGTGCCAGAATTAAGATTGCCTATACAAGCTTTAAGTCACCCCCTTTGAACATAGAAATAGAAGTACAGGCTATTTAATTGCATAATCACATTATTTTTTAAATGAGATTCAATCATTCTTTTTATTCTCATCATTCAATGTCTGGTAAGTTGCCTTATTGACTACACCCCAGCCAATCTTTGCACAGGATAAAGATTGGTTTGGTTCTTGTGGATTTTTCTGACACTTGAAGGTTTCACAGGGATTAAAGAATTCCATTTTACAACAAACCTGTGTGAGGAGGTTGTATCAATGTTTATTTTTCAGACCATTAAGGCACAGAGGGTGCGTCTACATGTGCACTATTACTGCTCAGTAACTTAGGTACTTAGTAACTTAGTGATTGAAAATTACTGTGCAGTATGGGCACATATCTACACAGTTAGGTACAGACAGTCAAAAAGCCCAAGGCTGAATTAGTTCAGTCTTTCCAGGTTAGTCTAAGCTGCACAGACTAAATTGAAACAGAAGTGAATTGACATTTACCTTTGATTCAGGATACCTTTGACTAAGGATGTCATCTTCCTGTTCTACTCAGCACTGGTGAAGCCACAGTTGGAGTACTGCATCCAGTTCTGGGTGCCACACTTCAAGAAGGATGTAGAGAAGCTGGAAAGAGTCCAAAGGAGGGCCACAAGAATGTTTAAAGGTCTGGAGAACAGACCATACAAGAAGGGGCTGAAGGACATGGGACTTCAGCCTTGAAAAGAGAAGACTCAGGGGAGACTTGGTGGCAGCCTTTAAATCAGTAAGGGGTGAACATCAGAGTCCAAAAGAACATCTGTTCACCAAGGCACCCCAGGGGAAAACTAGGAATAATGGTCATAAACTGATAGAAAATCACTTCAGATTAAACTTTAGGAAAAACTTCTTTACAGTTTGTGTGTCCAGAGTCTGGAACAGACTCCTCCCAGAGGTGGTACAGTCACCTTCACTGGAGATCTTCAAAAGATGACTGGATGCACACCTCACTGGGGTCATCTGACCTCAGCAGTCTTTCCTGCCTTAGAGCAGGGGTGGGGGCTGGACCTGATGATCTCGTGAGGTCCCTTCCAGCCAGTAATGTCTATGAGCTATGAATCCATGAAATGCATCCACATGCCTGCAGTGGCTTAGGCATGGCTCTCTGGCTCTGTTTACATTCTCTTCCTACTGCCCCTGAGCTCTCTGGGATTTGCAGTCCACAATCACAGCAGTAGGACTCTGCAGAATTGCTCATCACTTCTTCTTCCTGCTTCCAGGTGCCTCTGAGATTTGTAGTCCACTGTTGCAGCCAGCAGTAAGTTTGAGTAGGGGAAGGGGTGTTAAATGCCCCTCCCTGGCCCCAGACCTCAGCTGGGGTTTGCCTGGGGTGGGGCAGTCCCTCCCTGCAGACTGGGCTGCATCCCCAGCCAGGTCTGCACCACCCCGCCCACTCTTATCATCCAGCCCTCACTGTTCCAGCTAGGGAGCAAAGGGGTGGGGCCAGCTCTGCTCTCTGGAGCAGACAGCACAGTTCAGCTCAGGGTTGGAAAGCATACTGGGATGCTGGAGGACTCTGATTTAACTTGAACCAGGAAGGGGTCTGGGATAGAAGTTTAATAAATTGGTTTGACCCAAATCAGTTGTCTGATACTACATTCAATCAGGTTTATCTTAAACCAGTTTCAGCCCTTTTGAAACTGGTTTATGTGCACTGAACTTCTATTCTGTTACAGGTTTAAACCAGTTTCTGATCACTTAAACCAGTTTATGTGTAACTTCTGTCCCTAGCCTACATGTTTGCCCATACTGTGCAGTAACTATGATGGCTTACACTGCCTTGACAGTAAATTTGTTACCTGCATCATGCAGGTAGCAAATTTACTCCTGAGTAGTTACTGCACAGTCAGACACATGTAGATGCATTACTGTGCAGTAACCCTGTTTGTGTGGACTGACTTGGGAGTAACTTTACTCCCAATTCAGTGCATACTAGCATTACTGTACTGTAATACCTACATGGGTAGACACAGGTCTAAAAACCACTTACTGAGCTGTAAATTACTGTGCAGTAATTTACTGCACAGTAAATGCACATGTAGACATGTCCAGAGTGTAGGTGATTGTGCATTTCAGGGGCTCACACAAGAGCGTGATAGAACTGGTTGTGCTGTGCAAAGAGGCCTTTGTTTTGCTGTTTATTAGAACTCAGACAATGAATGAAGCTGACTTCTCTCTGATCTATTGACTCTGGATGATTTCTGCACATTGCAGAAGTTAGGGACAAAATGTTGAAAGTGTCTTTCTGTCTGAGTTATTGATTTTTTTTCCTGAGTATTACATTTACTACAGTACTTTATATTTATATAACAAGCCCTACTGTCTTCTTCAGCAGTTGTAAGCTTTCAGCATTTCTGCAAATTTGATACCAAACTACTTAAACTAAGTACCCAAAAATGAGAAACACAATTAAAGGCTACCTATGTACAGTCTAGTTTAACTGATTTGCTCAACAACACACAAGATTATTGAGTTAAATGGAAAGCATTAATGGTAGGAATTGTTGAGTCAAATGGAAAGCAGTAAGCATTCTAACAGGCAGATATGGCATAGGCCCCAGAGCCCAGTCCTGCTGTGCTGAAGGCCTGGGGCTCTGGGGCCTGATCCCCAGCATGTGGGGCTGGGAAAAGGTGGCATGAGGCCTCAGGCCCCGATCTCAGCATACATATCTGGGCAAATATGGTGTTGGACTCTGAAATCTGATCTCACTGCACAAAGGTGGATCCAAGGTCCTGATCCTGGGAAAGGGATCCTGCTGGGACCCAGGGCCTTATCCTGGCATGCAAGTCTGAGCAGACATGGTATGGGGCACCAGAACAATGTGCAAAGGTGGTGCAGGACCCTGGGGCCTAAACCTGACACACAAGACTGGACAGAGGCAGAACAGGGCCCTGGGGTCCGATCCCAGTGCGCTGGGTAGGGCAGGATCTTGGGACAGCACGAAGGGGCAGTGTGAAGCTGGATACTGGCACACAGGAGCCAGTGCAGGCCCAGTCCAGGCACGATGGCTCAATCCCGGTACACTGAGTCTGATCTAGCTCAAGGACCACCCCTATGCCACTCATCTTGTCTACAGGGCCGAAAAGTTGAGCACAACTCCTGTAAGGGGACTCTGTGACACCTATTTTCTCCAGTTCTCTTGTCTCCTACTGGTCGTCTCTCTTCTAGGGCCTTGTTACACGTTGTACTTTGAGCTGTACAAATATTGATTGGATTAGTGCTAGCATGCACACCTTTAGTCTAGAAACTTTCTCTGACTGTCCCCCACTTGCACAGGATTTGACACTACAGGCCTGGTGAGCAGGGAGGTCTCTTGCGGCCCTACTTTTCTATGATTCTCTGTGCTTCATCTGTCCCTCAGCTGCCACAGCAGCACCATTCTAGACTGTAGAGAGGAGAAGGAGGCAGCAGGGGTCCCTCGAGAGTGAGGCTGAGGGACTCATTGTGGGGTTGTGCAGGGAGTTCACTGCCTGCCTGACTCCCAGCTCCCGGCTTTCAGCTCCCGGCACCCATGTGCTCCAGGCTTGATGTCAGACATGTCCGGCTGTATCTCCCAGCCACACACATCCCTTAGGCTGTTCCCAGCACCAAAGCAAATTTAGCCTGAGAGGGGCTCAGCTGATCTCCTGCCTCTCCCTCCTCCCACCCACTCCCCCTCAGCTCTGCTCCACATCAACCATGCCCTCCCCCCACACCTCCTTGGTGCCCCTGGGCCTGGCAGGAGCAGACAAGCAGTGCACAGGACAAGTAGACAGACACCCCCAGACATTGGCCCTGGGAAGCTGGTGGCAATGCCAGGGGCAGCTGGTGCAGTGGCAGCTGGTGCAGACAACCCTGCAAGTTGTCTTTGTTCCAGAGCTGGGAGTGGAATCCACCCACAGCCAACTCCCATGTCCACACAGGCAGTGGCAGGGGCCTGCACCTGCAGTCCAGAGTCACCTGCAGCCACCCTGCCCCAGAGCAGTGGCTTCCCTAGCAGCAGGCTGTCTGCCATCCTGCAGCAGTCTCTGCCAGTTCCCACTGGGCTGCATACGATTGGGTGCATGGAGCAGGGCACTGCTAGAGCTGTGGGACTAGAGTTTGGGGCTTCTCAGAGCCTTGCCAGGTCTGGGGCTCTCTGAGGCTGGCCACACTCTCCTCCACTTCCCAGAGCTTGGTGGAGGGTTGGGGAGGATGCACAGCATTCAGCATTGGCCACTCACCCAGACAGGCTCAGCACCAATAGGGATAGTTGCCTCATGATGCTATTCCTGGACTGGGGGCAGCTGGAGGCCAGGGGAAATAGAAAAGCTGTGGCTCCAGTCCCTGGGCCACTTCATTAGGCGGACAGGGATGTGACAGCCCACAGAACAGGAGGGTGGGGGAGGGGCCACTGTATTCTGAAATACTGGAGGAATTCAATTTAAGCAGGACTTCTGTGGGGAGTGGTCACACATTAATGGAACAGGATCTGGGGTGTGCAGACCAGAGATAATCCTGTCTTGGATTGGCATAACACTGGGCTGCATAATGAGTACTTTAAGCCACTTAAAGAGGTTAACATGTGGGCAATCCAGGGGTTCAGAGCTCCAGGAGCCACCCAAAATTAATGTGTAACAAGGCTCCTAGTCTGTCCTCCACTCTTATCTCCCTAATCATATATCCTAAACCTAGTTCTCCTCCTAGCCCTCAGCTTACCTCTATTTCCCCTTCTCCTAGATTCACCCCATCCTGTACCACCTGGTCTCCTTTTGAGCCTTCCTGTTATGCACTGTAGTCAGAGTTCTTTAAAAACTCTCACCCCAGCCCCACCAGCCCCTCTTCAACTTATTTACCTCTGGCTGCCTGTGCCTCATTCTGGCAAGCAGCGAACACTTACATGTGATGATCTTGACTCAGGTTTAGGTAGTTTAAACTAAGGACCTAGCTAAGCTGCCTGAACCTGAGCTGGGTCCTGCAAATGCTTTTTTGCATCCTCTAAAACAGCAGTTCTCAACTTTTTTTGTACCAGGCTGCATTTGCAAAGATTGATGGCTTGGCCCAACCCACACCCTCTGGCCCTGCTAGTGCCTGACCCACAGTGCCCTGCCCACCCTCCTGCAGCCTCAGTGCCCAGCCACCTTCCCCCAGTGCCAGCAGGTATCTATCCCACACCCATCCCCTCCATACACACATGCACACGCACGCTGCCCCCACCACCCTGACAGTCCCTAAAACCTGGCCCTCCAACCCCTGCTCCCCATACACTTACCTTCATCTGGCTGCTGGCACTGCTCCCACGACCCTGCCTGGGTGCGTTCTGGCCACATCCCAAGCAGCCACTTGCAGACTAGAACACTGCCAGCCTGCAAGGGAAAGCCTGCACTTTCATGTGTTTTTCTGGCACTTGCTCACAACTTTTTGAAATATTCTTGCAACCCACTTTTGGATTGTGACCCACAGGTTGAGAAACACTGCTCTAAGATACAGTTTCCATTCTTTTTCTTTTTGTTCACAAATTTCATTGCAGCCCTAGCAGTCAGAAAGAATAACTCTAGAAAAGTCTGGCTTAGCTCTGTGGAACTAAATGTTGCAGCATTTGTTGCTATTCTTTGCTGAGTATTCCAAATAGTAATTTTCAAAGCTCTATATAATTTAGCTACAGCAGAAACACAAAAAGGCACTTCTTTGACACTAGGATAAGCCCCTTGCTGAATATCAGCAAACAGAAGTCTTATAACAAATATTCCTTACAGCAGATATTTTCACTGGAATTAGTGTGCATGAAATATGTAATTACAAAAAAGCTCCTTTAAGGTAGACAAGCAACTGAAATACTGTATCACTCCAAGTATTTTACAATAAGACTGAAAGGCAAATGCCCATTTTATCATCTCAAACATCCAGTGGAAAGTATTCTTGCATTCTAAACACTAATTTAAACAAGAAAAAATAGACATTTACAAAGAATCATTTACAGTGTCAGAATGGATTTATATATATCCTACAACTAGGAACATATACTTCTACTGTTTTTCAGGGGTTAGTTGGCTATGTCATGTTTTCATAATAAACTAAGACCTTTTTTACTAATGTACAACTTTGCCTTATTAAAATCAATAATTATAAGCTTCCCAAAGACAACTAGAACCTATTTTTGCTTAGCAATGTGGTCACATAAGCTCTTAACAGGATTTTTCTGATTAGTAGCAGTGCTTCAGAGACAAATATGTCACTTTCTCCTATCCCAAATTTTCTTTATGGTTCACATTTCAATGTAAGTGTGACATATTTACACCGGGCATTTAAACAAAGTTGTTGTGTCTCTTTTATCTAGTTCAATTGTTCTCATGATCTTAAACTGTCTAGACTAATATTAGCTGACTGCTGATAGAGCTGATTTTCTGTAGATGTCCAGGCTGCTGAAATCAGCCAGCAAGCTGCTCTCAACTCCAGCAAATGTTTTTGCTTTTAAGTTAATGGAAACTTCATAGATGGATGTATCAACTACAGTGCTACAGACCTCGCATTCCATTTCTGATTAATGTAATGTCTTGTACAAGAGACTCCTTAGTTCACATAGCATTCACAGAGGAAGAAAATATTTGACAATTAAAATCCTCTCCTCCATTTCAAAACATATATAATGACAGTAGCTCTATTGCTTTCAATAGTTTTACCCATCAATCCCAGTAAAGCACATGTTCCACTCAGTGTAAGTTTATAATTCCATTCTATTTATCTAATTCAGAGTTCACAAACAGAGTATCAAATGAGCTCTAGGCCTTGGGCCCTTTTTCCACCACCATCTCATGTTCTTGTAGTTGTAGAAGCTACAGAAGTTACAAAAGTTCAGTGCCAAATATTATATATCTATATATAATCAAGTGTCACAAGCTGTGCCAGTAGCACAGTTTCATTCTACTGAGGAAAATAGATTTTGCAAGATCCTCCAGTGTGTCTCATAAAAGGAGATCTTGCAATTATTTCTGTTCACACTGCAGTGGTTTTAAAATATTATCAGCCAGATCTTCATCTGGTTTAAATCAGTTATTGATATATGATGCTTTTTTTTAGCTTGTATGCTTATTAGGATAAGGCTTTTATAGTATTATGTTAAGCAGTTAGCCAAAAGCCCACAATGCTTTGTTATATATGTTAAGGGCCTAGTGTCCTATGTGTCCATATGTGTATATATATATGACATCTTCAGGTGAGGAAATCAGCATAGTCACAGCATAGACCAGGTTAAAGGCCATAGGACACTTTATACACACACACACACACACACACACACACACCCCCTACAAAGAGAGAGAATTTTTGTCATGCTGCTCATGATAATAACTAACTTTATGTAAAAGGTGTGCCCTATTCTCAATTGAATAGGATGGGTAGCCAGGAGGGGGTGCTGTGAGAAGGATGCCAGACTTTCAAGCAGATCCCTCTTTCCTCTGTAGAGTTAGCCCAAGCCCAAAGTTCTTAACTCTATACAATTTATTGTTATAATATACATAAACATAAAACTAAATATCATATATATTTTTTATATATTATATATATTTACACAGAGAACACTAACCTAAATCACAATACAACATTTCAATTACAAAATATATGGTGCAAACATGAACAATTTTAATAACATCTATTCCTTAATATAGTCCCTGACCCATGGCAGGAGTCCCTTGGGGGGTGTCCAGGAAGCACCAAGGGCCTCTCCCCTTAGGGCCTTGACTGCTCACACAGCCCCTTCTCTGGGTTTGCCCACCCTAAACATCTTTCCCCTGTGGGACCCAAGGGCCCAATGACTCACGCTCCCTCAGGTGGTGGTGGTCAGAGCACAGCTCAATGGGCTCTCCTCTGCTGGAGCGCCTCTCCAGGCCTCTCCCATGCTGCTGGCCTCCTCCCCACCCTGTGTCTGGGTACTGAGGGCTCAGCTCCTCTCAGATGCTGCATCACTGCTGCTGGCTCCTGGGTGCTGAGCCTCACGCTGCAGCGCTACTATGTCCCTGTGCCCTGCCTTGGCACTGAGGGCTCTCTTAACACAGGCCAGGCCCTTCAGGCTCAGGCCAGCTATCCTCACGCTGGGTGGCTAACCCAAGCAGCCTCCATGGCTCCCTGGCTCCCAAGGCTCGGGCCCATGCGCACCCTGCGCACTGTGGGACGTGGTCACTTGCTGGGAGATGGGGCCTGAGTTGCCTCACTGTGGCCCCCAGGGCCCGGCTGGGGTTGCAGGCTCAAGCCACCATTTGCGGCTCCCAAAGCCTGGGCTCCATGCACCAAACTGTGCACCATGATGGGCCCAAGCAGTCTCACACCGCTCCCAGGGCCAGGTCTCTATGCACCGTCCCTGTGCACCGTCAACAGCCTGCGCAGTCTCACACCACTCCCAAGGCTGCTCCTCCAGTGGCAGCTTCAGGAGACTTGGGCCTCTTGCCCGCTGGGGCAGACCTCCCCAGCTTTTCTTGGCTCCCTCTTCTTGAGTCCCTCGCTGCATCTGCCCTTGTGCTGGGCACGCAGCTCCTTTTATACGCTCCAGGGCTCCGCCCCTGAAGTCTTCCAGACCTGACAGTTTACAGTCTTCAATCAGGTCCGGGGGAGCTCTTCTCCCCCTCCCCTCAGGAAAGGGGCATGACTATTTCTCCTGCTGCCTCCTGATTGGTGGATGGGCTTCACTAATCAAAACAGCAGGATCTCAAGCCTGGGACTCAACCCAAGCTCTGAAAGGGGAGCCTGCTACATTTGTGACAGACCTTAGTGTAGCTCTGCCCTTCTCATTGCCTTGGGAAGGGAATTTTCCAAGTGCTAGCATAAAGAAGAGGAAGCAGTACCATCATTATAGGAAAAGGAAACAAACACAGATTTGTGCAGCCTGGATTATTTCATTCCGCCCTTATTTGTGCTGTGATTCTCCTCAAAGCTTCTCTGTGAGTGAAGTTATTTTATTCTCATGGCATATTAACCAGCCAGATAGCATGCATCTTATAGAATAATCCAATGCATATCATGTATCTTGTGAACTGAGCTTCCATTAACTTGACAATTCTCCTGCTTCCATCCCACACTGCTTTTTATCCTGTCAGAACTGACACATCTACTTAAATGTGTGCCCTTTGCTGCTTAAAGGGAAGTTGATCCAAGGAAAGATCCTGCGCAAACAACTAGTCAATGTTCTTCTTTTACTGCTGCTGCTGACAGGACAGCTGCTGTCAAAACTTCTGCAAAAGCTGCTTTGTCATCAACATTGGTAACAATCCCTCAGTTCAAGGATTATCTCTACCATGGTTCACTGATGAGCCTTGAGGTGACTTAAGAGTCCAATCCTTGAGACACATATCTGTCTCCAGATGTTGCAGGTCTTTCTGCAGGGGAGAGTAGGCTGTAGGCTGGGATCTCTCTTCATTTTCTTTCTCTGCTCTCTCTTCTCTGCTTTGAAGGCAAGACCCTTTATCTTAACATGGGCTGCCACTTCATCGTTTCATAGTTTCGTAGTTGGTAGGGTCGGAAGGGACCTGAGCAGATCGTCAAATCCAACCCCCTGCCATGGCAGGGAAGTTCAGACGACCCCGGCAAGGTGTTCATCCAGCCTCCTCTTAAAGACCTCCAAGGTAGGAGCCAACACCACTCCTCTTGGAAGTTGGTTCCAGATCCTAGCCGCCCTGACCATGAAGTAGCGCCTCCTGATGTCTAGTCTGAATCTACTCTCTGGCAGCTTGTGACCGTTATTTCTAGTCACACCTGGTAGTGCTCAGGGGAACAGGAACTCCCACAATGCCTGCTGGTCCCCTCTGACTAGTTTGTAAATGGCTAGTAGATCCCCCCTCAGCCTTCTCTTGTGGAGGCTGAACAGGTTCAGGTCCTGTAGCCTCTCCTCGTAGGGCTTGCCCTGCTGCCCTCTGATCATGCGGGTGGCCCTCCTCTGGAAACTCTCCATGTTGTCCACATCCCTCCTGAAGTGCAGTGCCCAGAACTGGACACAGTAGTCCAGCTGCAGCCTGACCAGTGCCGCATAGAGGGGGAGGATCACCTCCTTGGACCTGCTTGAGATGCATCTGTGGATGCATGACAAGGTGCGGTT
>NW_017728886.1:40769617-40770928 GCF_001723895.1 Crocodylus porosus
GTAGGTGTCGACGCCACAGTCCCCTAGTTTTTTAATGAGAATGGGGTGAGAGACAGTGTTGAAGGCCTTCCTAAAGTCCAGAAAGACTATGTCCGCTGCTACACCTGCATCTAAGGATTTTGTGACCTGGTCATAGGAGGCCACCAGGTTGGTCTGACAGGACCTGCCTCTAATGAACCCATGTTGGTTGCCCCTAAGCATAATCTCGATTGAGGTTGTAACACCACTGGAGTCAGTTGGTAGCAAGCTCTTCCCAGCTCTTGATGTCAACACTGATTTTCTTGAAGTATGTCTTCAATATGCCCTGGTAGTATTTCCTCTGGCCAATGTGAGATTTCAGGCTGCAGCTAAGCTGTGAGTACTGCATTTGTTTTGGGAGTCAAGAGCTGGACATCCACACTCAATGGATGCTGGCATTTATGTGACGATTTTCCAGCAGTGTTGTTGGTGAGATGACAATAGTAGATCACCCCCATTTCACATCCTTAAAGGAAAGCAGGAATGATGACTGCATTGTAGACCTGGATCCTGATGTCTTTTTGGATATTTAAGTCAATAAAAACATGCCTAAGCAATTTCCCAAAGGAGGCGCTTGTGCACCAGATCCTGTGCTGCATCTCCCCATCAATGTTCACTTGCTGAAGGAGGTGGCTATCAAGGAAGGGAAATATTCAACTACTTCCAGGCTCTTTCCATCAATGCTAATTTATGGAGAGGGTAACACTGATGGCCTGGAGAAGGCTGATAGAGCACTTTAGTTTTCTTGATGTTGAGAGAGAGCTCCAAAGTTTGGTAGGCTTCTGCAAAGAGATCCAGAGTGAGTTGGAGGTTTTCCTCAGTATGGGCAAGAATGACACAGCCATGAGCATACTGAAGGTCAAGAATGGTTGTTTTGAACACTTTGGTCTTTGATCGAAAAATATCCCAGATTGAAGAGCCGTTCATCTGATCCGTATCTGTTGTTGATTATGGAAGGGAAGAAGTCCTTTATGAGAGCACCCTAGGGAACAGAATTGGGGGAAGGTAGTAAGGTTTCTGACCTGCAAACCTGAAACTACTTATTAATGAGATGCCAAATAGACCTTCTTGAGCCTCACAGTATTTGTGATGACCAATAGCATAGCATGGTGACCTTTTAATCAACACTTCATTAATTAGAGCTATACCAGCATATGGGAAACCTAAGTTTAGCTTCTTTCTCTCCCTGAAGGACATTATTTCCACATTTTCCACAAGACTGTGGGACAATCTGCACTGAGGGAGTGTGTATGATCTCCAGGAATCCTGGTTTTTCTCTGATACTGCCGCGCC
>NW_017728886.1:40771041-40800815 GCF_001723895.1 Crocodylus porosus
AATTTTTGGATTAAAAAAAGTAACACAAAATCCACATTTTTCCATGATTAAAAAACCAGTGTTTCGTTTTGATCATGGAAAAATGTGGATTTTGGGTTACTTTTTTAAACCAAAAATTGTGGGGAGCAAAGGGGGGAGTTTATCAGAGAAAACCAGGATCTGTGATGATACATTTCCATCCTGTTACAGTTGCTTCATTGGGTCAGAGAGAGAATTACTGTGTAGCCTCATGCTTAAAGCAGTAACACATGAGTGGGCATGCTGCTCCACTGAATGCTTTGAATTCACATTTTCATTCCTGAAACCCTGAAAATGTCCTAACCACTAGGTGGCCACAATATGTATTTTGTATTAAAAAGTTGTTGGCTACAAAACATAAAGAATGTTGGAAGTCAGAACTAGAACCCAAGACTTCTCGTCACTAGGTCATGAAGTTTTATTCCTGTTTGCTTACTTTCTCTCTGGTCCCATGAATTTTGCATTCCTGAGTACTGAGCAATACAGATTCAATAGGAGAGATGAGTATTTTCATACCAGCCTCCCTCTAGCCTAGAAGTGTGAATATTCCCCTGGGAGGTGATAGATGTTAGCTTGAACCTCTCAGACTGATAACTCAGAACTCAAGTCTCTCACTTCCTTGAGTGAGTTCTCTGTCCACCAGAGTGTTAAAATGTGGGCACAACTGTCATTATTCCTTGATGAAAGTGACTATGATTCCCATGCTGTATGTTGAACTCAGTTCTGTCAGGTCTGTTAGGTGTACACCTAGACTGTGTCTCTCAGGGAACATAGGTATAGGGATGGCTAGTTTGTTAACTCCAAGTGGATTTAGGTAGGCGACACATGCTGTTTAAATTGCATATTGGTACTTATGTCCTTTTTTTTTGGATCTGGATCTAACCAACTTGTTTCACATATTGTAAATAATCCACTTTGATAGTAAGATTCACACTGTATTATAGAACCTACAAGATAAAAGAACAAGTATCCACTGTTAAGAATAGCTTCTAGATGGGGCATTGTGCAACCACAGTTGATTATTCTTTTTTTTGGGGGGGGGGGGGAAAGGGGGGGTCTTCTTCTTTGTTTCCCTCTCATTTTTCCATCCCCAGCATGGCTTGCACTGTATAACCATGAAGCAGTAAATGAAGTGCCTGAAACAGTAATTTAGCTTATTGACACAGGCTAATTGATGGCTAATTGATGGGGACAATTAGTTTGTATTATATAAATGCCAATTTGAGTATTAAATAGATATTTATTGAGACTGAACTACTGAGTAATAGCTCTCAGATCCCACGGTAAAATACTTAGTATATTCTCACAGCATTAATTTTGCAGTAAGTGACAAAGAAAGAGAATCCTGTCTCCCCAAATCCATCTGATGTTATTACCTCACCCCAGCTCATGTGTACTATTCCTCTACTTCCTTCTTATTCTAGTTATGATTTCTTTGATTTTTCTACTGCAGGATGAAATTGAAATTCAGGAATATTGCACAGGTGGAGACTACTGTTCATTCCTACAAAGTGTGAGAAAACCTGGGGTAGGTGGTAAGTCAAGCAGACCAGTGGGAAAGAAACATTTGCACACATCCTTTGGTTGCACCAGTAGCACCATTTGTAAATCTTTGATCTGGGAGGAAGATCTTTATAGAATATAGCCATAAAGGTGGAAGACATCAGAGGAATTTTGAGGACTTTGAGGCATGTAGAAGACATTCAGAAGGAAAAAAAACACAGTTGAGGAAATTTTTCCTGTCCCTGGTTCACATCTTTCTTGTCCTCACATGTGACAAATGCATATTAAATTGTTTAGAAAAATTATTGTAGTTGATCTTTTGTCTTTCTCCACTAGTTTGATAAGCATTTTGGAGAACTAAATAATCTATCATATTTATTCAAATATGAGATTTCCCCCCTCCTCCCAAGTTAGCACGGGGAAACAAGGTTTTCATTTTATATTTCCATTCAAGGAAACCTCATTAAATACATTGTATGTCATTAAACTGCTACCAAAAGCAACATATGCTCAGTAACGGAAACCAACTATAAAGCTAATTAAATGCAACCAGTACTGAACGAGACATACAAAACATGGTTTATATTGGGTAAACATACTGATCAGAACCTGGCACAGGGATAGGGGAGTGCAACCTATCTGAGTAAGATATATATTGCACAAAGTGCCCCTCAGCACCAACTGTTTTCCAAGTCATGATGAACCACTACATTAAATACATTTCATCTTCATTCCCACAGCTGAGCTATGCCTTACTTTCCCATTTCTAATGACTCCTGTTTCTTCACCAACCTTAAATGTCTGGCAAACATCACCAAATGGGTCCCCAAACAGTTCAACTAGAATCCCTCTGTCACATCCCCCTTCAAACTGTCACATAAGATTAGTATGGCCCTGCTGTCCATAAGGTGGCGCTAGACCAGGTTGCCTTGTGTCTCATCTGCATAGAAAGTTCTGGCAGATCCCAGGACTTGTGACAAGAACACCCAATTCCAGTCATGTGTGAGGGGCTAATTAGCACGTGGCTCCTTTGTGAGGGGCATCTGGAGTAGCCACATATGCTAATCTGTTGAGTCACCATGTCTTGAGATGCTGTTGACTCTTCTAGGCCCAGCCCAATGAACTATATGGTAAATCAGGAACCTTTTGGCTTCGGGTTAATATCATGCATCCTTTGGACTTACAAGTAAATACAAAAGTGCTGCCTAAAAGTGTGTTTCTAAAATACCTGAGCTAAAACTTGTAGCACTTTCAAAAAACGTAAAATGCTTCAATTCTAGATGAACTAAGTCTATAGGTATGTAGAGTCAAATCATTGAGGGGCTCATCTTATATTCAGCATTGTCTTATATTAGAGTAAATATGGTAGTATATTGTATTCAGTCTTACAGTAAGAACATAGCATAACAATTGCCATTTGCTGGGTCTGACCATAGGTCCATCTTGCCCAGTGTCCTGTGCCACAAAGTGACAGAAAGATGCTGAAAGGGAGAGTGAACTGTGTCGTGTCTATACATGTGTTGCACGCTTGAGGCAAGCTTCCAGCTAAGGTGCGCAGCCACACACAACTAAAAGTGTGGCCACGCACAGCCTTTTCAAGGCCGCACACCGGGAAAGGTTGGGGTGGGAACCTGGCGGGGGCTCTGCGGGCTCCAGTGAAGTGCTCCGCTTCCCAGCGCTGGCAGAGCCCTCACCAGCCCCAGCCTCCATCCCTGTCTTGCCTCACCCCGGGGAGGAGCCGCTGCCTGCCCTGGGTGAGGCTTTGCTGGCTCCGGGACATGCCTCGTGAGACCATGCGGGGGAGCAGAGCAGTGTCCCTGGGCCGGCGGAGCCTCACTCCAACTATTGCTGTTTGTTTCCCAGACTGTTCATCCTTGTACAGACTTCTGTGGTAAGTAGCTGATTGCCCTACTTTCTCAAGAAGAATGAGAAAGCCTCCTTTGTTGCTCCCTTCTACTTGTACTTCTTCCATTTCCTCACTTACCTCAGGGCGTTGGTCTCCATCCCCAGTGAACTTAGTTTAAAGCCCTCCTCACTAGGATTTTGTTTTGTTAACAATTCCCTTCTTAATAATCCCTAACATTCTGGTTGCCTTTTTGATGGCTACTGAGCCCTGAGCCGTGTTTTCAGTGAACAGTCCACAATGACTCCCAGATTTCTTTCCTGTGTGGTAACAGCTAATGCAGAGCCCCTCATAATGTAGGAATAATTTGGGTTATTTTTGCCCAGGTGCATCACTTTACACTTATCTATGTTGAATTGCACCTGCCATATAGTTGTATGTTCATTCAATCGTGCCAGATCCTTCTGTTGTTCCTTACAGCGTGCCTTGGTCCTTACTACTTTGAATAATTTTGTATGTGTGTTTCCCCTGATGTACTGTCCTGGGATAAGTCAGGACAGAGAGGTTGCCATAGAAACTAACAGATTCACAGAAACTTCTCATAGGAAAGCTGAGTTCAGCTTTTCACAGGAAAGTCTCAGAGTTTGAAGCTATAGCTCCTATATCCCAGCAGCGTGCCCTAACCTTCATACTATGGGGACAAGATATCTGAAAGTACCTTTGATGCCACTCCTCTTGAAGCTGGCCCACTGGTTATCTAGAGGGAAAGAGGTAAACCACAGCTAGCAAGAAGTCCACCGCTCTGGTTCCAGGATGTGGGTTTTGCATTATTCTGCTCTGAAAAGGAGGACACCCCTATTTTTAAACCCACTTATGCATTTTCCCCTATGAATCTCAGATGCTAAATGTATCAGATGCATTCATGTATATATGTAGGTATGTAAGTCATGACACTAGTCTCGACTGCAGTTTAATACTAGGGACATGATCTGGCCCAATGGAATTTCATCTGTGCAAGATGGGAGTCTGGACTACAGTGCATAGAATAATCTGAAAACAAATGGATTACCAATCCTCAGCATGCCCACTCCACCCTCCTGGATAAGTTGGTTATGTTCATACTTGTCCCAAAAGAAGTATGACTTCAGGAGAGCTCTGATAATGGAAAGAATTAGTTGATATCCCATAAGGCTGGGTTGTCCCGTGGGCAGTGACAGATGGTTGGAGAAAGCTGAGTACTGTACTGGTATGGGCTTTCATTTTCTGAAAGGAAAGCCAAAGACCTTGAGGTTTGTGTTGGAATTAGATTGCCCACAGCAGTGATTCCAGTAAAATTCCTGCGCAAGTCCAACAGTCAGTAGCAGTTATACAGTTACTTTAAATCAGGGCTATCCAACTGGTGGCTGGTGGGTTCTATGCAGCCTACAGGGGGTTAAATTGTGCCCCCCTGGGCTTTCACCCAGCCAATACTCCCATGCTTACTTCCCCCTCCCCCCCCGTATCATTTCAGGATCCCTTCCTTCTGCCAGCTGCCACTTCCTCCTTCCATGCCAGGCGGGCAGTACAGTGCAATGCAGGAAACTGGGGATAATTTGGGTTGTAGGGAGAAGAGATTGGGACTGCATAGGGGGAGAAATCTGCAGGGGCTTCTGAGTGCAGTATTGAGGGGGTGCCTGCACCCCCGTGCATTGCATTTGGGGGATGGGAATTGTGCCTGCACACTCATGTGTCCATGCAGTGCAGTGGTGGGGGTGGGAGGGTATAGCACCCAGTGTAGCAGTTGGAGGGTGCCCACAGGTGTGAAGAGCAGAGTGAGGGGAAGGGTCTTGTGTGAATATTCTAAAATGCTATAACAATTGCTAGCTGCATATTGGATGTCACTGTTACAGCATTTACAAATGATTGCACCGACACGGCAGTTATGATTACAAGCATTTGATCAAGGTACTTACAGTTGGGCTACCAAAGGAGATTTTAGCTGTCCTGCAGTGCTTGGTTCCAGTAGATTCAGCTCACATTAACAAATAACTCATTTCTCTTGTTCTATTTTATTCCCCTAGGTTGCGGACACAGGAACACTTAGAACCGTTTCAAAATGGGGATGATCTAAAAGGGCAACAGCTGGTACATTCTGTTTTATGTGAACAAGCTGAGAACAATTCAAATGCAGCAATCCACTCCAACTTTAACACTCCTTCATCCAAGGTTAAAGTTGAAGTGGGTTTGCTTCATGGATTTCTCATTACAACATGTTTGTCTGAGTTCCAGAAACTGATAGCTCAAAACTTGCATGCAGGCCTATCTTGCTGTTTCCAAAACTTGCCTTGTGTAATTCATTCTTGGTGGGTTTTTGTAGACATACTGGAGCCAAGGGGCTAACGCAGCAATCTGCTTGCTGTAATCTACTGCTTTTCCTCCTACATTTAGTAACTCCTTTCTTTGTCTAAAGCTTAGAACCTCCACCTTAACATTAACATTTTAACAATCTCTTTTTCTCTGCTTTTCTTTCTTTCCACTTAAACCATGGATTCCTGAAGATTTGAGCCAGGCTTAGTACATGACAATACAGTATATTCAAACGTACCATCACCTGTTATGTAATACATTTCCTGAACTTATTGCCTATGCCTACATTCCTACAGTTTGTCACAACGAGTACCCCTGCTTTCTTTCCTTTCTTCAAGCACAGGCAGTCTCTTGCTTATTAGAAATTCTGGATCGCACCTTCCAACAGGCATCTCCTGGACAAAGAAATACTGTAATGGGGACCCTCACTAAAAGGCTTTCCCAATAGTGCAAACAGCTTGTCTGGAAACATCACTCACAGCCCACCACTTTCCATTCTCACATCACTCATTCAAATTTTCCACTTCCAGTACCAGACAGGAGGCTGTTCCATCATCAGATTTAGCTGTAATTTTTCTGGAATGCTCTTAGAGTTAAATATAATTTTTATACCTTTTGAAGAACGCCTAAATTCAAGGTGTCCTGTCTACTCTTCAAAGGTCTTTTAAATGAAAAAAGTGTAGACCATCCAAGATTAGAAAAGAAACAAACACAGTCTCAAGTAATCAGTCACACAGTTCAAGACTGAATTTCCAATAGTCAAACAAAAAATGATTGTGGTAATGCCTGGTAAATTCATAGCTTGAAATATTAGGATAAACCATGAAGCAATTTTGAATCATGGAAATATTTGAAAAAATTGTGACCAGCTGGTATCCACTTTCTGAATAGGAAAAAAAAAAGATAGCTAGGCATTTGAGGAACAAAAGCTTTGCAACAAATAATTCAACGATTAAACCCAACCCGGAGAACTTACCATTAGCAAAGAGTATCTTTTGGAATGAAGTCTGACAGTACTTCATAGTATTGGTAGAAAGTTGTTTTTGATAAAATTTGCAATCTATTCAGGAATACATTTTTTGTTTGTTTTAATCTTTATTTTATCTTTTTACAATGTGCATATTGGGTTTAGCTTCATAATCAAAACAAATACTTTATTAATATAATTCTACTTAGTAAAGTCCAAAGCAGCTATTAAATATCTACTTTCTTTAAGCTACTGTGCCAACAACCACAGTATTAGACATACATCATACATTCTTTTAGTTTTTGATCATAATGTCTGAAATAAAAAGGAAATAAATGTCTTTTCCAAAAAGGTAGCCTTAGAAGGTGAAGTCATAGTAAAAAATGGAACTCATCTTTACCTAGTCAACAAAAATGGAAGTCATAAAATGGGTTGCAAATATTCTTAGCAAATCACTATTACAGTGACTAAAGGAAGGAAATTAGTCAGTGGTGATTAATAGTTCTTATAATGGTGAAATTCACTCAAGTTGCATAAACCCAATGTAAATGGATTCTATGTGCATAGAAGGAAAAGAGGTTAAATGTCTTTTTGCCTCAACATAGAGTTCAACTTCATCATAGGTGCTACTCCTGTCTATAAGATAGGAAAGCAACTTTAGCCTCTCCATGCTAGCTATCCAGGGAACTGGAGCCATATACATGAATGAATTCACAGCTTTTTTCTCCAGAGCAGTGGTTCTAAGCCTTTTCGGACTTGAGACACCCCTCACTGGACTTGAGACACCCCTTCATAACTTTGTGAATTGCATGACACCCAATTTCAAAAACAAATTTATGGATTACATTGGTTACCTCCTCGAAGAGGGTCTGGGGCAGTGGGGGTCGGGAATCAGTAAGGTAGGGACAAGCTTGAGCCCACACATATCTGCTTCTTTCCTGAGTCCTCATTTATCTTCTTACACATCCTGGCACCCTTCAAAGGATCTGACGCCCTGTTACCCTGGTTTCAAATCACTGCTCTGAGCCAACTCCTTCAGACCACCTTTCAAGTGACTTTCTGTGCCAGTCCTATAGCATATAGAATGGACATTTTTACACATGTTCTGGGGTGGCAAGGGGGTGGAGGGGCATTTTAATTAATAGATTCTTAGACATTAGGGCTGGAAGGGACCTTGGAAGATGGAATCCAGCCCCCTGCCCTAGGGATAGGAAGTCAGCAGGGATCATAGGATCCCAGCAAGATAGACATCCAAATGCCTCTTGAAGGCATTCAGAGTAAGTGCTTAAACTACCTCCAGCAGCAGTCTATTCCAAACTTTGGGGGCTCGGACAGCAAAGTTCTTCCTTATGTCCAGCCTGAAATGGTCCTGGAGGAGTTTGTGACCATTCAACCTTGTCAGCCTTTGGGGCGCTCTGGTGAACAGATGTTCCCCCAGATCCTGGTGAGCACCCCTGATAAACTTATAGGTGGCCATCAGATCACCCCTGAGCCTGCTCTTTTCCAGGCTGAAGAGTCCCATGGCTCTCAGCCTGTCATTGTAAGATCTGTTTTCCTGACCTCTGATCATGCGCGTGGCTCTCCTCTGGACTCTCTCAAGCTTCTCCACATCTTTTTTGAATTGTGGAGCCCAAAACTGGATGTAGTACTCCAGCTGTGACCTCACCAAGGTCAAGTACAATGTGTGAATGACATCCCGGAATTTGCTTGAGAAGCATCTATGGATGCAAGCCAGCGTTTTGGTCGCTTTACTAGCTGCAGCATCGCATTGAAGGCTCATGTTCATCTTGTGGTCAATCATGACTCCCAAGTCCCTTTCATCCGTAGTGCTAGTCAGTGTAGCACTACTGAGCCTATAAGCATGCTGCAGGTTTTTCCTCCCAAGGTGGAGAGCCTTGCATTTTTTGGTGTTAAACACCATCAGGCTCTCATCCAGCCATTTCCTGAGCCTGTCAAGGTCTGTCCGGATCACCCTCCTGTCCTCAGGTGTGGACGCTTTACCTCAGAGTTTGGTGTCGTCGGCCAACTTGGCCAGTCTGCTTCTGACACCAATGTCTACATCATTAATGAAGGTGTTAAATAGTATAGAACCTAGGACAGAGCCTTTAGGGACCCCCACTGGTCATAGGGCACCATGACAATTGACTTCCATCAACCACCACACTCTGGGTCCTACCGTGAAGCCAATTCCCCAGCCAACAGATTGTGGTGAGGTAAGGCCACAGTTAGCTAGTTTTGCCAAGAGGTGATCATGGGATACCAGATTGAAGGCTTCTTTAAAGTCAACATATATGACATTAATCTTTTCTCCCTTGTCCAGGTGATAGGTTACCTGGTCGTAAATGGAAATAAGATGGGTCAATCAAGACCTACTCGTAACAAACTCATGTTGGCTATCCCTCAGGATGTTGCTGTCAGCCAGTCTGATAAGGAAGGCCTCTTTGAAAATCAAGGACTTCTGTATTACTGACTGACTTGCCAGATTTATGGTGGATTGTGAAAGTGATCAGCTCATGGTCACTGTCACTCAGCTTCCCTTCGATTGTTAGTTTACTGATTAGGTTGTCCCCCACTGCCAGTACCAGGTCGAGCAGCGCTTTATCTCTCATCAGCCCGTAGACTTCCTGTGTCAGATAGAGCTCTTCCACACACAAGAGAAAGCTTTGCGACCACTTGGATTTGGCTGAGTGCTCTTCCCACGAGATGTCTGGATAACTGAAGTCTCCAATGGTAACCATGCACCGGGAGTGTGCAGCCTCAGCCAATTCCCTGGTGAACTCCTGGTCAAGCTCTTGATCCTGGGTAGGGGGTCTGTAGTAGACTCCCACCATTGTGTCCCCTGTGCCATGTTCCCCATGGATTTTAACCCAGAGGGTTTCCAGTAGTCTACCCTGGGCGCCAATGTTGGCTTGTAGGGATGCATAGCTTTCCTAGACATAGAGAGGTGCACCCCTCCACCCAAAATTGCCAGCCCTCCTCTGGACCCTCTCAATGTTGTCCACATCCCTCCTGAAGTGGGGCACACAGAACTGGACACACTACTCCAGCTGTGGCCTGACCAGTGTTGCACAGAGGGGGAGGATCACCTCCTTGTCCCTGCTAGAGATGCACCTGGGGATGCACGACAAAGTCCGGTTAGCCCTGCCTCGCATTGTCGGCCCATGTTCATCTTGGAGTCAATAATGATTCCAAGATCCCTTTCTGCCTCCGTGCTCTCAAGAAGGGAGTTTCCCATCTTGTAAGTGTGCTGCTGGTTACTACTGCCCAAGCGCAGCATCCTGCACTTGTCAGTATTGAAGTGCATCCTGTTTTTGCTAGCCCACCCCTGTAACCTATCCAAGTCTTGCTGCAGTCTTTCCCTCCCTACTGACTTGCTCACCTCACCCCAAATTTTGGTATCATCAACAAATTTAAGCAGGTTGCTTTTCACCCCGTCATTCAAATCGCTGATGAAGAAATTGAACAGCGCAGGCCCAAGGACTGAGCCCTGGGGGACTCTGCTGCCCAGTTCTCCCCAGGCTGAATATGACCCATCCACCACCACCCTCTGAGTGTGACCCTTCAGCCAATCTTCAATCCGTCTGACTGTGTAGGCATCAATACCACAGTCGCCCAATTTTTTAATGAGGATGGGGTGGGAGACGGTGTCAAAGGCCTTGCTGAAGTTCAGAAAGACTACATCCACAGCAACACCTGCATCCAATGCTTTTGTGACCTGATCATAAAAGGTAATCAGGTTGATCTGACATGACCTGCCCCTAATGAAACTGTGCTGGTTGCCCTTGAGCATCATCTCTGAGGCCGGTCCATCGTAGATGTGCTCCATGATGATCTTCTCAAAGAGTTTCCCTAGGATTGAGGTAAGACTGATGGGCCTATAGTTGCCCAGGTCCTCCCCTCTTCCCTTTTTTAAAGATGGGGACCACGTTGGCTATTGTCCAATCATCTGGCACCTGGCCTGAGCACCACGAGCACACGTAAAGCCATGCCAAGGGCCCTGCAGTAACCCCTGCTAGCTCCCTCAACACCCTGGGGTGGAGAGCATCTGGACCTGCTGATTTGAACACATCCAACCCCTCCAGAAGCTCCCTAACCCGATCCTCCCCAACCTGAGGTCTGGAGGCGTTCCCCTTGAGTCCATCTTGCATCACGGTGGGGAAGTCCCAGTCCCTGCCCAAGAAAATGGAGGTTAAGAATTGGTTAAAGAGGTCTGCTTCCTCTTCTGGCGCAACCACCAGATTGCCCAGAGGATCTTGCAGGGGCCCCACATTTCCCGGTGCTTTCTTCATCCTCCCTATATATTTGAAAAAGGACTTTTTGTTATCTTTGATTTTGGATGCAAGTCCTAGCTCTATGGCCACCTTAGCTTTCCTGACAGCTCCCCTACAGGCCCGAGCAGAGGAGGTATACTCCTTTTTGGAGATAGCACCCCCGCCTTCCACTGGTTGTACACTGTATGATCCAGGGAAAACAGGGCAGATCCTACAATGAGAGACTGCGGGACCTGAACCTGTTCAGCCTTCACAAGAGAAGTGACCATCTATAAACTCACTAGGGGGACCAGAAGGGTTTGGGGGAGACCTTGTTTCCCCTAGTGCCCCCTGGCATAACAAGGAATAACGGCCACAAGTTGTTGGAGAGTAGGTTTAGATTAGACATCCGTAAGACCTACTTCACAGTTAGGGCAGCTAGGATCTGGAACCAACTTCCAAGGGAAGTGGTGCTGGCTCCTACCATGGGGTTCTTTAAGAGAAGGCTTGATGCCTACCTAGCTGGGATCACTTGAGCCCAGTTTTTTCTCCTGCCCAGGCAGGGGGTCAGACTTGAAGATCTACAAGGTCCCTTCTGACCCTACATCTATGATTCTATGACCCCCGCCCCTTTTGTCCATTCAATCTCTCCTGTACAGGGTATAGCTGTCATGGATGGAATCCAACTAGGTCTCCGTTACCCCTATGACATCGTAATTATTTGTGTTTAGCAGGAGGACAAGTTCCTCCTGTTTATTCCCCAAGCTTCTGACATTTCTGTACAGGCATGCAAGTGTTCCTTTGGAGACCCTTATCTTGCCTACAGATCATTCCAGGGCTGAGGCAGGGGTAGGCTCAACTTAAGTGCCTTGGCCTGCTGGCTTTGCAAGGGTTCCTGAGTGGGCCAGCAGTGGCAGTAGTCCCTCCATCCCCTGGCGGGCTTAGTTTAAAGCCCAGTCGAAGCAGGTCGACCAGTCTGGCTGAGAAGAGCCTCCTCCCCAGCAGAGAGAGGTGGAGGCCATCCCTTCCCAGCAGCTCACTGCCTCCCTTACCAAAGAGTGGACTGTGGTCATGGAAGCCAAAGCCTTCCCGATAACACCAGCACTGCAGTCTTTGGTTCACTACCTTGATCCTCCTCTCCCTCCTCAGCCCATAGCCCGAAACTGGGAGGATCAATGACAACACCACCTGTGCCCCCAGCCCCTTAAGCCCCACTCCCAAATCTCTGTAGCGCTTCATGACCCCGCTGGGAGCACTCCATGCCGTGTCATTTGTGCCCACATGGATGAGGAGCATAGGGTAGTCAGTGGGCCAGAGCAGCTCAGGGATTTTCTCCACAATGCCTCAGATTTGGGCTCCCGGGAAGCAGCAGAATTCCTGGGCTAAGGGGTCAGGGTGGCAGATTGCCCCCTCATTCCCCCTCAGGAAGGAGTCTCCCGTGACAAACACTTTGCGTTTTGTCTTAGGGAGAGCAGGGGTGGTAGCTACAGTTGAGACTGTTGCCTGTAGGAGCTGGCAGCTTGGCAGAACCTGTTGGGGCTGCGAGAGGTTCATACCTGTTGCAAAGCTCCAGCGGGGTGGGGACCTTGGTGCAGCAGGCCTTGGGGCCCTTGACCACCTTGGCCCAACCCTTTGGCCTGGTCCTGTCCTTTGACCACCTTGGTCCTCCCTTGTCCTGGAAGGTGACCATGGTCTACCCTCTGCCTCCTGGGGGAGAAGCGCCTGGCAGTATGAGTCTATCTCCCACTGACCATCCCTGATGGCGTGCAGTCTCTCAACTACAGCCTGGAGCTCCTCCAGCTGGTGCGCCAGAGACCCCAAAAGGGAACAGACCTCACAAGGGGAGGCGACCATGCTCTCAGACCCCAGAGCCTGAAAAAGTGACAGGCAGCCCCCGCAGCCGAGAGCCAGGGGCTCTGTCTGCATGCAACCTGGAAGCATGGGCTCCGTCTGGGTGGAGGTTTCTAAGGTGCCAGAGGGGAAGGCTGCAGACCCCAGGGGGACCCTCGGGGTGCAGCATGTGCCCATCCGCATCATGCTGCTGGTAGGCCGGCTGCGGCTTGTACTGCCTACCCTAGGGGGCTCACAGGCAAGGCCGCGGGCCCTCCTGCTCACCCTCCTGGGCAAACTCCCATGCTAACTCACACACCAGGCCCAGGAGCATTCCTGTTTGTGTGTTCTGTTTGCAAGGCTCCAGTTGCATGGCTCCCTGGAGGGCTGGGTGAAGTAGGAACTGGGGGGGGTGACCCTCAGCCCACTCAGCCACCTCCCAGCTGTCTACGTCCCTCCAACCATGGGCCCCTGCTTAACTGTGGGCAGGCTGGGGCTCATCAGGGATCCTGGGGGGTCCTGGAGTCTTGTTGGGTCCCTGAGCTCACGGGGACACAGCAGGATTTCACCTGCGCATCCCATTCTGAAGCCAGTACCTGAATGTGGCCTCTGCCATTGCCGGGCCCTTTTTAAACTGCACACGTGTGTAGATCGGCTGGCTGGTGTTGTGCTGCTCTTGGGAGGCTAAGGGGGGACCCTGCCCCCCACCAAAGGAGGGGACAGCTAAATACCCCCCTCAACCTGGCTCGCGTGCCGGCAGCCCAGTCACTTGGCTCCTTGTGGGGCTGGGCCAAGTAGGAGCCAAGGGGGGTGTGACCCTCCTCGCCCCACTCAGACACCTCCCAGTTGTCTACGTCCCTTCTACCATGGGCCCCTGCTTACCTGCAAGGCCAGGGCTTGTCAGGGATCCTGGGGGGTCCTGGGGTCTCTCGTGGGGTCCCGAGGCTCACAGGGCCGCAGTGGGCTTTCACCCGTACATCTCACTGTGGAGCCAGGACCCGAAATTAGAGTGGCCCTCAGGATAAATTCAGTCTGCTCCGACGCATTCTGCTCTGATGCCCATGTCTGCAGACAGACCTGTAGAATTACTCCAATGAATGATCACTAGTAGATTTAAAAAGTGCTGGTAGTTTTAATCCCAGACTGGAGGTCACATTTCATCCATATAACAGTATTCATCCAAAGATCTCCAAGCACCTTACAAAGAATAGTATCATTATGCCTTCTTTATACACGAGGAAAGAAGGCACACAGACGATGAGCCTGCTAAAGCGCATACTTACTGTCAGAGCTATTAACACATACCATTTCTCCTAACTGCTTGTCCGCTGTTCTGTATCACTGGACTCTGTTACTTGCTACGTGGATTATTTAATCATAATAACCAAACTTAAAAGTTCACAGCATTAGGCAGTAGTGGAGATGGGAATTCATGGCTTCTGTTGGAATTAAAGGGCAGCTCTGTGAGTTGCTCTAATTAAAGCGCCTGCAGAGTATCGTATATTCAGCATCCTGTGCTTCAAAACAGTGGCAAGGGCACTTTTACTGAAGCTTATTGGACGAGCTTTAATTAAAGTGCCACCATCACCATTTTGAAGTGCAGGGATGCTAAGTACATGTGATGTGGAGGCTGCTGGAATACGGTAATTAACACACTCCAGCAGACTTGATTAAAGTAGTTACAGCATATTGGAGCTGCATCCCTGCACGTCTACAGGCACCCAAAGAGTCCAGATATATTAAGAAGAGCTGAAAACACTGAAGTGCTCCTATCTCTGTCCTTGCCATCTTAAACTGCATTTAAAGTGCTCAGATACACTGTTTTTAATTAATTAAATAGTTTACCAAAAAAAAAAAAAGAGCCCTGCAGAGTGGTGCACAAAAGCAATTAATAAATTATTCAGCTCAATCCCATGACTTTGTGCATTAATACATGAAGCCTCTGACCCCCTACAACATGAAAGTTTTTGTGATTAAAGAGGCATTCTGGCATAAATAGGTCACATGCAGAACTAGGGGGCTTCCTGCACCATCTGAATCTGTGCTGGGAGTCTTTCTTCCTTAATTATAAAATCCCAGAAATTGTGGGAAATACAGAAATGCCTAAAATCCTATAAATAACACATAGCAATGCCTGACTTCATTGGGGCTTCTCAGGTGTTGTCATGTTCTGAACTGTACAGCCAGCATCCTTCATGCATTAATAATCAAGAAGAGAAACATTAAAGTAAAGAAAATATCTGAATAATACAAGAGACAAGGGGAAGAATAATGAAAGCAGATGTCCTTCACCCAACACTGGACCTGATCCATCAGTCTCTGGGTAAGTACATCTCCAATTTCAGGATTTGACACTAAAGCCATTGGTACTGATAAAAGATTTCTAAGATAGAGTTAGTTCCATTTCAAGATGCTGGAAGGCTGCCCTGGGTCAGTACAAAGGATTGGGCTTATTATAATAACTGCATCAGTAAACTAGTAAAAATTAAGACAGATAACTTTTCAGTTTTCTGTTTTAAATATTCACATGATTTGTGAATTGCTGATAGATTTGGATTCAGTGACATAAACTTCTGAAAGACCAAGGCACAAAAATTCACTCGCTGAACTGGGCAAGAGACTACTGACTCCATTTTGTGTATTGTTTTTAAGTTATTATCATGGAAAAGTAGGCTGAACCTCAGCCATGAGCTCTCTCCTTCCTCCTTAGGATCATTGAAAGCCTTTTTTATTAGCTCCTTTGCTGTTGCATTTTACTCATCCCACTAGATTGTCATGCATTTTGCTTTTGTTGATGGCATTATGCACTTTTTAGAATTATAGAATGAAAGAAAAATAGAGCTGGAAGGAACCTCAAGAAGTCATCTACTCCAACCCTGTGCTCAAGGAAGGATCAACCCTGTCTAAATCATCTCACCTAAGCATTTGTCTGACCTGTTCTTAAAAACTTCCTTTCACTCTCAGGAGTGAAACCCTTTATTTGAAGTGGATCAGGGGCTTCATGAAGGAAGGGCCAAATCTGCCCTTTAATCAGAATGACAACCTCTTTGGAATTTTTGTAATTTGTGCTCACTCCCTTGCTTTCTTATGCAGTACGAATTCTCCAAGCTGCTCTGTCACTTCTTCACAGAGAAAGATACAGAGGATCATAAATTCATCAGAGATGGGAGTGCTAAAGGCCCATTCGCTTGTTTTGCCCTCAGGTAGGGAAACTCAGGTATCAGAACTAATATTCATGTCAGGAAATGCCTTGCGTGTAATCAACACCTTAGGAAAATGTTCATATATTGATTGCTTTATTTATTTATTTTAATTAATTAATCAAATGATCAAAGAGACATTTGGGTGCAGAATAAAGCTTTGTTGTGTCAGACCTGGGGGTGTTGAAAATGGCTTTCAAAATTCTGGCCATTTTCCTTGAGTGATGTGATGACAACTTTTCAGAGTTAGAGATGCTTACAATGAATCAACACATCCCCCTATTTTATTATTTAAATCTCTGTTTCCCAGTGTAAGTCACTAAAAAACCCACAGTGACCAAATCTCACTGGAAATGAATTATTCAATTATCGTTGAAACAGAATACCTGTTAACTAAACTCCTCTGGGTTGTCATGAAGCTATATAATGTGATACTATACAATACTACACATTTACGTGACATCTTCAGCCAAATAGACAAGGCTTATTGAGGAAATACTGACAAAAACAGAACAAATGGCAACCTACTTCATATGTGAAATAATATAAGATTTTCTACCCAAATGCATATCTCAAGAACATAATTAGAGTACTGAATTTGTTCTGTACCCAATCTACATTGGGAAATTATCTATGCTGGTTGAATTTGGCACATCCTTTTGATTTGGGTTTAGCAACTGCTAGTGTTTGGTTAAAACTAGTGATTAAATCTTCTTAAGAAAAGGGTAAATCATTTTAATCACTATGAGACATTAGTTCGGGAAGAGAGTGTGAATGCTGCCAGAGGGAAAAACAAAGAAATCCCACATGATAAAATAGATACAGTTCTTGATCCCAATGCAACCACAATCTCAACTGGGAATGACCTTCTCGGAAAAACTACACCACTTTTATTTAGAAATGGGTCAGCTGCAAATTTGAATCCAGATTTTGAGCAACACTCTTTGGCAGAATATGGATCAGGGTTTTTGGTTTGACCAGTTATAGAAATAGATTCCAGTGGGGAGTATCTGTTTGCAAGCAAAATATGGGTTTGCACAAGTAAATGACAAGTTACATATGCATGTCCATGCTTATTAATCAGTAAAAAGTGGCACCTGTAAATTTTATAGGCATGTTTTGAAAGCCAGCTGAACATATGAACTCAGAACAGATCTAAAAGTATGTACATACAACTAACAAGAATAAATACCTTCCTATTCCATTAATAATACTCTTCATTTGATACTTTATATGATATTTAAGAGTCCTCATGGGGAATTTTTTGAGATTACTTTGAGGAAACTTAGGCATTGTGGAAGATCCTGGATCTGAGTTTTAGCCTTGGCTGGGCCTTTCCTCACTAAACTCTTAATCCATTGAGAACTTACAGGTTACTTTTTAACTTCATCCAAACACTAACTCTTGACTTTCCAAAGACAATATGTGTATTCTCACAGCAACAATAATTTATTTCTAAATTTAAAAAAATCCCGAAGCTCATTTTTTATTTATCTATGCTGTGGGAAGTCTACACTAACTGCCTTTGAACATTTAGCAATGAGTACATGTGCCTATTACTCATGATTTGTAGATTTATTTATGGCATTTTATTCTGTTTCTCTATCTACAGGAGGTGCTGTGAAGTATTGAGTAGTATTCCTTTTGGGTCATATCCATGCTGGATTGAAAAGAAAGCAGAAAATGGGTGATGGAATTTATTACATGGTTCATTTGCTCAGTAGTCTAGTCACTAAATTGAGTTGCCTTTCAAAATAAGGGTGTGGTGGGTTTATTCAGCTCCTCTGCAGATCTCTGAAACTTGTACATATACAGCAGAGGAAATTACTTTTTAGTGTGCATTGCTAATGAAGCTGTAAAAAAAGGTATGGTCACTGCATTTAGATTTATTTTCTCTTTAGATGTTATTAAAATAGATATATAGATAAGCTATATTTCCATTTAAATTCCTTTGCTTTCATGTTCAGTGTGGTATTTCAGTGTTTATTTATTAACCCACCATCTTCCCAAAATGTGTCAATGAGAATGTCATTATTGACTTGTTTCTTTCCATGGCAAATTTAGTCTGAGACGGTTCATTACAGCTTGCATTCTTCTATATGTTGCACTCACACCAGCCATTGAATTAATGAGAAGAGGTGTCTTTTTGTATTTCCTCTCTCCTGTTTGCCCTCCCACCCCCATCCCCACAACTAGTTTCTTTGAGCAGGGATCTGCCACTTCATTGTTCATGAATAATGTGCTACTTTTCAACTCAATTAGTAAACCATATCTAAAAAAGTTTGTCAGGTAACATTGTACACACACACACACACACACACACACACACACACATTCTGTATGTATCTATTGGACCAGACGTATCTGAGCCAATACATACATACAGAATGCAGAACTGATAAATGAACGGGGTGAGTCATATTTTATGCATTAAATATAAAGATTTCTAATAAAGCCTGTGCAGAGATATTTGGGCACACATTTTGTAGAGGTTTGAGAGCTTTCCTTGGCTTTAAATCTCATTTTTGTAAAACAGGAAAAACCTAAGGATTGGGTATACATATGTAGTACTGAGATCTAGCACAGCATTTCCCAACCAGCATGCCACAGCCCACTGGTGTGCCATTAGGCATGAGCAGGTGTGCTGAGGAATATTGAGGAGCCATGCCCCTATCTGTCTGTCTGTCTGTCCGCGATAGCTGAATAATATAGTAAATTTGCAAAAATAAGCCCCCACATAAAAATGCAATAGTCTGATATATAGACATGTTAAGCTAGATTTTAAAAAGTCTTTGCTTCAGTATAGCAGCTCAGAAGAATAAACTCATAGTCATCCAGTATGGTCTAAGAAAATAAGCAGCTTGTGCAGAAAAGGAAATATCTTGGAGACTGAAAAATACAGCATTACTGACAGGAAGTGCTTCTGGACAGGTAAGGATGAAAAGTACTAGGACACAAAAATCAACTTTTGCTGTAAAATTGATTTTACACATTATATGAGTTTGGGGCTTTATAACAATCACTTTTTGCATGTTTACTTATTAGGAGAGTTGCAAAATACTGTAGGTAATAATACTAATTCCTTTTGTATTTACAACCTTGTATTGGTGACTTGGAAAAACAAGTAACAAAATGAACAGCTTTAAACTGGGGAAAGAATGCATTAAATTAAATGGACAGTTTTTAAAAATCAACAGACAGTGGTAGCTGTAAATGCTGGCTGGGACCATGTGTACACCAGGAGAATGCATTCACCTCCTCGCCTTCCCCTTTCCTCTTTTAATCCCCTCCTCACCTTTGAACTATCACCATGAGCTCCAACCTTGGTTGAGCTAACTGGAATGAACCGAGTCCATGACTACTGTATATTCTCAGAACACTCAATCAGCAACAATGCTTGAAAACATCATTCTCTGTGAGGGAATATGCCACTTCTCTTCTGAAAAAATCCAATATTATAATGCCAACTTAAAGATATTCACTATGAAGCCAACATATATTTACCCTGTGTAAGAACTTCAGGACTTACCCCATGGATATTTTTATTCATCTTTCATTCTGAGACTATGCAGTGAAGAAGTGGAGGCTATCTGTTACCAGGAAACTCTGACCTAACCCAGAACTGATTGATTTGCCACCAAGTGTAACTTCAGAAAATGGTTTGTGATCATTCCCCAACCAGTGAAGCATCTTCTTATAGCTTTTCTCAGAAAAACAAATCAATTCCAAATGAATGAGCTGTGGAAAACTCTCCCTTTGAGCCCGACTGATCACCTTTGATGAATGTTATTTTAACACTTGCAATAACAAAAGCATACAGTTGTGAGCGCACATACTCGTTTGAAAATGAAAAACTGCTTTGTGAAATGGAAATACAATAGCTGATGACTATCTTCTGAGGAACCACTTCCTGAAACATGAAATATTTTCCTTTCTCTGCTCCAAGTATACGTCTTTAAATAGCTTTGTTCCAATACTACATTGTGCAATTATTGATGCACCAGGAAGCAAACGCTGTGATTCTTGACACAAGTACAAAGTGCTCTGCCCAACAGTCATTTCCTACTTGACTTGCTCAGGGTATGAAATGTTTTCAGCCTTATCTCCAGTGCTGTAGGACAAGCAATAGCAGATGGGCCTGTCCCCTGTGGTATAAAGGCCCTCACATGGGTGACTGATGTGGGAGGGGGCACCCACAGAAGCCAGCGGTGGTGGCAGCAGCAAGGACAGGGCTGGTGAGCACCTGCAGAAGCTGGAAGTGGGGACAGAACTGGCGAGCACCCACAGAAACTGCCAGAGGCATCAGCAGTGAGGACGGCCCTGTCAGGGGGTGCACGTGTCCCCACCACCTCCCCCTACCAGTCGCCTATGGGCCCTCATCTATGTATTTTGGATAATTCTGTTATTATTAAATGCCTCAGGATCTATAATAATAACATGCTTATTCTGCCTTTCCGGAGCACTCTGATTGGTTGTTTCAGTAAACATTGTGATCAACTACCAAAACAACCAATCAGAATGCTCCAGACAGACAGAATAAACCTATTATTATTATAGATTGGTGGGGGATGTAGAAGTGGATGGCAAGTTGTGCAGCAGTAACCGCAAGATGAGTGAGTTCAGGTTCCTAACAAAAGAAGAAAGGAGAGCAGCAGAGTATGGACCCTGAACTTCAGATTTTGACTCTGTCAGGGAACTGATGGGCAGGATCCCATGGGTGGTCAAACTGAAGGGGAAAGGAGAGCAGGAGAGTTGGTTGTATTTTAAAGAAAACTTACTGAGGGCTCAGAAACAAACCATCCTGATGTTCAGGAAGAAATGTGGCAAGCAACTCACTTGGTTTAGCAGAGAACTCTTGGGTGAACTTAAACACAAAGGAAGTTTACATGAAGTAGAAGCTTGGAAAACAAACTTGGGAGGAGTATAACAATATTGCTCAAACATGCAGGGATGAAGTCAGGAAGGCCAAAGCACAATTGGAGTTGAAGCTAGCAAGGGACATGAAGGGTAACAAGAAGGGTTTCTACAAGTATGTTAGTAACAAGAGGAAGATCAGTGAAAGTGTGGGCCCCTTCCTGAATGGGGGAGGCAACCTAGTGACAAATGATGAGGAAGAGGCTGAAATACTCAATGACTTTTTTACCTTGGTCTTCAAAGGTAAAGTCAGCTCCCAGACTACTTCACCGGGCAGCAAAGGTTGAGGAGATGGTGAGCAGCCATGAGTAGTGAATGTATACAAGCTGGATGTATACAAGTCCATGAGGACAGATGCAATGTTTCTGATGTTACTGAGGGAGTTGGCTGATCTGATCGCACAGCCATTGGCCATTATCTTTGAAAACCTGTGGTGATTGGTGTTGGTACTGGATTTACAACCCAGTTCTGATATCCTGCTCTGGGCGAGCACAACCTTCAGACCAACCACAATTCCTCTGGTTGATAATAAGCCAATGTTATTGATACGCAGTGATAGGAAATAAAAGTAATGCAGGCAAAGCAAGCAAGATGATTGCAAATACATTACCCAAGATCCCCCAGTGGCCAGAATATACACAAAGTGAGCAGTACATCCAGCTGGTACACCTGGAGGTTCTTTGCTTGAATGTCCAATGCTGGCAACTTTGGACGTTGGGAACCAATGCCAATGTGTTGCTCTGAAAACTCCTCCTTCTGCATTCTTTCTCCCTTGATAACTATTCATTTCTGGGTACTGTTAATTGGTTTCTTGTGGCCATCATACTGCACACATTCTGTTTTGACAGCCAAAATCCTATCTTCATAAACCCATCACATGCACACACCTTAATTTGGTCATTTCATTCCAAACCAGAAATCCCAAAGATTTTTGCAAGTGGGCATTGTAACCTTGGAGCCCTAAAGCCAGGCCTATCTCTGTTACGGAAATAAAGTTTGGATGTGTTTAATTTTCCAGGATGTGTATACCCCTTGGCCTCAGACACCCTGTCTGCTTTGAATGCTGTGAAACTATGTGACAAACAGGCTTTTAGAAATCAATTAACCCTTGCCATTCCTCTAGATCATTGTTCTAATGCTGTATCTACTTTACCTACAAGCCAATTCCTAAAAACAAACCTCTAAATATCATTTTCTAGCCATCAATTCTGGGAGGTCCCAGACAATTGGAAAATGGTAAATATAGTCACCATCTTTAAGAAAGGCAAGAAGGAAGATCCAGGGAACTACAGACCAGTCAGCCTCACCTTAGTCCCTGGAAAAATCATGGAGCAGGTCCTCAAAGAATCCATTTCTAAGCACTTGGAGGAGAAGAAGGTGATTAGCAACAGTCAGCATCGCTTCACCTAGGGCAAGTCATGCGTAACCACACTGATTGCCTTCTATGATGAGATGACTGGTTCTATGGATGCAGGGAAAGCAGTGGACATAATATACTTTGGCTTTAGCAAGGCTTTTCATACTGTCTCCCACAGCATTCTTGCAAGCAAACTGAGGAAGTATGGGGTGAATGAATGGACTATAAGGTGGATACAAAACTGGCTGGATTATTGGATCTAAAGGGTAGTAATCAATCCTCAATGTCTAGCTGGCAGCCAGCATCAAGTGGAGTGCCTCAGGGTCATTTTTGTTCAATATCTTCATTAAGAATTTGGACGGTGGGATGGATTGCACCCTCAGCAAGTTTGCAGATGGCACCAAGCTGGGGGGGAAGGGGGAGGGAGTAGTAGATACAATGGAGGGTAGAGCTAGGATTCAGGGTGACTTAGAGAAATGGGAGGATTCGGCCAGAAGAAATTTCATGAGGCTCAACAAGGGCAAGTGCTGCACTTAGGATGGAACAATCTTATGCACCAGTTATGGGGACTGACTGGCTAAGCAGCAGCTCTGCAGAAAAAGACCTGGGGACCACAGTGGACGGTAAGATGGATATGGGTCAGCGGTGTGCCCTGGTTGCCAAGAAATTTAACAGCATACAGGGCTGCATTTGTAGGACCAGCAGATCAGGTAATTATTCTGCTCTATTCTGCACTGGTGAGGCCACATGTGGAGTACTGTGTCCAGTTTTGGGCCCCCCCACTATAGAAAGGATGTGGACAAATTGGAGAGAGTCCAGCAAAAAGCAACAAAAAATGGTCTGGGGGCTGAGGCATATAACTTATGAGGAGAGGCTGAGGGAACTGGGTTTATCTAGTCTGCAGAAGAGAAGACTGAAGGGGATTTGATTGCAGCCTTTAACTATGAGAAGGGTGGTTCCAAAGGGAAGGAGATGACAGAACAAGGAGCAGTGGTCTGAAGTTGCAGCAAGGGAGGTTTCAGTTGGATATTAGGAAAAACTTTCTCACTAGGAGTGTGGTGAAGCACTGGAACAGGTTACTTAGAGAGGTGGTGGAATCTCCATCCTTGGAGGTTTGTAAGGCCTGGCTTAACAAAGCCCTCGCTGGGATGATCTAGTTGGGGATCATCCTGTTTTGAGCAGGTGGTTGGACTAGATGACCTCCTGAGGTCCCTTCCAATCCTAATTTTCTCTGATTCTAAAAAACAAAATTCTCATAATTTAGTGGGGTGGGGAAATAGTCTCCTCATAGTCTCTGTTTTATGGAAAGTACACAGGCTGAAACATCTATTAAGGGTAGGCAATGTTCTCCTTTATGTACCAGCCTGCAGATACTATGGACTATATGTAACTTTTAAACTTCTTAAAAATTAGTTGTGCCCTGGTCACAGGCCTTGGCCATTATGCAGGGCGTGAAGGACACAAAAGGCATCCACTTGTGTAACCAGGACAGGGCCAGGGACAATATAACCCCACATACAGGAACATCACAGATACCTTGATTAATTTCACCTCGCAACACTCATTGCCAATTTGTAATGGTGGTCAGTAGAGTTTCTTGGACTTCCTTCTATATATGACTCCTTTTAAAATAAGAGAACTGAAAAAATGTAAGGATTATACTTAATATTGCTATAAATATGTCCAAAGGCAGTTAGAATTTGTAGGAGCTGGATACTGAACTTCACTTTATGCTTTGAAATCTCCACCATAAAATCTTCAGGTATCATTACAATTCTCACTATTCTAGAAAAGGATTAATCCTGGATTTGGATGTTCAGGCCTATCTTAGATATTGGGTATGTACAGTCATTTGGTGAGCTTAGGGGAAAGTTAGATCAGGTTAAAAATGGCCACTCAACCTAAGATAAGTCTAGATAGGGGGAGGTGTGGGTGGGATGAGGAGGGATATTATGGGGGACTTGGAGGATTGTGGGGCTAGTAGTCTGCACAGAGGAGTTCGGGGGGTTGGGAGGGTTAGTGGAGTCTACAAAGGGGGCTTGGAGAGATCAGAGGGCAGTTAAGTAGAATCAGAGAGGCTCTCCAATCCTACAAAACCCTCCCAGACCCTCTCCCCCAGACCCCTTCTTCAATGGTGGTGAACTACCTCTGATCCTGCAAACTGCTCGTAGGACCAGTTTTACTGGTGTTCTCCTATCCTGGGAACCTGATTTAACAAACGTGGAGGGGGCGGGAGAGTCTGGCAGCTCCATGGGGAGAGATTTGGTGGGATTCAGAGAGCTCCCCATCCCTGGGACTAGGGGTTAACAAATCCCACCCCACTCCTGATCTTGCCTGTCCCTCTCCCCACCACAACTTACTCCCTGGACTCCTGGCAGCAGTAAATGCCAGTAGAACTGGCTCCAGGAGCAGCTTGTGGGATTGGGGGTTTGACAGGCTAGGGAGTGACTGGCTGGTCTCTGGAAGAGGGGTTGGGGGTTGTCCGTCTGAGGATGGGTAAAGGGCCTGTGGAGCTAAAAACAGCCTGGTGCTGGGGCAGGGAGGGGTAGGAAAAAAACAGCCCCAGGGCTGGGGCTAGCAGCTGGGTTTTTCCAGCCCTGGGGCTACACGGGGAACACGTACCTATTTTTTCTATGTCTGATATAGAATCATAGAAAATTAGGATTGGAAGGGATCTCAGGAGGTCATTTAATTCAACCCCCTACTTGAAGCAGGACCAGCCCCAACTAGATCATCCCAGCCAAAGCTTTGTCTAGCCAGGTTTTGAAAACCCCCAAGGATGGAGCTTCCACCACATCTCTGGGTAACATGTTCCAGTGTTTACTACCCTCCTAATAAGAAAATGCTTCCTATCTAACCTAAACTTCCCTTGCTGCAAATTGAGACCATTGCTCCTTGTTTTGTCATCTGGCACCACTGAGAACAGTTTAGCTCCATCCTCTTTTGAGCAACCCTTCAGGTAGTTGAAGACTGCTATTAAGTCTCCTCCTAGTCTCCTCTTCTCTGAACTAAATAAGCCCAGTTCCCCCAGTCTTTCCTTATAAGTCATATACTCCAGCCCCCTCACCATTTTAGTCGCCCTCCGCTGGACTCTCTCCAATTTGTTCACATCCTTTCTGTAGTGGGCCCAAAACTGAACACAGTACTCTAAATGTGGCCCCACCAGTAATGAATAGGTGGGAATAAACACATGGATATGAAATACCAAAGCAATCCCTTACCCCGCTTACAACCAGTGAACTTCTCCATATGTTTGAATAACTGTACTGTGGCTTCAGGGGAGAAGAGGACGTGAGAATCTCCAAATGGAGTAACTTGAAGGAAAGGAACCTGCAAAAGGAGTGGACTGTGATGGAAGTGAAATAAGGGAAAATATTGAGGTCATATTTGTTATGTGTGCCTATTTCAAAGTAATCACATATTCAAGTCAAGTAATACTTCTGCTAAGCTCTCAGAAGATTATTATGCAAAGTACGTACTATATAATAGACCACATTTCACAGTCCCAATAATATCAGTAAGTTTGACCCAATATACAATTTGTATGGAGATGACCTGGACAGAATTTTATGATTTGCTTTACAGCCATGTCTGTAGAAATGATTCATTTCATACATTTATTAAGCAAAAGAAAATATTAGTTGGGCTATATTTTATCTGGGAAGAGGTTCATTAGAGTATGTGAAATGTGGAGTGTTGGCTTAAGACTGAGCTCAGTCGTCAAAACTCATTGCACCCAAAGTATTGTAGCATGTTATTTTTTCAGCCAAAGTGCCCAAAGGTGAAAAGTGAGTGCTTTTATTCAGCAAACCACACAGTCATCTGAGCAATTACTTGGTTAGCAATTACTTGGCAAAGGATGTTCAGATACCATAAGATGATAAAGTTAAAAGTCAATTCATTAAAAATATTTTCTCCTTCAAGAAATAATTTGTTTTTTTGAAGTAAATTTAACATAAAAAGCAGGAAGGAAGAAGAAAAATGTAAAATTTTATCATATCATTTTAAGTATGATTATGTCACAGAAAATGTAAATGGCAATAGAATATAAAGGAACCTAATCCATTAAGGAAGTGAAAAAGGTTAAAGAAGTCAACAGTAATTAAATGGTGATTGAAGCTGAAAGAAAATTGATCGGTGTTAGCTGAAGGCCATTCTTGCCTTTTGGGATGTTATGCATTGGTGAAGAGGGGAAAGAAAGGTTCTTACTGTTTTGATATGGAAATATATGTCACATCTTCTTAGCCTATAGTTCTGTGACTCAAGACTGCAGTGAATTTTTGGTACACTGATTCTAGTGTCCTATACATCCTTTTGGGCATTGTGTAAAGATAAGATGCTGTAACAAAGCTCGGTGAGGTTAAAAGTCATGGGAGCTTCAACAGTTTGCTTGCCATTTTGTTTCAGGCAAGAAAGAAAAGCATCCTGAAGTAAGAGAATGTAAGTAGGGGTTGTACTGACAGATCCATCTAAAAGCTATGCAATATTCAGAACTTATAATGATGCAATAATACAGCTAGTCATTTAATTCTGAAAGTATGGTATTGTATTTGAGACAGATAAATGCTATATTTGTTTATACTGAGTTTCAAAGGAAGTTTAAAACATTAAGTCTACTGGCCATTTTCATAATTTTAGAGATCTGGGGTATCCCATGCTAAAACTTCAGGAAAAAAAGAGGTTAATGAATGAATATATTCAGAGTAAGCACTTGAGAGAATGCTGTGCTTAAGTTCATGAAGAATCAAAGCTAAACCTATCAGACTAGTCAACTTTCTATTGAAAATTTTGCTTTTTAGATCATGCAAAAAGAATCATCTTCCCTGGAATTCTGCTATTTTTATCCAAGGACCAAAGCCTTCTCCAGATAATCATCTACAGCCTGACACTCCAGAATGATCAACACCTGCGAAGTACTGAGCACCCTCAACCTCAATAGATGTCACAGGTGATGCTCAGTACCTTGGAGGACCAAATCACTACAGGGTCTAAACTGCATGATAGCTTGTACATGGTAGGGACAACTGATGGAACACTACATCATGCTACTGAATTACAAAGCCACTAACACTTACTGTTTCTAATAAAATTGACTTCAATCAAGTCAATTTTTGGATGACTACATTCTGAATGATTAAGGTCATGGGTGGCAGGATTTGGCCCTGGTTGTGTTGATTTGAAAAGATTAGCGAATTAAAATGAGAACCTCAAGTCATTTGCATTACTTAAGGAATAACAGACAGCTTCTAAATGATCTTAGCCACAGTTTTTATGAGCTTTTTGTCACTAGAGAGAGCTGTAGATACGTACAATTAATAACATTTATGTTAAAAAATACATTAATTCCTCCCTCAGTGAAGAATTAGGACAAATAACAAATAAAGCATGACAACCTTTTCTCTCATAAAAATCTAGTGGGAATATTTTCCCTTCTGCAGTTTATGTGGTGTTAAATACTTGGCATTGTCTTGTTCAAGCTTGTCAACTATGACAAAGATAATAATCTTTTGAAGGGGCCACTTCAAAAACAACTTAAAAAGGAAAGCAAATTTATTATAAAAAAAACATTTGCGATTTGTATTTCCTCCAACTAGGGGAAACAGAGACATTTTACATTTAAATTAAGACCTGGGTGAATATTAGCCTTCAAGTTTTCACCAGTTAAACTGGCATGTCTTTGAGAAAATTCCTCATGTCAGTCCTGGATGTGCTGATGTCTTAGTTGAAATTCTGGTCCATTCACTCAAGCATAAAACAGCAAACGTTAAATCTGTGGCTCAGTAAGCAGTATGACTTTAGGCATCTTCTAGTTCAGAGGTCATATAAGTTTCCAGCAGCCATATAAATATTAGTTCATATTATAATAATGAAAGGATTTAAGCATTAATATCCATTTTCAACAGTTATAACTAAGTAAAACGTTGAATCTTATTGACCTATCCATCCATACATTGTATGACCCTGATCCCGATTAGCTACTCACAGATGCTCCTCTGCTGAGTTCAATGAGGGCTTGTTTAAATATCTAAGCTTTGTACAATTAGGTTCTCAATCCATGTCTCAAAAAATATTATTAAGGAAATGCTAGAATTAAAATCTTTACAATAGTATGGTAGAGTTACAAGAGAAACAAGACTGCACGTGTGGTAGCTACATAAGTGCCGAGTTGTGGGATATTAGAGCTGTAAGTAAATTATCATTTACTTAATCATGCAGACTACATTTGCCTGGGGTAAAGTAATTAAGAAATTTTCATACAATGCTATGGTAATGAGACAGACAAGACCCAGCACATGGTAGCTGCATTACTACATTGTTGTCATACTGAAAGGCATTCTTAGGTATTGACTTAAACATGCAGTTTACGTTTGCCAGGGTGAAGCATTGTCCATCGGTTTTTATTAGAGTCTGTTGCTTACAGAGAGAGAATCTTTTTCAGTCCATGTCCCCACTCTCACTTTTAGCAAGTGGTCTCAGCTGGCTCTCTTCATGTTGAGAATGGATGGTGATATAATCAATGCAAATATTCCATAACCATCTGATGGTATTTGATACCATGAGCCACTTGAGAGCATTGATAGGGCACCCAATCCAATCCCCCTCGCTCCACATTGAAGCATACTTCCAGGAAGCATGCAGACTTAGGTAAAATGTACTTTCACCTGTGCTTTTTTAAAAATAAATAACATCTAATGGAAAAACTAAAAAATAAAAATTCCAAGAAAAGCATAGGAAGTAATAAGGGAGACTGAAGCCATTCAGTCAAATTATAAATAACATCCTCTTTACCTCTAGTTTGTTGGTTCAAATCCAAACCAGATTAAAGGTGCAAAAACTATATGCAGCGAACAATTCAGCCAGTTAACAGCTAAACACAAAAGAACTGAGGGAAAAGATGCCCTGCTACCCAGCAGAACTTTCAGACCCAAATAAGGTACCCAAACTACTTATGTGGAGTGATCATGGAGCTCTTGTCCTCCATGAGGACCAGGGGGCTGTATTAAAGTTATAGACAGTAATAAAGTTCAGACAGCCCTCAAGGAGAGGCAGATTACAGCACACATGATGGCTACATGTGCCTCTGTCTCCCTCATACCATACAGTGTCAGAAGTTGGCCATATCCCTCTCTCGGGGAAAAAAGAGAAAGAGGAAAAGAAAAAGGAACTCTCAAACTTCCAGAGTGCAGACAGAGTAAGGGAGAGAGTGTGTGTACAGACAGGAGTCAGGCTGAAAGCCCAGCACAGCTCTGGAGGATATAACACAAATGGCTCTGCTACAGAAGTTTCACTACAGGAATGCTGTTGACTGGCCTTGCTGGATTAGAAGTTTTAAGAGGTTCTCGATGTTTCAGAACACAGGAAAACCAGGTAAATACCTCATCTTTGCCATGGAAGAGGCTAGAGGTGATATTTTCTGTGCCCTCGCCCTCACTGAGGAGGAGGAGAAAGACTTGTCAGTGCAGAGGCAGAAAAGGATCTTGGAGTCATCACTGATGCCAAGATGAACATGGGCCGGCAGTGTGGGGATGCAGTCAGGAAGGCCAAC
>NW_017728886.1:40800915-40865298 GCF_001723895.1 Crocodylus porosus
GATGTGGACAACATGGAGAGGGTCCAGAGGGGGACCACTTGCATGATCAGGGGGCAGCAAGGCAGGCCCTACAAGGAGAGGCTACGGGACCTGAACCTGTTCAGCCTCCACAAGAGAAGGCTGAGGAGGGATATAGTGGCCTGTTACAAACTAGTCAGAGGGGACCAGCAGGCACTGGGGGAGTCCCTGTTCCCCCAAGCACTACCAGGAGTGACCAGAAATAACGGTCACAAGCTGGCAGAGGGTAGATTTAGGTTAGATATCAGGAGGCGCTACTTCACTGTCAGGGCAGCTAGGATCTGGAACCAACTTCCAAGAGAAGTGGTGCAGGCTCCTACGCTGGGGGTCTTTAGGAGGAGGCTAGACGAACATCTTGCTGGAGTCATTTGACCCCAGTACTTTTTCCTGCCAAGGCAGGGGGTCAGACTTGATGATCTGCTCAGGTCCCTTCTGACCCTACAGACTATGAAACTATTAAAAAGTGAAAGCGATTTTTGATGCACATTTTATAAGTAATATAAATATTATATATATCTCAAATTTATTATGAAATACCAGGGAAACACCTGTATCTTTTATTACTGTATTATACACTCTTGCAGAGCACTGAAATAATGGAGTTTTGAAAAAGGAATATGTTGTCGGCATTGTTAGCACTGAGTTTAGGACCCAGATGCCCTTTTCTGGGGGGACCCAAAATCCTTAGACCAACCACGACCTTTCCATTTGATAATAGGAAAATTTATTGATACACAGTGATAACAGAAAAGAATAATGCAAGCAATTCTATAGCTACCAATCCTAAGGCTGTCATCAGAGTCAAGATACATCTGGCCGGGAGGCAAGCTTCACTCCAGTGTTCTCTCTTGAATGTCAGATGGCAGCAGCCTGGAGCTGAGAGGCTGAGCTCTGCCTCCCCCCACCACAGTGGGGTGGATGAGATGGGCTGGTGGCATGCCCTCTATCCATGGTGGCTTGGATTCCCCTCTTGGGGACAGGAACCCTTCTCAGGGACCCTTTGTTGCTCTAAAATCCCTCTTTTATATTCCTTTCCCATCCTGATGACTGTTCATCCATGGCTATTGCTGATTGGTCTTTCTGTGGTCATCATACTGTCCACATTCTGTCCTGTCAGCATATTCCTTTGTTTCACAAGCCCATCACATGCATACATCCTAATTTGGATTTTCTGGGTCTTTTCCTAATATGGTCTGTTCCCCCAAAACTGGTACCTCAGGCCCCGCCACTCTCTTGGGCCTTGTGAGTTGCTGCCACCTTATCTCATGTTATGGAGCAGTGTGTTATATGCCCACAATTTCCCAGGCTAGTGTATATATATTTGCTTTATTGTGTTAGACACCCTTTCTGCCTTAAAGGCTGTGAGAACTGTGTGACTGTGACTAGGCCTTTAGACCAATTAACCTTTGCTACCACCCTGGACCATTATTCTAATGCATGTATATATATTACCTATAAACCAATTTACAAAAACAAACCTCTAAATACCATTTTCTAGCCATCAGAGATGCCAGTTTCTTAGCGAAACTCAGATCCAGAACTCAAACTAGCAGAAGTCATAACAAAAATTAAGATGCAAAAAACAATATAGAAACAGCAGTATGTCATATAGGGTAACTGTACCAAAAACTTCATCAGATAAAATTGATATGGAAAGAGAGAAGCTCTTAGAGGTGAAAGTAACCTCATCTACAAGATACTATATAAAACTAAGGCAAAAAATGAGGCAAAAACAATCAAGAAATGTTAATAGTGAAAGCAGTGAAAGGTGTGGCAGATGTAGCAGAACACCAAGCTACCATTGGCAACAATTTTCAGCAATAAATACAGAATGCATGAGATGCCAAAACAAAGGATGTTTTGCAAGGCAGTGCAGACCATTCAGGTAAGTGGAAAAATTCAGGAGGGCATCAGATGATAATGTGTCTATGTTACTAGGAACTATATTCTTAATAAGAGAATCCACAAGTAGGTACACTAATATAGATCTCAATAGTCAAATCAATAAATACAAAATGTACACTGGAACTATAGTTACTGCCATCCTTGCAAAATATTATGATTAATCCTGGGACAGAGATCTGCAAAGGTCAGCTAATATTCTCAGAGGGACAAGTAATACTGCATTAAAAGTATGTGGCCCGTTCAAGGGAAAATTGGAAGAAAGAGGAAATTTATTTTCACAACCTATTTTGGACAATGGTTAAAAGTTGCCTTACTGGGATTGCCAGCAATACAAGGACTACACCTAGTACGGAAACTGGACTCAACAGCAGAACGTAAACCTTACAAGAGAGGTAGCCTCAGGTCTTCACAGGCTTGGGGAAGCTGTCAGGTAATATAAAATGAAATTGGTGAAGTCACTAACCAGTTGCTCTGACAGCTCCTCAGTACATCCCTGTTCCTTTACAACAGAAAGTCAAGGAAGAATTAAAGAGAATGGAAGCAATGGGAGTTATTTCCCAAATTTCTGAATCCACAGACTGGTGTGCAGAAATCATTAGTACTGAAACCCAGTGGAAAAGTTCACATTTGTGTGGATTTTACTCAACTTAACAAAAGTGTATGCAGAGAAAGACACGTTTCCTGCAGTAGAACAGACATTGGCTCCATTGTCAGAGGCTAAAGTGTTCTCAAAATTAGATGCTACAGTACATTTTTTTGTAAATTCTCTTGCTAAAGAATCTAGACTATTAATTACATTCATTACCCCATTTGGGAGATATTGTTTCCACCAGCTTCCTTTTAGTACATTGTTAGCACCAGAGCATTTTCAAAAATGAATCTTTCAGATTGTGATGGCCTGCCCAGCATCCTTTGCCATGCAGATAATATGTTGGTATATTGCAAAAATAAATAGGAACATGGTGAATGTCTACATGCTGTTTTGCAATGTTTCCAACAATTTGGTCTCACTTTGAATGAAAAATGTGAATTCAGGAAGCAACAAATAAAATTTGTTGGACATATCATTAGCAAAAAAAGAATTCAGTCAGACCCAGACAAAATAAAGCCACTGGTGCCCTAACTAAACCTTAAGACATTCCTGCCAGAAGACAATTGCTGGGTATGGCCAATCAGTTTGGAAAATTTTTGCTGAATTTAGTACAGTTAATAAAACCTTTAAGAGACTGCCTTAATGGAAGCAATATGTGGATCTTCAGGGGACACAAAACAATTGTAATTGAACAGAATTAAGGAATCATTGACATCACCACTTATCTTAACACAATATTCTGCAGTATTCTACAGTAGTCATAATAGATGCATTGTCATATGGTTTAGGACCAGTACTCATTTAAATACAGGCAGAAGGACACCAGAGGCCTATTGAATTTATATCAAGATGTCTTACAAACACTGAGCAACACTATGCTCAAGTAGAAAAAGAAACCTCGGCAGTCACTTGGGCATGTGAATGGCTCAGTTCTTACTTGCTTGGACTGAATTTTAAAATAGGATCAGATCAAAATCCCTGGTGGCATTCCTGGGATCCAAAGCCTGGGATTACCTTCCACCCATAATTCAAAGATTTCAACTATGACTAATGTGATTTTCTTTCAGTATTGAACTTTTATGAGGGAAACTGCTCATAGCTGCAGACACTCTATCCCTAGCATCAGTTAGTCAGTCAGCAATACAAGAAGTAACTTTGGAAAAAATATTTTTTAATATATATTTATATATATTCATTATATATATATTGACCGTGTTCTGACAGCATTGCCAACATTTGTTACTAGACTTGAGCAAATTAGAAATGAGCAATGAAGGGATGGCATCTATTAGAAATTAGTTCAAATACATATGGGGCCACAGGACACAACTTCCAAAAGGCCTATAAACGTGTTGGCAGGACCAAAATGAGCTCCACATAGCTAATGGTCTGCTCATTAAAGGAAGATCCATTGTGATCACTTAGGGGCTTTGGGAAGAAGTGATTTTGAAGATCCATGATGGATACCATGGTATAAACAAATGCAGGACAAGAGCACAACAGTCTATACAGTGGTCCAGGCTGAATAAGCAAATTTAAATTTTAGTAGAAGGTTGTGAGAAATGCAACAAAGAAAAAAGACTGTCTCTGGAGCCATTACTTTCTAAAAAGATATCAGCTAGACCTTGACAGGAGGTAGCAACAGTTTTATTTTTCTGAAAAGGACACCCATATGTTATTGTACTTTAGTCTAGAAAAAAAATGAGCAGGGAGGCACCTAAACTATCCATAGGAAAAACCAAGGAGATGGGCAAGGCATAGACCAGGGGTGGGAAAAATGGCCGATCCGGATGGCAGCCGGACTCCATTTCCTAGCAGCCCCTGCATGCATGTCTAGGGCTGGTCTCCATGGAGACCCCGGATGCAGCTGCACAAAAGGTCAAGGCTGGGGTTGCCATGGAGACCAGCCGCAGCCATGCTGGCAGTGCATGCAGCAGATCAGGGCAAGGGCTGCTCCAGAGCTGCTGGGATCTTGCAATGGGGCCAGCTTGCTCCAGAGTCAGGATCTGTAGCCTGGATGCCCAGGGAAGGGGCACATAAGCAGGGAATCACAGCTTTGCCCTGCGGTGACAGCCTGGTCTGGAGCAGAGGCAGAGCTGTGATCCCCTGCTTGCGTGCCCCTGCCCAGAGCATGCTGGCTACAGATCCTGGCTCTGCCCTGGCTCTGGAGCAAGCTGCCCCCATCACAAGTTCCCAGTGGCCCGCAGGCTGCCAGCATGGCTGTGGCTGGTCTCCATGGCAATCCCAGCCTTGAACTTTCCCAGGCAGCTGTGGCTTCCATGGAGACCAGCCCCAGCCATGCACAGGGGCAGCTGGGAAATGGAGTCCACTTCTGACCGGATCCAGCCCATGGGCTGGACTTTGCCCATCCCTGGCATAGACCCTGCCCTTCGAAGAAAGTTAGGCATCTATCTCCATGCTGGAGAGAACTATTTATCTGTATTTAGGATTCTCAGAGGTTAACCCTCTCCTGAAGCAAAGTTCCTACACCAGGCTATAGCTTTCCTACCAAAAAAAAGAAGGTTCTTACCTCATTATACCAAATAATCAAATTATCAGGGCACTTGCCAAGAAGGTCTGTTTTCAAGTTGTAGTCTGCCTGATTTGGAGCAGGGACTTGAATCCAGATATTCCACACCCAGAGAGCATAAAACTATGGATCTGAGCAGCTATGTCAGACCGTATGCAGTTTTATGTATGCCCACTGGCAGAAACTTAGGGCACATGCACACATTTACAGAACCCAGTCTACAAGTCCGGCTAGTCCAGGTGCAGAACAGTAGTCTGTTGGAGAAATTTGGTGTTAAAAATCAAGATGCCTGTGAAGTTTGGGCAGGTAAGCAGAGATTCTGTGAATCTCAGTTTTGCCTAAGTTCTTATGTGGTTCTGGCCTTTAGTCTCATTACTGTCCATAAATGATCCTACTCTTGCTGATGGTTTTATCTGAGAAAAGTGAAAGAATGAACTATCCTTTCATTCCAGCAGGAGATTCCTCCAGGTAAGGCAGAGACACATCACCAGTGTGATGGTAATGCTTGTTCTGCAACTGTCAACATGTCATTGGCTCTGTTTCTAAAGAAAGGCAATATTCAGATAAATGTGGTAAATTAAATAAGTCTAACATTTGTGCATTATTTGGTATGTGCTTGTAAATGATTTGCCTTGAAAATCAGGTCTAGCGAGTTTTGTTTGTTAGAGATGTAGCTTTGCTCTTTTCCAACAAACTTGAGCTATGCTCCTGCATTTTTTTTTGTATTCCTTTTTCTATATTACTTTAGCCGGGGTTGGGCCGGGTTGGGGCTGTATATGCAGGTTCCAGCTGGTCTGCTGGACAGTACCTGGGCCAGGAAAGACCAAGGGACACACCATGGGCCAGACAAAGTCCCTATGCTAGCCAGATCCAGCCCACAGGACATATTTTGCCCATCTCTGATTCAGTACCTCACACTAGAGGGCACTTCTACATGTGCTTTGAGGATGGGGGGGGGTGGCACTTTAATTAGAGCAGCTCCAAGAGCCACTCTAATTAAAGTGACATTGTGTCTCCTGTATCAGGACCCCCACACTTAAAAATGGGGTTGGGGTGCTTGAACTACAGATCATTTCATGTCAAATGAGCTGTAGTTCAAGCACCCCCACCACGATTTTTTAAGTACGGGTGTAAACTGCGTACAGCCAAGGGTATGCCCTATTCTCAATTGGATGGGATGGGTAGGCGGGAGGGGGTGATGTGAGAGGGATGCTGGAATTTTGGGCGGATCCCTCTTGCCTCTGTAGAGTTAGCCCAGGCCCAAAGTGCTTAACTATATACAATTTATTGAGTTACCAACATTTATATATAAAACTCTTTAAGATAGATACAATTACAGATATAGATTTAAATATACATATAAAGGTCTGTTAGCAAGAGGAAGTCTGCCCTAGGGAGGACATTCGGGTAAGTACCTGTGCCTCAGGCCCAGAAGATAGGTGGATCCCAGGACAGTAAATCCAGCAAGTTTGTACCACAGGTGTATTAGCTAATAAAGACATCCTTACAGAGCCCATTATACAGAATTAATATACCCAACTATTTATAACACCAACAGTAACAATAGATACCGACTAGGAAACATAACTATACCAGATATTAGATGCACCCTATCTGGATTCCAACCACTTGGTCCCTCAAATGGGATAGGGTCTTCTCCCCCTAGGCCCCCTGGGGGTTCTACAGAACCCTCCCCAGTGTATATTTGGGTTCTCCTCCCCTCCAACCCTGGACAGCATGGTGTGTGGGGCCTTCCCCCCTGCCCACTCCTCCTGTGGGATCTGGGTTCCTGGTAAGTCACGGCCCTTCCTTTGGGGGCTCTTGATCTGGCCTCTGGGTCCTCACACCATCTCAGGCCTCCTGGAGCCACTGGCCTCAAGTTGAGGGTCCTTCTCTCTGGGTCCTGGGCCCCACGTTGGACACCTAGGGAGCTCCTATGGGAACCGAGCCCTCACTGGCTCCAGTTCCCCAGCCTCACACTGGGGGTCTTTCCCCTTCCCCGGCCCTGCTCTGAGCACCAGGGTTCTTTCAGTCTAATGCTAACCTACACTGGGGCTCCGGTTATCTGGCATACAGCCAGGGCTAACTTGAGCACCCTTGAGCTGCTCCCAGGACTGACTCTCCATGCGCAGACCTGCACACTGTGTGCCTCAAGCTGCTCCCAGGTCCAGCTGTCCAGCTGTCCATGCACTGATCCATGTACTGCCTCACCCAGCCACTTGCCGGGTTTGCAGGAGCAAGTCACCTTGAGCACCTCCCAGAGCCTGAGCACTGTGCGCTGATTTGTGTACCGTCAAGGCTCAGGCAGGGTCCCAATGATGATCCTCTCCTGAAGCTCCTCTCTCCTCACCATCCCTCACTGCATCTGCCCAGCGTGCTGAGCATGGTGGGCTTTAATTTACACCAGAGGCCCCACCCCTGAAGTCTGCTGGACCTGCAAAGCTAGTCTTCAGTCAGGTCCAGGGGCTCCTTTCTCCCCAACCTCCGAGCAGGGGTGGGGCAAGCCCCTCCCAGCTGTTGCCTGATTGGTGGAAATGTTCCACCAATCCATAGCATCATTCTCCAAGCCAGGCTTGCTGGGCAAAAGCAGCAAGCCTGCCACACAGGGATCTCAGTTAATCGAGTCTGCACTGACGTGCTGGAATTCCCTCTGAGTACATAGCCTCAGTGACCTTAAGTCTTTGAGTCAACTACTCATAGGTTTAAAAATAAGTTTGTGCTGAAATATTGCTAATATTGCTAATATGCAACCAAATTCTTTACAATTACACATATTGAGTAGCTTTTTCCACAGCCATTGAAATAAGGGAATTATTCAGGAAGAATTATTCCCCACAATTATGTGTGAAACCATAGATGATGCAATGATTGTTTGTCATCTGGAGCATTACAAAGTTATCTTAATTCTGAGGGGGCATGCCCTGCTGGGTAACATAAAATTATTCACAAACACATCATTGATTGTTTATTAAAAATAATGTATCTGAAAAATGTTGATGGTCACAGCTAGCGCTAATCAAAATGATTCATTCATAATTTATTAAAAAATTAATAGGCAAAAGTATCAAAAAGCTATATATAAACGTAAAATGGTCAGCTTGTCTGGAATGTGCATAAGTGCAACTACCATAATGGTGATGAACAGTGAAGTTTGTGTATGATGCCACCATTCATTATTAAGTAATCTCTTGTTATGACAGGCAGCAACCAAAGCATTCCTCAAGTGTACATGGAGCAGGTCTGCTATATATGTATCAGTAGGCCACCTCCATTAATAAAAAGTTATTTTTGCCAGTTCCTAGAATTACATTTTTAGACGGGTTTCACCATACATGGGTTCAGCCATAAAACTCTAGTACAGCAATCCACCATTAATGATTAACACTAATATATTAACAATAAAGGAGTTTAGTGCTTGTTACTCCCCATGCACCACCCTGAAAATGCTCTCTGACTGTCAGTGCCTTTGGAGAGCAATTGTGATCTGAAGAAACGCTTCATTCTTGAAAGAAGTCTTTTTATTCACAGTGGAACACTCCTGAATTTTACAGATCACCACAAAAAAAGTTTTTTGTTAATAGTTGGTGAAATAAGCCTAAGGAAAATGTGTACCTAATCCTATTAGCTGACTTAATATAGAATTATTAAAAGCCTAGATACATAGGATTTAACACAATCTTTCTAGCAGGGTGTGATGTAATCTATTTTTGTTCCTCAGCTAGCAGATGGCTTACCTTTAAGTAATTTCCAATATGTTAGGAGATCAAAAGCCATCCTCACGCCACCGAGGCAGTAATCGTTCCTCTCTGCTGGGGGTTGCTTGGTACTGCGGTGGGGATATGCAAAGGCTGCTGGCATTTCCAAACATAGAAGGCCGACATTTCTTCAGACTTTGAAGTTAATAATCCTTCAGAAGTTGAAAAACTGAGAGATTTTCAAAACCCTTTTAATGTTCTATATGCCATGTGCTAAAGTAAATATCTGTAAGTAATCACTGAAGGCTAGTGCAAGGAAGTACTTTACAACACCAAGTGCTGAAGCCCAGTGCATCCTATTCCAGAGTGTGCAAAGCACACTGTGTTTTGCTGTGGTAATGGTATTCTTAGAAAGAGGAAAGCTCTGACTATGTTGTATAATCCATTGTCAAGAATGTTCTAATATGCCGAATGCACAGAGAAAGGCTTGGCTGCAGCTGTATCAGAAATACTATAAACTAGCCCTACAAGTGGCCTCAAAGTGGTTTGCTTTTATACGCTTTTCATTGTGGGAGATTTATTTGTGGTATATGACTTATATTAAGAATTCTATTTGATCATTTCCTCTTTGCAGAGAGAATAATGTTTTTCCTACAGCCAGGAGACTTGGGTCTAAAACACATATAATGGGGCTGTTTCAGACAATAAAGTGAATGCGATTAAGATTGTTGGTGACAGCCTCATTGATAGTACACTGCTAAGTCTCCAATGCAGATATATTAAATTAACTCATCTCTGCACCCATGCCAGATTTAGATCATCATTTTGATATAGGTCATTTTAATTTCCCTTACTGGATCATTCACTCTTCATCTTAGAGAGAAAAAGTATAGGACTTGGAAGAAATGGAATACCAACGTGTTGAAGAACATTGTCTGATGTGGGCATTGCCCTTAAACCAGGGATTTTTCAGTTTTTTCATAGTGTGAACCACATCTCAATCAGGAGGTTGTCTCATCGAAGCCATCCTACCCATTTCTGATCATATCAAATGTTTGTAACACTACAGTGAATGCCTACATGTACTGTTAGGAAGTTAATTTAGTTGTGACTCCTTTTTAATATGATTTAGCAGCAGGAAACAAGATTAAGCAGCACAATGTGACCAGTAAGATTTTTTTTTACTTAAATCCATTAGGCCAGAAGCTCTTCCACCCTGCTAGAGTCCAAGAAAAAAAAAACTGTTAATACAAAGATCGATAGGTTTTCCTGCTCCTTTCGATTCATTCTGAAGGGTAAAAAGGTGATTGTTACAAAATTAGATGCATTAATGGATTTTCCAGGACTTGAGGAGGGTGGAATAGAATTACATTTAGGCATCTTAGCAAATTACACACCTAATAGATGGAATAGAATCTGGCCCATTATTCTTGTTAAGAATAAGTGTATTTGAAATTATGACAATGTATACTAAGGTCTAAATTTATAGAATTCTATAAAACAATTTAAATTTTAAAAATATATTCAATCATCCAGCATTTGCTGCTAAAATTTTAAAGGAAGTCAAACCACTTAGTTGAAAGAAGCCACTGAATAAACACTAAGATTTATAGTTTGTTGAAAGAACAACCGGCTTTTGACACTTGTAGCCTCTTCTGCAGGTACAAAGAGAACAATTCCTGTTTAATCTGAGCAGGCCCAGATATACTTCACAGATGGTGGTACAGGCATCTTTCTTGTAGCTCTTACAACTTCATCCTGTATGACTGAACCAGTTTTAAATGGTTGGTTGGGGTATAGAGTTTTGAAAGTGCCACCTAATGTGCAGATCATCATAAATTCCTTAAGGTCTGAGAAATCTGACCTCTAAACTCCTGTCATATTCACAAACTGTCCTACATTTCCCCTACTAGCCACTTGAATGTTTCCACCAATCCTAGAGCCTCTGCTGTTGAATATATACCTCCTGCAGCATCAGCTTTGTATAGACCAACCCTCGTTCTTCTTCCATTCTCAGCTCCTCCTGTTATTCTTATGTGCACCCCTGCAATGATCCCTGGACAACCTGTCTGCAGTTCCTGTCTCGTTTCCCTAAATCTTTATACACCCCTTCTTTACCACTATGAAGTGCAAGGCCAAGCAACATCCTCATTCAGGTCTTGGGATATATGTACCTTACAAAGGGTTAACATGAGGCCCACAAGCTCCTATCTGGCAGCCACTTTACCCATTGTTCTTGAGTCAGCTGGGGTCTCCAGCTGCCCTCTCCTATCTCCAGCTAAAATCACTCAGTGAGCACATCCAGACAAGCACACGTTTGGTCTGCATGCAGTTCACATGCAACCATTTGGTGTGCTGCAAATTTGCAGCATGGTGCCAAAATTTGATACTAGGAACTCCCGGTAGATCAATGTAGGTTTGCCAGAGAGCAATGGGTATGTGTTTTAATGCTGTAGTCTTTCCCACTGTGACTATGCAAGTAGCATGAATGCAAATAGAAAAAGGTGAATCCAGCTGCCCGAATTCACAGGAGTGAAGAAGTACATCTACTTTGAAGTAATGATTTAACAATGTCCAGTATTAAGTCAAGATTTGAACAAAAAGAATAAAATCCAATGACAATAATCCAGCTGTGGATCCTGCTCCATGTACAATGTGACCATCTTAGTGTCCACAATGTCTATTGAGCATGTATAGTAGACTGTGTTCTGGCCAGGCTGGTATGAGGCTCCATGCATAACTCCCCAAATTCTAGCCCAGTAAAAACCAGGTAATTGCTTACAGCTCGTAAATATTTCAGAAGAATGCATTTGAAGAAGCACAGGGCAAAAATTCTTACACAGAATTATCATGGATTTGTAAGTCATTCTTTTTAAAAGTACCTGGTTCTTAGGTAGTGCTTTTCATCATCAGATTTCAAAGCCCTTTTGCACAGGAGGTCAGATTCATTATCTTCATTTTAAGAAAACGAGATAGAGGCATAGAGAGATGTGACTTTTCCAACATTACCTAGAAGGCAAATGGAAGAGATCCTTTAAGCCCACATTGTTTACTGTGAGATCTATTCAGGGATGTGGTATCAAAAACAAGTTCTATTAGTCAATAGTGTACTAAGGAAAAACAAAGTCATACATTCCACATTAGGAGGACCTCCTGATACAACTGGAAGATATCAAATGAGATTTCCTCTCGTGGCACTTGTCTTGCAAAAACATCTTAGCACAGAAGAGTCCCTTTCAGGTACTGCAGCATGGGAAATCAAAAGTCGAAAGCCACTGCAAGTTAGCAATAGGAATCCAAAAAGAGATATGATTCATGTAGCTACTAACAGATAAAGGAAAATTCTCTCCAAACTGTACTTGGATTTCTTTTGCGTTTTCTATTCTCTTTCCATCTGCGCACTTCACTGAATACAAAATCAAAGGTCTGTGCCCAGTGGAAACAGAAGGGCTGAGTCCATCATAGATGGTCACAGTAGCAAACAAAGATATCAAGTACTCACCTCAGTTAAGAAAGAGCTTGTCCTCAAGTTCCAAACAAAATAACTAAATATGTAGCAGTGTTCAAGTCTTGTCTGAACACAAACTTGTACCATACAGACATCCTAGTGATGATTCATATACATGCTTTATGGAATTTAAACCCAGGAGCACCTCCAGCTTCAAAAAAGGCTGTCATATGAGCTAGAGCTAAAGGAGAAACTCTTCTTTCCTCATGGTACATTATGCACAGATATTTTGAAATATATTCCACTACAAGCCAATGGTGCACTTATACACAAACCATCCCATCCCAAGGCTTCTGAGCTTGAAGGCTTGTCAAAATGAATATGAGATGAATACTGTGTGCCTGTATACATAGAAAAAAACAGCACAGCAGTGACTGCACAGCACTTTCTGTATTCCTACTGTGTACCAGGCAAAGATTTTTCAGTTCATACATCATTCACAACTTGCTACAGGGATTCCACAAAGCCAGAACATACCCTTTACACAAAGGAAAGGGGAAAAAAACAGAAAAGAATAGATTCAGAAAAGAAAAGATTCCTAAAGTGTGTCTGCTGGATGAGCAGCCAGTGTCAGGGGCACTAACAATGCATAGGGTCTACCAAGAAGCAAAATAAATAAGTAAACAGGAGGTCACACACTGACAAGTCACTCTGAAATGTCCAGTGCATTTCAGTTTAAATTGTTGTGGGAATGCCACTCCTCCACTAGTCACTTGGGCAATAAGACGAAGAGTCAAAGGAGGCAGCAGCAACAGAAGCTTAGCATTTGCCTCTCACAAACCCAGAAAATACCTGTAGGATTATCTGCAGTACTTGGCACAGAAAGCACTGGTGAATGATGGAAGGGTGGGTAGATGCCTAGGGACATAGGAGGTGAAATACTACAACGTTAGCTGATGTAAACATGAGAACTTGTCATCTTGGCTGTGGACTGAATCCATTGATGGTACAAGGGGCATCCAAAGCTAAAAGCTTACAGCTTCCTAACAGGTCTTCTAACAGACCGATATCATCTGTGGATCATGCACAGAAATAGGCCTGAAATAGGCCTCACTTACCAATAAGTCACACAAACAGAACCTTAGAGCTAGTAAAATTAGGGCAATCTAAACTGAGACAATACTGGCTAGTATGGAGCCAGTATTTGCATGTGTCCAATGTTGCACTAAGATGACTACACCATTTTGGGGAGCCACCTTCAAATGCACTAATAGGCTATGCCTCTCAGCAGAGCTAATAAGTGCACTGCATATACTGCATTGCACTAAATCAGCTACACTCCCTCTGGTTTGGGAGGTTATGAAGCTGACATAGCCCATCTTCCTACAGCGCTACCTGGCACTATAGAATCATGGGAAAGTAGGGCTAGAAAGGATCTCAGGAGGTCATACAGTGAGAAGATACATGCTTTCCCCAAACAGAAACTTTAACAAAAGGGCAAAATCCAATTTTTAAAATGCTCCCAAGATGCCAGAGCAGCTTTTTTTCAAAACTATCCATTCAAATCAAGATGTTAAGGGTTTGATCTTAGGGAATTAGCACCAGCTCCAGTTGAAAACAACTCAGGAAGCACATGAGCACTAGCAGCTAATCAGTTGCATGGAAGAACAAGAAGGAGTAGGCACGTCAGACATTTATGATCTTCTGAGCTCAGATGTTGTTTAGAGATAAGCAACAGCAGAAATAGGGGCCTTCTGCACAAATGTCCAGGGGCATGTGTAGACAAAATGGGGTTCCTAAATTGAAGTGGTGGGTTTTAAAAATACTGGTTCAATTTAGGGCGAAGTTAACCCCCATGTCATGTACACCCATGCCTTACCTGCCTTTCTGGTGGCAGGGAGGGAAGGGAAAGCTGCCAGCTGGTGGAGTGGTTCCTAGGCTGTGGGGTGTGGAGGGGGGCTGATGCTTCCCTCCATGGTAGCAGCTTCCCCACCCCACCCAACCATGTGGCACCTGCCCACAGGCACCCAGCTCAGGCAGTCCCAGAGGGCACTGCAGCCACAGAGGTAATGACCAGGTCCCAACAGAGTTTGCTGCTTTTTTTTTTCCTTTGGTGGAGCCTGCCTTCCTGGACTGCTGCCAGTTGCCTGCATGGACTGCCTGCACAGCCCCTGAGCTGCACGAAGCCTGGTGCTTCATTCCACTGCTGTAGGGCTGCAAATTAAAACTCCTCAGAGCTGGTTTAGTTTTCTGTGCCCCAAACTCATTTAAGGCGCATTACACTGCCGAATGTGCTACAGCAGCTGCAATTAATGTGCAATACACCGCCAACAAGTGCAAATACCATTAAAGTGGTGCAAAAGCATTTAATACGCTTTAAAATGTTGTGCGTACATGCCCCTTGTTTCATCTACACATGCCCCAGTCTAGCAAGTAGGAGTCTACAGGAAAATGAGGTGCAGAAGAAAAGAACTATTTCTCTACACCTACCCAAAATATAAATCCTACTGAGAAATGATGTTGCCTTTCATATAACTGATCTCTGAAGCTCATTCCCACTGCTGTGTTCATTTTTGTACTGTCTTTCATTAGATTCTAAAGCCGTAGTTGAAGAAAATTATGCACAGGTGGCCACTCAATTATGCACAGACGAAAACTCTGGAAGGGCAATGTATGACTTTTACATCGCCAAGAATACTACGTAGCAACCTGTGGTCAAATAGTACCATCTGATTTTGCACAATCCCCAGCACAGTAGGAAATGCTACTACATATTGCCAAGCCCAGTCCAGATGTGATCAGGAAATGTACAGCAGTGTGCATTAAATAAATGGAAAAGGACTAGAAAGCAATCTGCCATGGGTACAGTTGCAACACCTGTCTAACCTCCTAGTCCTTTCAGTTGATTGGACCTAATAAAGGTGCCAGCTTAATGCTTTCATTAAAAAATATTGGTCACGTATGCATGATGCTCTACACACTGTGAATACACATCATTGTGGAGAGCAAAGTTTTAATACTGTTCATGATGTTAATGGTTTTATGTACTTGGAACTTAAAATGTAAAGTTAGGATATTAATTTAGATCTAAATCTAGAACTGAAAACTCATAGGCCTTAGAATCTAGGGCTTAGTCAAGTCTCCTTGACTATGATTCTATGATTCCTCCATCTTGCATAATCCTTTAAGTCTGTGCAGGATATGTACAAGGTGGCTGCAGAAAGTCATTCTCACTTTGCGTAGGTGTAAATGACAGCATAAGACACAAAATGGTGTAAATGGATACCTATGAATATAAGAATCCAAATTCTGAGCCAGAGCTGTATTTCCCAGAAGTTTGTGGGTGTCCAGATTTGAGATTTGGTTTGACCTATTTTGCTGAGTACATTGTAGTATAACTGATTAAGCATTTGTGGGGGCACACAAAGACAGTTTGTGACCCCAGATGTGTATTATATTTAACACTCACTATACAAAAGTTGGAGAAAATTATGCTGGCGGCTTTCGGATTCCATTCTGTACTTGTAGCACTGAAAGCAACTTGATTTGCACTGTGTACTATGTAACCTTATGAAATTCTCTCTAACTGTAAGCAAAACAGAATGAAACCACCTTTGGAGACTTCCATAACGGGAAGCAGGAAGTATAGCTGTCAGGACTAGACAGTCTGCAGCAAGGGAAAAACAATAGAACCCTGTATAAACATAAACACCATTATCAGATATGCTGCAAAGACTTTACAATACATCTGAGGGGAAAAAGGAGTCTGGCTGTGGCAAAACATGCAGTAGTTGATGTTTTCATTCAGATATGCAGACTGATTTAGGGTCCGTTCATGCTCCCATTGAAATAAAAGGGAATTTAGCCACTTAGTCTAATTGGAATGGACTGAAACCTTAGTGACATAATGCAGACATTATAGACTAGCGATGGAAAAAAGACACCTTTTATGTCTGCTTCCAGCATGTTAATTCATTCGAGTATCCATTATGTATCACAATCAAAACAGATTAATGCTACGCTAAATGCCACGCACTTTAATGAAAAGTTTTCTTGGACAATGTTGCAATGAGTTTAAATGTGTAATAAAGTATGAAATATTAGGGGAGGAATCATGGCATTGAAAAGTTGCTTTAGCATCTCTAAGCACATATGCAACAGTAAATATTCATCTTGTTTACAGACTGGATCTTTCCAAGAATGCTAAAACCATCTCCCAGAATACAACTGATTCTAATTTAAAGCCAAATTATGACTACAGGTTCCCTCAAAAACAGAAAATATATGGAGCCCTTTCACCCTGTCTCTGGGCTGCAACATAGAAGGAAGCCATTTTGACCACATGTCCTATAGGATGGAATAAGGCTGGCAGGCACATACCCAGCCAGGTTCCTCAAATCCTCCAGAGCACCACTGGAAAACAAAGAGACAGCAGTTCTATATTAGATATAGGTTAAAGCCTATGTCCTAGGCTATCCAATGACCTTTTGACCACCACCAAAGTTAGAACAGTCTCTGAACCAGCCTTTGTATGCACAACAAAATTGGCTTTTAAAGTAGCCAAATTGCCCATTTGCACCACTTTAATGATGCTGCTATTTACACGCTTGGTGATGTATTCTGCTTCAAATGACTTTGTTACATAGCAAGGTAAAAACCATCCAAGATATTTTAGTTTCATTGGTGACATGTAGGGGGTGCACATGGGTATACATGCACCTCCTGAGATTGGTGATTCACCCCATGAGGGAACAGCTGATGATGCTGTCAGCGGTGCCTGCAGGCAGTTGTCGCTCTGCCTCCCCCTCCCCCCCCCATTGCTGACACAGCTGGCGGTGTCTGCAGGCGATCAGCAATCACCGCTGGCCCTGCTGATGTTGCCAGCGGCATCTGCAGGTGGGCGCCAACCACCAATCGGCGCTTACCACCACCCCCCCACCAATACCACCGTGGCTGCCTGCAGGGGCTCCCCACTCACTGCTGACATGCCCCCGCCACAACTGCTGCCACCACCTGTGGGTGTTCACTGTGTCCCCTGGCCTCCGGTGGCATGCATTGTTCATATTTAGTTTGCAATGGTGCACAAGGTGCTGGAAGCCAATGTGCTCGTGGGAGGTCAGGCTTGGTGGGCTTCCAGTGCCCCATGCATCATTGTCACCACCTTCTCCCATCCCCAGCACATCCAGCCACCCTCCTGCCACCTTGCCTCTCTGCCCCAGGGGCAAGTCAGCCATTCCCAGGTGGTCCCAGGTGACAGGAAAGTGGCAGGGACAGTGCACAGGGTGCTGGAGCTTACCTGCCTCTCCCATGGTAGGCAGGGTGAGCTGCCAGTCGGCTGAGCAGTCCCTGAGCTGTGTGGGACCCTGGCATCTGCCTACCGGCACCTGGCCTGGGTGGTTCCAGGTTGCTGCCACCATAGAGGGAAGCACTGGGCCCCGCACAGCTCAGGGGCTGTGCAACCTGGGGGAAGCTCATGCAGGCAGGCTCAACTGAAGAAAATGGAAAAAAAACAGTGAGGAGCCTGATATTTTTTTTCTCTCTCTCCCAGAGCCTGCTTGCCTGCCTGAGCTGCACAGGGCCCAGTGCTTCTCTCCACAGTTGTGGAGCCCCCCGGGCAGCTCCTGCCTGCTTGCAGTCCACCCGGGACCTGCCCAGGGGACACCGCAGCCATGGAACAAAGCACTGGGCCCTGCACAGCTCAGGCAGGCAGGCAGACTCCAGCAGAAAAATATATATTAGACTCTTTGTTGCATTTTGTTTTTTTCCTTCAGTCAAGCCTGCCTGCACAAGCTGACCCTGGGTCACACAGCTCCTGAGCTGCGTGGGGCCTGGTGCTTCCCTCCACAGTGGCAGCACCCTCCAGGACCACCTGGGCCGGGTGCCAGCAGGCAAGTGCTGCCTGTGTGGTACCACCACCACAGAGGGAAGCACCGGAGTCCCCCACAGCTCAGGGACCACTCAGCCCACTGGCAGCTTGCCCTCCCTCCTGCCCTGCCGCTGGGAGACAGGTAGGCTCTAAGGATCGGGCCCTTTAAGCCTTGTGTACATGTGACAGGGGTTTAATTTGGTTTAGTTCTCCCTAAATTGAAATGGTGGAAACGGTGGATTTTTAAAAACCCACCATTTCAATTTAGGGAGAACTAAACAACTAAACCCCCGTTGCCTGTACAAGCACCCAACAGCACTAACCTGTACTAATTTATAACTGTACTATGGGGGCTTTGACCTCAGCAAGGATCACTGGAGTGCAGTTGTATCTAACAATGTGCCTTTCCACCCTCAATACAAGGATAAGGCAGGATCCGGGTGTCAGTGTCACCAGTGGCCTGATAATGACATTTTAAATTCCGTTATTCTATGTTTAACAAAATGTTTTTCTCTCCCCTGTTCCTGTGACAAAGTCCTACAGTCTGTGTGAAAAGCAGAGGCTAAATGTGTCTCATGAGTAATATAGTGACACTAAAAGCCACGGAAAGTCTTTGTCCTTAAGTTCTTTGTTCTTAACTGCTCTCGTGTTGAGAGCAGTCATAGCACCAAAGCAGTGGCCCTGGAAATCTTTCACTTGTTGAAACCAGGTGCAGATGTGTATTAGCATGAACACAGGAAAGTGCAAGAGCAACATTTGTTAGGGTCAGACCCTCGGTTCTTACTCTGCCCTCTGCCAGACCAGAGCAGAATAAACTTCTTTCTTCTATGTTAAGAAACCCCACGCTGCTCTCTGGTCTTCCATAGCTCAAAGCAGTAATGGAACTTGGAAGAGGGGTGAGGCAAGAGGCATACGAGCCCTGGGTGCTGACTGAGAGGGGGCACCAGATTGGTGCTGCCTGGCTCCGCCATTCTTTGCCATGGCACACTACCCTGTATCACCTGGCCATAGAAGCCAGGTGTGGGGACACCTGGGGCAGGTAAAACCACTTTCCTTCCCCTCCACTCTCATCCCAACACTCAGTATGCCCCCTAGACAACAGGCAGAGGGGACTTTTTCCCAGGACATGAAACTCATTAGTTATACCTCTGGCTCCAAGTGGGAAGGATCTATACATCTGGGGGCATATCCAGTTCCTTGACTCTCCTGCACAGGTGCTGAGGCCAGGCAAACCTTCTTGAGGGGCATATGCACTTCTCTCTGGTATGAAGCAAAATATGGTATAGCTCTCAGACATTTTGCAGAGGCTGGCTCTGTGCCTCTTACTTTATATGTGGCTACTGATAGATTTATAGGGAGACTAGTAACTTGCCCTAAGTGACTGTAGACTATTTTAGACCTAGTGGGGGAATGTTATTGATTGGATACCCTGAACATGTCATTGATCTCCTATCACTCAATACTTTGCAGCTCTTTTATTTCTGCATTTGAAATTATGTGGTCCTACAACATCAATAAAGCTCAAGACAAAATAAAATTAACTCTGGAGGTTTATAACAGATTTCTCTGCTGCCAAAGCCAAAAGCTACACCATTTTTTGGCTACTAGGAACTGTCTTTTTAGTTTCAAATAACTTTCATAGGTGACATTTATACCCAGTATACAAGTTACAGTGTTACAGAAAGATATGTTCAGTGAGTGGTTAGTACTAGTTGGATCTCATTTTCATGATACAAAAGATATCGTGCCTTCTATCTCAAATGATGCGTGTCCATCCACACTTTCATTTCCACTATTAAAATAATAGTAGAAATGCCAGATCTGTAAGATTAAAAAACATAGGAATTGTACATTATTTATTTATAGCCAAATTCTGCTTCACCTTGTGTAATGTGCCTCTGTTTCACATCTTTACAGAGCTGGGCACAGATACCCTAGCTAGTTCTGTGAATGCAAGCTCCAGAAACAGGAGCAATATAAATGTTTTCATATGGTGCTACATCTAAGCTAACTATTTCATCAGAGAGACAGAACTAATTATCTCAGGCATAGTATCATGCTAATGTAGCTATCCTGTTTCCAGCACAGAACATGAGAAACTCTGCATGGTTATGCCTTGCCCTGTGTACAGATTCAATTTATTTTCTTGCAACTCTTAGCTTACAGAATGATCAATTCAGTCAGTTTAGATATATCACATTTTTCCCATGCAAATAATATTTTAGCTGTTTTTAGAGTGGTGAAGCTGATAAAAATGATCTCAGGGGGGTATGGGTAACCATGCTGTAAAGTGAGCATAATTTAAATGCCCTCTGTTTTGTGTTGTTGGTTGTAGCCGTGTTGGTCTAAGGACATAGCCAGACAAGGTTCTTTGGTTAGATGTGATATCTTTTATTTTGTCTATTTAATTGGTCTGATAAAAGATATCACATCTACCCAAAGAACCTTGTCTGCCTCTGTTGTAGTAAAATATGGCTTTTTACATACATGGAACAAAACTGACACCTTACAGTTATACATGTTGCAGAAGGATTTATTACAAGATCATTATATGGAACCTTTTCTGATTTGTAAGTTGTTCATTCCCTTATGCTCTTGGAAAGTAATGCTTTAATATGTAGTTCCATGCTACGACTCAATGTGATTGTTTTAATAAAGTGGGATATGTTAACTTCTGTTCTAAACTCAGTCTTTTTCATTTATTAAAGTCCTACACCATAGAGAACTAAGGTCCTCATTGTCTATGCTCATGTCATACATTCCTTACTTACAGAAGCACTGCTTTACTGGTAGGCACCAACATGACCCAGCAGCCACCAATACCTGGGAGATATGGTGCATGGGACAATATAGAAGCTATTGTTCCCCATACCCTAGCACTGCCCCATTTCTTGAGGCTTCCTATTACATTATTACCTTGTATCACAACCCAAAAGTAAAGCAGGCTCTAGTCCATATGTTCTTTCTCCCTCAGTAGGTTGAGGTATGGGTACAAGCAATATGAGCAGCTGAAGTTAATGCAGCAGATACAGAATTACAAGAATTCACTTGAACAGCCAAATATAGCAGATACATGTTGAGCAGCACAAGTTCCATAACTGAAAATGAGCGAATGATATGAATTCTCTTCTTTTTTGTAACATTAAATGTTAAAAAGAGGTTCAGAGAGATGGAGGTCAAAAGCTCAGGGACAGCTTAGGGAGGGGAATTTGGAATCCATGTAGGGGAGAAGAAAAGGGACTGTGGCTAGAGCATGAAGGGGAAGGATTCTGTGGAGTCAGTGTTCCAACTAACATAATTGGCTATGCTAACCCTGTTTTTAATAATGGGAACAGACATTGTCTGCCTGCCTACTACTGTCATGTTCCTGGACTTTGTTTCTTAAGGGCTCAGATTTTTTTCTGTGCTGGGGTCTTTTCAATTTTCTCCAGATATCCAGAAAATGCATTTATGAAAAGTAAGTGCCATCAGAGTTCAAGTGTGCCCCGTTTTGTCAATAACACGGAGGTAGCACAGCAATTGCATTTCCTTCACCATTCATTCTAGATGTTTGCTGCAGAATCACACCACTTGCAATTTGATACAGGAGAATCCAGTTGTCAAAGAACCTTAAAGAGTTAAGGCAACAGGTGCAATATAAAAGATGACAAATCTTCCCCGTTTTTGTCTCTGAGAAAAGGAGCAGCATAATGAAGATAAATAGGAATTTTACAGACAGGTAATCTCATGATAACAGATCCCTGTTATTTAATACCACCAAAGCTATTTCAAACAGTGTTAGGACTTGTCTGTGCCCACCAGTATCAAGTTCTGCTAATCAGTGATCTGTAAATGTGCACAGTTCATTAGGGCTCTGAGAACAGCTGTCAGTGTCCGCCTGGGATCAGATTACAGGATATCATTAACTGGGATTCCACGTCCGCTCAGAGGCTTTTGTTACAACTAAGTCATAATTTTTTTCCAGCTCTCCTGAAATCAGGAGAACCAAAGACTAAAGGTTTTGTTTTGCTTGCTTCTGTTCAATATCATCTTAATGTGCACTCGAAGAGAAAGTTGTAAATATAACATTCAATTTAAATGGTGCTATAAAACACAGAGTAGTTCCATGGCTCTTACACATACCTCAGTTTGAAGCTTTGCAATGGAATTGTTTTAGAGGCACAACTTAAACCCACTTTAATTTCTTACAGCCTGTAAAATACATAGAAAACTGTTTAAGAAAACCACAATATAAATTTCATGTGGAGGTTTTCAGTTTGCTTCTGTGATGTTGTGCTTATGTGATGAAGTAATAAATTGGCTTGGTCATTACAGTATACTGAAGGTGCACTTTCTGAAGGATAGTGCTTTACAACTGAATATATTCAGTCAAGCAAACTGTACTCATGGATTTAGTTAGTATAATTGTTTCTTCCTTCAATTCCTTCCAGTACCATAAATGGTACAAATAAAAGAAGAAAAAGTGACATTATATTTTCTATTATTTATGACACATCTCTCTTTTTTCTCTCTCTGTTTTGCTAGCTATGAGAGATAGGCCTGATCAAATAAAAAATGATTCACAAATAACTTACCTGGTGATGGGTGCATCTACACATATGCTTTACTGTGAGTAGACTAGCTCCACAGTAAAGTGTCACAGTCTACACATGCACCGATGTTAGGGCACAGTAAACTAATTAACTCTGCTGTAGGTGGAGTAATTAAATGTGACTAAGGTATTGTGTAGCCGGTGGCTGTGGGCATACATTTTGCCAGGTCAGTAGGGCTGTATGGAGCTGCAGTAGCTGATTCAGTTTAAAGGAGATTTGACCTGATTCAGTGGCTGAGTCTCTGAATCCGAATCAAATCAGGAGAGCCATTAAAAGGTCTGAATTGAATTGGAAGACTCTGAGTCAATTCAGAGAAATTCAGAGATTCAGAAGGCTTGCAGCAAGGACTCATGAGGGGTTACCATCCCTGCTGTTTTCATCCTACTCTGCCTTAACACACATAAGTGATGCGAGTTTTGCTTTCAACAGTTTGAGATGCACTTTCACAGAAATCCCTGCACCTATCTCCTTAAAACTTGGCAGGCTTCATGCCCTCAGAAGGGGCTACCATCCCTGCTGTTTTCATCTGAATATGCCAAAAAAATTCAAATTCAAGCTATTTTAGTGATTCCCCATTATGGTCTATGGCTGAATCTCTGAATCGGCACCAAATCTCTGAATCTGAATTAGCTGAATCGAATTGGGACAGTAATTCAAATCATCATATCAAATCAGCTGAATCTGAATCAGAAGAGAATACTCACTGCTTTGCACAGGCCTCCTGGTCAGCCCAGGCAGCAGGGGCCAGACTCCTGCCTGCTGCCTAGCCACACAGCTCTGCAGTTTCAGCACTCTTGTGCCTCAGCTAGCCCCTCTGCCATCCGATGCCATCACCTGAAGCCCACAGCTGAGCCCCCGAGTCTGCTGTTAGCCTGGAGCTGCTCTACCCCAGCTCAAAGTTCTGCTGTCCCAGGCACACGTGTAAACATTGCCCCCAGTATCAGTGTACACTGGAGCAAGCTGTGCTGGAGCTCATTACATTACCTTAATTTCATGCGCAGTTGCAGCCAATCTGTAGAAATAAAAAACATAGTCAGCTATTTGCTGAATGTTATTTGACAAAGTCAGTCAAATAATAAGAAAAAACTTACTCAGGAAACATTTATTCAAAGTGAAACAGCCCAAGTTGTTATTTGTAGTAAATAATTTTTCCAGTTCTAAAGACAGACTCTGGCTAAGTACAGACATTCACAGGAGTTAGGAGGAAGTTAGATCAGGTTCAAAATAGCCATCCAAATTAACTTAGTTCATCCCTAATACCGACCTTACACTCATACCTGGTATCAGTGGTCAGGAATCAAATCTAAACCCGTAACAGTATAGAAGTTCTATGTACACAGACTGGTCTAAAGCTGGCCAAACCCAGTTTAAGATAGACCTGGATCCATGTAGTATCAGATCTACCTGATGTACGTTAGACCAGTGCATGGAACTTCTGTACAGTTACATGTGCAGCCCCAGGGCTGGTAAAGCTCAGCTGCTGGCCCCAGCCCCCAGGGCTGCACTTTCCCTATCCATGCTTACCTGGCACCAAGCTATTTTTAGCAGATCATACCTGCCTACATAGCTCCCACAGATCATGCCTGCCCCCAGCATTGCTCCTGTGGATCCCACAGATCCTCAATCTCCTCCCAGCCTGCCTGCCCCACATCACCTCCATCCCCCCATTTAGCACCCCACATCCTGACTTACCTTAAATTGGGTTGCCATCTGTAATATGATCTAACCTTCTCCTAACATCCCTGGAGTATTTAGCCAGAGTAGAACAGTCCAACCAAGTGGTTCCCAACCTCAGGTCATGACCCAAATGAGGGTTATGGGGGTAATGCCGATGACACCACACACAAAGGATGAGCCGCACTGCATGCCAGGAGGTCCCCTTGTCCCATGCACTGCTGCCACACTCCACTCCCAGCAGTGGGTCACAGAAAAAAAAGGTTGGGAACCACTGGTCAAACAGATATGGTACAGTCTATGACACATGTCATGGTACAAAAGCAGGCTACAATATTAAGTTGGACTGCTTTGGCTGAAATGCAAATAGAGATAACTACCACAACTGGTATTAATAAAGGGCCTTATCATTCAGACCTTACTTATATGAGTAATCCCAATTAAAATGAATGGGGTTACACAGATGAGCTCCTTCTATGAGATCAGATCCCTCATGCAGACTTTCAGATATAACCAGATACTTAAGCAACTGTAGGTAATTCTATATAATACAGGCCCCAGCAATCTGCATGCTTCTAAAGCCTAAAGGTTCTTGTTGTTTTTCTAAAGATCTTACAGCCCCGCATCCAATAGCCAGTGTACTATTGGCTGTAGGCACCTGTTCCCATATAGACACAGCTGTAGAGCCAGACACCATGCACCCAAAGTCTTTGTGGCTAGAATTGTCAAGCAATAGCATCTAAAGCAAGTCATAGATCTGTACATAAACATTGGAATTAATGGCTCAGTCCACTGCACATAGAAGTCAATTGAAAACTTGCAATTGGAATTGCATCAGGCTTTTTAAATTAATTTAGCATTATGGAATCAGGAAAATCAGGCTGGAAGTGACCTTTGGAGGTCATCTAATCCAACCCCTTGCTCAAGGTAGCATCACCCTTGTCTAAACCATTCAATATATGTGTTTGTCTAATCTGCCCTTAGAGCCTGTCTAGGATGCAGATTCCACAACCCCCCTTGGCAGTTTCTTCAAATGCTTAACCACCTTCATAGTTAGAATGTTTCTCCTAATATCTAACCCACATTTCCTGTGTTGTAATTTAAGACCTTCGCTTCTTGTCCTGTCCCCAGGAACCACAGAGAAGAATTTATCACCAACCTCTTTATAATCATCCTTCTCATATTTGAATTGTTATCAAATACCCCTGCAGTCTTTTCTTTTCCAATTTAAATAATCCCAGGTATTCTATCCTTTTCTCATAAACCATATTTCTTAGACCTCTTGCCATGTTTTTTATTCTTTGGTGGACTCTTTCCAATTTGTCTATATCTTTCTTGAATAGAGGTTCCCAAAACTGGACACAGTACTCCAGGTAAGGCTGCACCAGCACTGAATAGCGTGAAATAATCACTTTCCTTTACTTGCAGGTGCCAATCCTGCACTTTCCTTGTCACCTGCAAGTAAAGGAATCACTTACTGCATTTTTGCAGCCAGAGCATACCACTGATTTATATTTAGCTTGTGGTGCATAGTAGCCCTAAGCTCCTTTTCTGCAACACTGCAGACTATCCAGTCATTTCCCAAACTGAAGGCCCCTCCTTCTTTCTTTTTTCAAAGATGGGCACCATATTTACCCTTTTCTAATTGTCCAGGACATCATGTGACTTGCAAGGGTGCTTCTACAGGTTGCCATATGGCAACACCACTATGGTGGTGTGAGTGGTTACTGTGCCGTGTGCACAGTGCACAGTTAAATTTCACCATTACAGCACCGTAGTGACACACTATACCTGGGGAGCATGCTGCTACAGTGATATAGCTTGTGATCACGTGCAGGCAGTGATATAGTGCATTGCTACATCTCCATAGGGCTATGTGTAAATGCACCCCATGAGTTCTCAAGATAATACTTGATAGCTCTTTTGCAATATGGGGTTTCAGTGCATCTTCATAGAATCGAATTACATTTCAAGGTTTAGACTGCATCCTGTTTCTTCTGAACAGTAGACTTTCCTATACTGATGGATTTAAATGCCAATCTGACATCCAAGTCAGAACATTTTTACTTTCATATTTAGCTTTCCATAAGCCGATTCCAACAGTTGTAATGCTTCTGATTTGGCATGCATACTAAATAATGAAAGCTAAAAGAATTAAACACAGTTGTCTTCAACCTATAGCTGTCAGAACAGTTTCACTTTTAGATACAAAATCACACCACAGATTGTTCTCCAAATAAATTATGGGTTGTGTATATGCTCGAGTAAAAGAAAAGCAAAATACAAGTCAGATTTTAAACAATATCAGATGATTCTTTATCACTTTTCACCAAAACATGTCAGCAATATTAAAACTATGGAGGCACCAGGAACTCTATTAAACTAAAACTGTGCAGCAAGAAAATCTGCAGAAATTGGCACAATGCTTCATAGTTCCCTGGCAGAGAAGCAAAAAAGCTCAATTTGATGTTCAATCTAGGGTTCCATTGTGGGATGGTTCATTGAAATCACCTAACATAAGCTTCCTTCAGGGCTATAGACTCTATTCCTTTCTTCAGGTTGGTAGACAGACTGCACCCCTAGCCCCCCCTGCCCCCCACACACACTGTGTACATCCTCAAAGAGTGCCTCTGAGAGGTCTATCCTTCCTATAGCAATTCCCTTGGGCCTATGGATCGCAGCACACATCAGAAGGTGCTTCAGGCTGTGCTACGGACTTTTTCTTGGGAAAATGCTGTTTGTTTAAGGAAGAAAACAGAGGGTTGATTCAAGAATGAGCAGGGACAAAATAAGATGGCCTGAGAAGCCATTGATAAAGGATTTCCCCAGCTATATCAGTGAACATGTTTGACTTGTGTTTATTTCACTTAACTCCATAATTATATTTTAACACAACATTTGCATCTATATGGTACAATAACAAGCTGCCAATCCATGAGTTCAATATAAAATGAAAAGAAAACTGGAAACCAATTCATCACTGAAGAATTGTATTATAATTCTGATAAATTATATTGTTATAAAACAAGCAAAGCAACAACACTGGTGGACAAATTGGTTTAGCTCTATTGGCTTGCAGATACCACTGAGTCAAGAAACTGTGACTCAGGTTCTAATGAATTTCTGTAAATGTTGTCACAACAATAAGAAGCAGCTTCTAGGGCAGGGGTAGGCAACCCCCAGTCCATGTGCCAGAGCGTATCACACAAAGGCACACTTCAGGGAGGACAGTGGGGGAGCTGCAAGGGGCACAATTCTTGTTGTGGCCATGCAGCCCCAGTCCCCTCCTCGCTGTTTGCCTGAAGGCATATGCGTGCCCACTGCTGGCAATGAACAGGCTGGGGCTCCATGGACCCAGTGCAGCTGCTTGCAGCCTCCCTGCCACCTGCTGTGAGCAGTCCAGGCTCTATGTTGGGCATCAGAGGTCTGCCCAGAGCCTGGGCCACCGGTGACAGGCAGTCAGGAGGCTGCAGGCAGTTGCACTGGGGTCCATAGAGCCCTGGCCCAGCTCATTGCTGGTGCACATTGCAGGTGCACTCACGCCTCAGGATGTATGATGGGGAAGGGGCCAGGGCTGTGCTGCCACGACAAGGATTGGGCTCTTCCTGGATCCGTTGCCATCTGCCCTGCCACTCACAGTGCCATAAAAAGAGGGGGAGGGGAGAAGGGGCAAGCGGGGCAACCACCCCAAGCACCAAAGCAAAGGGGTTCCAACAGGTGCTGCCCAGCTGGGGTGGGGTGCAGGACAGAGCCACAAGCAGCTCATCTGGGGGGGGCACAGGGATGGGGGAAGGCTTGCTCCCACTGTTTCATGCACTCCTGGGCAAGCATGGTTGGGCTTGTGCCCCCTGGATCTGTATGTGGGGTGAGAGCAGGCTGCCGCTGCAGGCTTTGCCCTGGACACCAAACTTACTTGTTAGCACTGGCCATGCCAATATCTTACAAGCTGAGATTGCAGATATTTTTGGCACGCTGCACAAAAATATTGTGGTCCCCTGTTCTAGGTCATGATGGGTAATGCAAAGCTTCCATGTAAAGCTTTGCATTACCCAGAGCTTCTATCCCAGTTCAACATAATTAGCCCTAAAGAAAGCACTCAGGACTGTAACGTCAGGGATGTTGGAGAGAGACTTGGTATGTTTATAGAGCTCTGTGGAAGTACTGGCACAGCTGTATGGCTGCAAAAACCCAGGAAGTCTGTAGTGCTCTACTTGTGCTCTACAAAACAAGGCACCACTTTAATTACAACATTGTGAAAAATATCTCAGAGTTTTCCTATAGGCTATTCTCCTCACTTGGATGTTTTATCATTTATTAATAACATTTGCATGTTAACTTATAATCAAAATAATGCCATCATTTGTCTGATGATGGACGGCACATTATTGAAATTTATTGCAAAGCAAAGGATTGGCTGTAGAATTGGGCGAATGATAAAAAAAGTGAATATTTTAATAGCTTTTATAAAATTCTTATATTTTTGTGAATAACCATCCATAAATATATTATGGATAAAGAAAATGTACTGCAAAAGGTAGTCTCACTGACATATCATCATCATCATCACATCATCATTGTTATTATTAGTCAATCAATGATTTTTGCACAAGTGCTTTTTCACAAAGGACTCATCACTCAGGCCTACTGAAATTCTGAGACCTCAGTTCTCCAAACGGTTGCTGTGGTAGGATTAATCTTGGAATCTGCTGGCAGGACAAATCACAGAAATGTGCTTGATGTATTTTTCAAAAGTTTTCATTTTAATATAGAAATCTATCTATCTGACATAGCATAGTTAACAAGTGGTAATTAAAGGTAATCATTCAACTCATTTAGAGTAATTTTTTCTTATTTTTCCCAAATGAATAATAGGGCTGTTGTAAAAGAGAGTGCTGCTACTATCCAGCTTTCTTTTGATAAAGCAAAAAGAAAAGACTTAACAAAATATTGTGATGAAAACAAAGTTACAGCTTAGTGCCTTTTCTAGCAGCTCTTCTTGCAGCTGTCGCCTTAATTACAGGATTTCTCCACACACTTAACGCCAACTCTAATTTACAGGAGGGAGGTTTACCATGGGCATCTGGAAACATGTGATTTTTCTGTCATCATATTGATTTATATGACTGTAATTATGACTATCATGGTCCTTGGGGAAAAGACTACCTCTCTAGTTACCTGCTTGAACTTGCTGCTTTGTGCAGACTCCTGTAGGGCTCTCTCCTAAACAGCACATCTGCAGGATAGCTCCACCCTATTCTTCTATATGATTCTTCCTGGTTGTGTAGGATTCAAAATTCAAAGGGTGACATGTATCAGCCAGCAGGCATTCTTGCCCTTGAACATGGGCAACAAAAAACACTGCATGGAAGCTTGCATTGAAGGTTTTATAGGATGAGTGTAAAATTGGACCTGGATCAAAACCCAGGATCCAAATCATCAGATTTCAGGAAGAGAACAAGGTTGAACTCCAAACCTGAGTCACTATAAAACATTCAAGAAATCCCTGCTCAAACCAGTATTAGATCTGTGTCACTTTGTAGGTATACCCTAGATTTACTTTCTATAGCACATCACAGTCCTTATCTATAATTGGCTGAATGAAAACCCAGACCCAAACCTTCCTAAACATTGTAGATCTACATCTGGATCTACATTTTGCAGTATAGGTGCATCCCTGGAAAAAAAGGATGCACTAGCACCCCACTGAAACAACCTTCCAAACATTAGCAAAAGGATGTTAAAACACAGAAAGGGAAATTCCTCAATGCTATTAAATTCCTGAAGAGAAGACTCAAGCTGTTACTTTGGAAAAGGGTAAAGAAGACTGTCAAGGTGTTTCAGTGTTTTGCATCAGCTCACCAGTCAGTTCTTTTTATCATCAAACTCGGCAAGGATCATTAACACAGTTCACTTTTGCCCTTGTAAAAAGTTCTATAAAAACCAATTGAATTCTGTAAAGGTTCAGACCTGGCACTGTGCCTTATACTGTATGTGCATGCCCTTTATTGTTTTTAAATCAAGGAAGACCATTTTGAGAAAAGATTATTCGGGAAGCGTTTAGGAGGCTCTTTCAGAAACAGGGGGTAAGTTTAGCATCTTAGCCACAAAGGCAAATTTCCAGCTGCATTATTTTCTCCTGTGTCAGCATCATTATAAATGATTAATTTGAATGAGTTCACACATGTGCTGCCAGTGTAAAAAGAGTAGAACTTAGTTTAAATGCTTTTACTTGTTCTTAAGACTAGAGAGACTGACTCTCCTCTGCATTACTCCATGTTAGCATAGGTTAACTGACTTCAGTAGAGATGCATAGATGTAACAGTGGTGTCAGACAGGAGAACTAGGCAATATGTATGGGATGTCATGGGTATCAGGAACAGGAAGACGGACTGATGAGTCTGCAGGGCAACATAAAGTTTGCTGTGTCTTCTCTGCTATATCATCTATTGATATCTTGCCTTATAAAACCAACATACGTGGAGCAGGCAGGCTAATCAAACGATGCCACCTCAACATTATCCTTACCACCCCCCCGCAACAGGTGGGAAATGGGAGGACCCACAGGAGCAGGGGGGATTTAGTTCAGCTTTCACAGGGAGGCTCAGCATCAGGCTGAGTTGTTAAGGGTTCATAATTCTGCTTGTCCTTGGACAATCTTTAGGGATATGTTTAAAGCAGTCACAGCAGAACACTTTCAGGACAGTACCAGTTGTTAAACTCTGATCCACTATCTCTGCCCTTGTCTACATTTTCAGAATAAATGAAATAAGTAAAAAAAGTGCCATTTAAACTGCTCATGTACTTTCATACGCTTGCAAAGTATATATACAGTAAGTTCAAATATTATTGTTAGGACTTCTATTGTGTTTTGTGCCAAAAATATATTTATTGGGAGAATATAGGGAGGACATTTTATAAAACAGCTGTTTGAATATTTTTTTCCTCCAAGATAGTAAAAGAACAAGGGAATAGACACCCAAAGTCAATAACTGATCTATCACCCTACAGTTTGTAAATCCCTAGAATTCCAACCATTTTAAAAGTGTATACGACACTATAATTGTAGTGCCTTCCATATTTGAAAACTTGCCAAGTCAAGGGCACACGTCAACTACTCTGGAGGAAAATGTCTGGTGCACATATAATTCCAGGTATGTAACAACTTCCTTGTAATTACTGAGGAATTATCCTCAATTTGGGGCACCTTGGGAGAATTGCCAGTGTAAGAGCATTGCTTTGTTAAAAAGGGATTTGATCTGAACTCCCCTAAACAATGGGGGACTTCATTAATAAATACTAAATTATAAAGAATTTTCCTATGTTGCTGTTGCACAAATGCAACAGTTTCTGCTGTACCAAACTGGATAGTTCTGACTTGGTTTGTTTCTTGCAGCATGCACAAAAAATATTGTTTACTTTTTATTATGCAGTGAAAGTTACAGGCTTTTTCTTCCACCAACAGAGTGACACATAGCTCTGCACTTACTCACATAGATATCTCCTCCAAAGCTGGTGCGTAGTCATTAACCACAAGATTTTATACTTGATCATAAGACTTTACCTCTTATCACTTGGATATCCTTCCCACATACATAGCTATAGCTGCAGTATCAGTAACAGTCTCATCATTTTCCTTATTTAGGAAAAGCACATTAAAGCATTTTTCAATTATTATTGTTGTTGTTGTTGTTAAATTGATTCTATTTATTACCCTGACATCTAGATTCACTAGTCAGGCATGAAAGTCTCATTGTGTTAAACACTACACACAAGCAACAGTCTCTGTCCCAAAGAGCTATTATGGCTTTACTTAATTTCTTGCAAGGTAACAGGACAGACATTTTCAACAGTTTGATGATTTAAAATTGGAATTTGAGCTTTAAATTAAAACCTTATATAGCAGAAAGGTAGCTTACATTAAAAGTGAAGCAAAACTTTTGGTAATAGAAAGCAGTTGTTAAAATATACAATTAAGTCTAGCTAATTGTTATTGCTGGCAAACCCAATGACAGATGAGAGACAAATGCTTCACTGAATGGGCATTTGATCAAACAACTGATTTTACATAACTACAATGCAATGAAATGCTAACCCCTATTGAATACAGGAGTAATACTGACATTTAAGCAAATAATCTGAACTGCTTGTCCAGTCATCAAACCGCCCTTCCTTTTTATTCTAGTTGTAATACACAGGCTAACAGTAGCTTTGAAAAAACCCACAGGGAGATTCACAGAGTCATTGATTTTAAGGCAATGATGATCTAGTCTGATTCTCCTGATACAGACCCCATAATTTCTGCATTGCTTCTTATATCAGTATTTCAGTAACTTCTAGTTGAACTAGTGCATACCCCTTAGAAAGACATTTCATCTTGATTTTAAGTCCCCGTGAAGAAACTGGATACCTAGGGACTGGTATTCACCATGGACCAAATTCACTATTGTTCCAGATCTTTTGAGAGTCTTTCCTGGTATTTTCTATGCAAGGAAGTCTGCACACAGTCTAGCACCCTGTCCAGACTCCTCAAAAGAATGAGCTCTCTTATAATATTGGCCACAAAAACTGTTTTTGCTGCCAGTGTCTAGCTAGATACTGAGCCACGTGCTCTCAGACAGCACCCTGGTCTCCATCAAAACCAGATTTTGTTGCCTCCATACTTGATTATTACAATATAATATAACATGGCTGAAAGTATCCTCCTAGAAAGAGCAGCAACTGGTACCAAATGCAACAGCTCATCTCCTCAGCAGCACAGATTATTGAGGATCTATAATCTCTGTAAGATGCTAAATGCATTGGTCCCTTATGTATAGTGAACTATGTTTAAGCTTCCTAGTTTTTATTTTCAGTGTTTTCTGAAGAAGGATATCTACAGGTCTACTTCATCTTCTGTGATGTTAACTGTTCTAAAGCTGATGTTCTTCACAAACAATGTAAATCAGGCTCAGGTATGTAAGACACAGACCTTTCTCAACAGCTGTCCTGGGACACTGGAAGACATTCTAGAAAGAGCTTGGAATGACCCCAGAGCTTGCCACCATCAGGTTCTAATATAAAACTCATTTCCTTCTCCAAAAAACCCACCAACCACTTAGCATTTACCAATGACTAAGAAGTACATGCACACCCTGTTGCTTGTGGAAGATGGGAAAGAAATTTTACTTTAATGAGTTGATGTAAGTTATATTGTATGATTTTATTCTAAAAGGTGCTCATATGCTGTGAAGATGGGCACTGTAGAAGAACCTGAATAGAAGAGAATAGAATCTGCTGCCAGCTGTGCTTGAAATCTCTTTTTTCCCAGTGAGATGATTCTGCTTGTGCCTGTTATTCTGTAAAAAGACATTATCATTCATTTACTGCAGCTTAAAGTGGTAAGATAAGAGTTTTTGTCTCTGTGTGGGGGACTCGTCTAACGCTGTAGTTCTGTTCTGAGCTGGTGAGCAAACAAGAAGGGTTACAGGATAAAATACAAGTGAACAATTTAGAACAAGCCTGATGAGATCCTCAAATGAACTGTTCTCTTTTCTAATCTCTTTCTTTCAAGAAAAAAGGAAGAAATACGGTTGGAAATAAGGAACAAGTTTTAATAGTGAGTGCAATTAACCATTAGTACAGCATACCATGGATTCTTTATCATTTGAAGTCTTTAAATACAGGTTGGATGTCTTTCTAAAACATATGCTACGGCTCAAACAGACGTTATTGGACTTCATGGTGAAAGGATATTGCTTGTGTTGTAGAGAAGGTCAGATGAGATCATCAGAATGGCCTCTGCTGGCCTTAAAATCCAAGTATTACTTTATTAGCTTTCAGACATGACTTTTTTTCTTCATTTGTAAGTGAAACAATAAAGGAAACTTTTAAAAGAACATATATACTTCAGAAGTGCTAGGTATTTTTACTTCTGCTGATAAAATTGCTAGGTCTGAAGCCCTTTGACTAAAGGCACTTCATTTGGAGCACCAGGGATAGGAGGCACTGTTTGTTATGTGTAAAAAATATACCAGAAATCTACTCTCCAGAAGGCTAACCCTATTATCCAGAGGCATAAATAAACACATGGAGGCCTTAATAGACACCCAAAGTCAATAACTGATTGATAAGCCTGCTTCACCCATGTTACCACACCCATCATAAAAAGGGTGCAGAGGCGCATCTGGCCTTCTTAATACTCCCCCATACAGCCCATGTGTGGGCAGTAATGATACTGCCAGGCATGACCTTGAGCAGTGACTGCAGGGTTCTGGAGTCTCAGGTAAAGGTGTGAGGGCAACACTCTGTTGAAGATAAAGATCTGGGAAGATGTAGATGAATACTGGAGATTAATGCAGGCCTGAACAGAGGATGTCAACAGATGGGCTGCAGTTTTTTCAACTGCACTGAACACTGTTCTACAAAGAAGGAATGTCGGGAAGAGAGGGGCCAGTCTCACAAAGAAGGGAAAGAGCATCTTTGGCACTGGCTTGGAAACCTATTGAGGAGGGCTTTATATTAGGTTTGAAGAGGGCAGCAATGTAAGATTGTAAGTAAGAATATAACAATAACTATAACGATCTAGCGACTGGACTGCATTCTGGCATGGGGGAGAGAGAGAACAGGAAACTGCAATTGGACCAAAAGAGAGACAGAAGTGAAAAAAACAGGATGACCCACTGAAGATTTGAGATATCTATACACAAATGCCAGGATTATAAGGGAATAAAGAGGAGAAGCTAGAAGTCATAATACACTTATTTAAGAAGGATAGGCAAAGAAAAAGGGAGATGTGTTTTAAAACTAGAATGTATATATTTGCTATGAAGTTCAAGAAGAGATGAGAAACAGGGTAGTTGACTGTGACTAGCCCTATTTGGTGACTAAAAGCTGTGGGGCTAGCCCACTACAGAACTTAAGGGTAGCGATGAGACCTAGAGCCACCAACTGAATTCTGGGGACAAAAAATGAAAAAACAGGACATGCTCGTGAGGTCATAGGGACAAAAAAAGTGTACCCTGGGGGGACACTGAGCAGAGCACCCTGGCCAGCGCCCACCGGCTCTCAAAAGCAGCTAGTGATCCAGCAGCTACTGCCCAGTAGTACTCTGCCCAGATGTGGGAACGAAGGAGACAAAGGAAAAAGGCCCCACAGTTCCCAGGGACTCTCCCAGCCAGAGCCTCCTTCCTGTTCAGCCAGATGGCCAACTTGGCCAGGGCCAGGAGGAGGTTGACCAGGAGGTCCTGGGCCTTGGTGGGGGGAGAAGTATAGTTAGAACTTCAGCAGGAGGTTCTGGAGAAGGAGATGCAGGGGCTGCAACCTGGTACACTCCAGGACCATGTACACCAGGGTCTCCTTCTACCCACAGAATGGGCACGTATCAGGGGCCATCTTCAAGTGTGCCAGGCACACGCCCATCATGATGGCTCCATGAAGGAGCCACCAGCCTAGGTCCCCAGTGATGTGGGGGATCAAGGTGAAGTACAGACTCTGCCACAGGAGTATATCGGCCTCACCCTCGCCGAGAGTGTCCCGCTACTTGGTGTCTGAGGGAATGCGACGGCGGCACGATGGAGCATGCGGTGGATGAGAGTGTAGAGCTGGTGCTGGTGGGCTGTGGAAAAGCAGACTGGGCACAGGCCCAGCCAGCAGCCCCACCAGCCTGGGGGACATGGAGGAGTGAGGACCACCCTCACACAGGACGCACTTCAAGTGGGCAAGAGCGTCAAGGGGTGGGGAAGCTTTCACCTCCTAGACTAGGCGCAAGCAGGATGCACCTGGCCAGTGTAGTGGGGCCCAACCACTCCAGCTCAACATAGTTCAGGAGGTCCTCTGGCGCACCCAGGGTGCTGCTGCCACTGGGACTGCTCATGACTAGGTTAGGATAAAAGACCAGCAGAGGTAGTTGTAGGTGCCTGCTACATGTAGAGCCAGAATAAGCATTCAGGTGCTGGTTGCTAGGGTAACTGGAGGGAGCCAATGACCCACACCTATGAGCGGTCAGCTGACCGGAAGGGGCAGGGCCTAGCTCCCACTTAAACGCCAGGACTGAGTCCAGGCAGGCAGTTTCCTGCTGGCAGTCAGAGGGGAAGAAGACTCAGGGTCATCCCCTGGTTTGGGACATGCAGCCCTTCCAGAGGTGGGGCTGGCGCCCGGGCCCCAAGACAGTGGAAAAGGCTAGAGCCTCGAAGTCAAACCCTGTTTAGTGGGTTTAGATGGGAAGGCCTAGCTAAAGAAAAAGCAGGGGTCAGTCCCACATAGGGGAACGGCCCCCACATATCCAATACAATAGGCAGCCTCCCGCTTACAAGAACATCATCCTAGGTGCCACCAAGATGTGGCAGGTGAGTATAGGGCAGGACGTAAGAATCCCAAAGGAGGATCCAAGAGTGCCCACACAAGGCATGGAGTACTAGGAAGATGTCGCTGGGAGGGGCAACCTGTTACGGTAGTAAAGGTTTTTTTTGACCAACTATCAGAAGTATGTGAAGGCTAATGGAGGACTTGAACTACCCAGTTATATATTAGAAAAACAACACAGAAACACACAGGCATTCTATCATGTTCTTAGAATGTGTCGGAGATGACTGTTGTTTCAGAAGGTAATGGAATCTAGTAGTGGAAAAGCTGTGTTTGATTGATTCTGATTAAATGATTGAGACTAAAGTTAGAAGGTAATTTGAAAGAGAATGATGATGAAATGACAGATTTCAAAGTCACAAGAGCAGTACAATAAGGAGACTGGAATTATTGTAGCACACTTTGGCTCAGGAAACTAGTAGATAAGGTCTCTTGGGAGATAATCTAAGGGATAAAGGAGTGCAGGTAGTTACAAAAAGAGACTATATTAAATGCAAACAGTAGCAAACTATCCTGATGCAAAGGAAAGATAGGAAGCACACTAAGAGACCAAAGGGGCAGCAGGAGCTCATCAGTGCCCTAAAAGCAAAACGAAAATATGCAAAAATTACCAATAGGGAAACATAACTAAAGATTAGTGTGTAAAGGATTAGCACATACAAACAGCAGGAATAAAATTAGAAAGGCTGAGGCACAAAATGAGTTTCCATTAGCAAGGGACATAAAAGACATCAGGAAAAGGTTCTATATGGACATTAGAAATAGGAAGAAACAAAAAAAAAATCCAGCTCCATTATTAAATTGGAAAGGAGAGCAAATAATGGATGAGGCAAAGATGTCTTTACTTGAGTCTTCACAAAGAAAAGTTAATTGTAACCAGATAGTTAACAGTTTTAATTTTATAAGGAACAAATAAATGCAGACCAAACTATGGAAAGTAAACACTAAAAAAAAAAAGAATATAAATGAATTCAATGAGCAGGTCCTAAATAAATTTTGTAGCAGAAGGCTCGGTGCTTCTGCAACTTTAAGAAAAGGCAGGCTGCCTGAGAAGCATCCTGCAGGTGTACCAGGGAACAATTAGGAGTCACATGGCCAACAGGGGCTGAGCTATCAGGATATAAGCCCAGAGGTGGACCTGAGTAGGTAATCTAGCACTGAGAGCCATGGGAGAGGAGTTCCTGGGTGATAGCTGAGCTGGGCTAAGTAACAAGGGTAGTTTACAGAAGAGTCTAAGGGGAAATAAGGAGGTCCAAGCTGGCCCAGGGAAAGAGGGGCCAGAGGGCCCAGAGAAACAGCGGAGGGACCTGGGAACAGTTACGGCCAGGGTGCTCATAGGTCTCACTGGCTAGGAGCAGGGCCAGAGTTCAGGAGGGACCGGAAGCCAAGGCCACAGCTGAAGACAGGTGGGGCTGGAGAGCCCATGTGTCTCAACTGGTCTACAGGTAGGGCCAGGGTCTAAGGAGAAGGACTGCAGGCCAGAAGGGCCACAGGTGGAAACCAAGAGGCTAGAGTGCACATAGCCCAGAGAGGGGCTGCTGTATGTATGAACAGATCTAGTAGACTGTAGGGGTGGTTATGGTTTGATCGGTATGTATGACATCTGCAAGGCAGAGGTGTGAGTACTGGGGAGGAGAGAGCCCATGTTATTAGTCCTTAAGACAGATAGAAGAGACACCTGAGCTCAGTAGTGTGAGATCAGGTGTGGGGAGCCCTGTAGCAGCTTCCCTTTTTCTAAAGGATTAATACATCAAGGTGTGGAAGGGGAGATTGCCAAAAAGAGGGTGAAGTTGACAAGGGCTAAGGCAGTTCCAGGGGCATCATGGCCACCCCTGGAGCTGGACCTTGTTACAGATTTGTACTCAAATGCCTAAGGAATTAGTCAAAGTAATATCTGAAGCAATGGCTACCTTCTCTGAGAACTCATGTATGAAGGAGAAGGTGCTGGAGGACTGGCAAAATTTCTATCTTAAAGAGAAAAAGGAGAAGCTAGGAAATTATAGACCAGTCAGTCTAATTTTTTTGACCAGAAGATTCTGGGATAAATGATTAAACAGTCAACTTGCAATTACCTAAGAAAGAATAATGTGATAAAAACCTTCAACATTTGTCAAAAGCAGATGATATCAAACCAATCTAATTACCTTCTTTGATGAAGTATCTGGACTACTCTTGAAGGCAGAAAGCATTAAATGAGCTACATCTTGCCTTTTCTAAGGCTCTTTACATTGTCCCCATGACACTCTGATAAGCAAGCTAAGGAACTACAGTGTCCTGGAGGCCGGGGTGACACCGAAAACTCACCGGCAGCAGGAGTCAATGCTCTGGGGAAAGCCGCACGGTTTGTGAGCCAGCTCTTCATTCAGCTGCGGCCGGCTGGTGACATCAGCAGTGAACGCCGGCTGGCGCGGATAAAAACGGCGGCAGCTGCAACGAAGGGGGCTGATGGCCCCGAAGAAGAAAACACGTGGACAGAGGAAGAGGAGGGTGAGGCCCTGTGGCGTCCGGCGAAGGATGAGGAGCCAGAGCAAGAGGAGCCGGAGAGAAGGAGCTGGCGGCAGTGGCGGCCAGGAATTGGTGGCAAGCAGGAGGCACCTGCATTGGATAGCGGTGGAATGAAGCCCCCAAGGAGGACCTGCTGGAGCCAGGTGAATGCGGGGCGCGGTAGGGCGATGAGGAGCCCGGAGGAGAAGCCAGATCGGGGCGGGGTCGCAGCTGGGAATGCAGGTGCCCAGACCTATTAGGGACAAAGGTCTAGGGACTAAGGGTCTAGAGCCAGATTCGGAGCTGGAGAGGCTCGACCCTTTTAGCATAGGGAAAAGGGCTAAAGGAGGGCGGCAGTGGGGCAAGAGGAGCCACGTGCCTGCTCCCCCAGGCCAGCTCCAGAAGGTGGCGTGAGGCCAGGGTGCAGGGGTGGTTAGAGTCCTGTGTACATCTGTTGGGAGCACCCGGGCAACGAGAACCCGTTAGTTGTTCCCCCCCCATTGAAGATACATCAAGACGTGGCAGGCGAGAGCGGGGCGGTGACGTGGTGAAGGAACATCCGCTTTGCCCTCAAGGGTCCTGGGGCGAGACCGACATCTAAAGGACAGTGGCCTCAGGAGCGAACATAGCCCGACGGGTACATACAGTCTACATGTAATCACCATCAGGAGGGCTAAAAAATAGTTATCAGTGATTCCCTATCAAACTGGGATCAAAGAGGGCTTTGTTCTGGGTCCAAATCTATTCAGCACTTTCAGTAATGAATGACTTAAGTGATGAAATAGAGAGTACATTTATGAAATTTGTGGATGATACCAAGCTGAGAGAGTATAGCAAGAATTTTAACTCATCCTAACCAATTGGAAAGATGCTCTTAAGCCAAAAAGATGATATTTAAAAAGAACAAGTGAAAAAAAAAAAGAAACTTAGGAAGGAATTCAACTCTTAAAATATAAAAGGGGAAGCAGGCAGCCATATAGCTAGGATTATACTGAATTACAAACTAAAATGAATCTCATTCTGCAGTGTGTTAACAAAAGTAATGTATGCAAGACCCAAGAACTATTCCGTTCTACTGAGCACTGTAAAGCCTCAGCTAAATTACTGTGTCCAGTTATGGGCACCACACTTGAAAGAAGACATAGATAAAGTGAAATGAATCAAAAAACAAAAACAATGATAGAAAAGTAAGAGGTTTAGAAAACAGGGTATTTGAGGAAAGGGTAAGGATTTGATTCATTAGGACCAGAAAAGGGAAAGGTAAGGCATGGAGAAGTGATAGCAGTCCTCCAATACATGAAAAATTGTTAGTAGTTTTATAAATGGAGTGGAGATCATTGTTTTCTGTCGTCTATCACTTTATAATCTACAGTGGTTAGATAATAGGACTTAGCCTTACACCTGGCAGCCAGTGTCTTCCTAATTTAGCATACATTATGTACAGTGAATGGGACTTCCTTTCCTTTACAAAATCATGGACATGGGGCCATGGCATCCAACTAACCTAGCTTGAGTTATTTTAGCTAGAGCTATATTGATTTACCCCAGCTGATATTCTTTCATGAAGTTTAGGTACTTGAACTACAGCTAGTATGGGCAATTATTTCAAGCAGTCACAGCTTTCTGGGAACCTTTTAATTGGTAATCTAAGCTACTGGTTCAGTCTTTTGGATGTGATTTATGACTGGATATCTTGCCTACCAGATAGAAAGTAAACATACTTAGCCATTAAAAGATCTGTTCCAGGTGACAGATTGTCTTAGAGGTAACAGTATTTGTATTCAACATTTTCATCAGCATTCTAAGCTCTGATCCTCCGCAAAATATTTTCTCCTTTAAGGATATAGTACCATTTAGTGTGTTCTGTACAACTGAATGACAAGGTGGTGGTGGTGTTTAGTTTGTATTAACATTTTAAATCTAATTGTATTAATAATAATTAGAGGAACAAGGAAGCTAATACCCAAATAGGCTAATACCCTGGCACAGGGATCTGGGTTTTTTTCTGGGCGTTAATCTTGTTTATCATCACTTTATAATTTAAAGCAGTATTCAAAGCAGATTAATTAAGTAAAGTTTTATTTCTAGTCATCCTGAAGAGCAGGCAAAGGTCCAAACCAAGATTCTCCATTCAAATGCCAATAATCTTTTCTTGTATTTAAAATCCAAAGCCAGATTCCTATTTGAATTTTGCAAATAATTCCTGTTTTTATGAGTTAAACTGAGATCCTCAAATCAAAAGCATCCCTGAACTTTGGGCTTATTTGAATTCACTTCTAGTTCTGATCACATACATGTATTTGTTTTGTTTTGGATCCATATTTGCAGTGTTGCAATCTAAAGTAGATGGTGAATAATTTCATCCATTTTAAGGCCTTTTCATGGAATGTTGAGGCTGGGAAAAGGACAAAGATTTCATTTGTTCAGAGTTACAAGTGGATATTTTTGCTCCCAACCTAAGAGAACCTGGGGGTCTAACTCCAGATACAGCTGGGCGGGGAACTACAGCTAGATCCAAAGCAATATGGGAGCAGCTGCTGACCCTGCGCTCGTCCTAGCCACAGCTGTTTGCAACCTTTGTTGTACTTTACAGACCGCTTGCCATGTGACCTGTATTCCCTTTAACTCTTCAGAATTTCTTATTCCCTTTAACTCTTCAGAACTTCTGGTCGAAATGTCATCAGAACCTTTGTCAAAATCAGCCCATCCACACAAAACTTTCTTAACAAGTTGGCAAATTCTGATAAAAATCCTTAGCTTGAATTTTTTTTTGACCACCTCTAATTCCAGTAGGATTGGGTGTCTGTGTAGAACCGCATGACCGAATTTCTCAGGGGAGAGGGTCAGTTTGTTTTTAAATACCTAGAAAATTACACACACAAAAACTGTTTTTAAAATAATATTATTAAGATTGCAAAGTGAAGAACTCTGTAGTTTAAAAATGCCAGACTTACTGTTGCCAGTGCAACCATAATTTGGTTCCTGGTATATATGTGCATTATAATACAATCTGTAATTACATGATTATAAATTATGTTACACTGAGGCAAGTGTTTCCCAGAAAAGCAAATGCAGGCCAAGGATGCAGCTGGGAGTTAGTAACATTATTGAGGTGAATTGTTAGGCTAAACATTGGAAATCAAGTTTGGATTTTCCTCAGAAAAATTTTGCACATGGGAGGTCTAATGGTACCTGTTTTTTCTGGAATCAGAAAAAAACTGGAAGTTATTTCAGTAGACAGGGGTTTCATGTTGCAGCCAGTGACTGACCAGTCTGCTTCTGTCCCCAAGTAGCAAGCAGGCTGTAGTGTGCATTGTAATGGATTTGTGGACCTCAGCCTAAAGAAGCATGGATGATTCACCAGGGGCAAGTCATGCCTGACCAATCTGATTGCCTTCTATGATGAGATGACTGGGTCTGTGGATATCGGGTGACTAATGGATGTGGTATACTTTGATTTTAGCATGGGTTTTGGTACAGTATCCCACAACATTCTCCCAGGAAAGTTAAGGAAGTACGGGCTGGATGAATAAACTATAAGGTGGATGGAAAACTGGATTAAGCATCAGCCTCAGAGAGTAGTAATCAATGGCTCGATGTCTAGTTGGCAGCTAGTATCAAGTGAAGTGCCCCAGGGGTTGATCCTTGGGCCAGTTTTGTTCAATGTCTTCATCAATGACCTGGGAAATGGCATAGAGTGCACCCTCAGCAAGTCTGCAGATGACACGAAGCTGGGGGGAGTACTAGATATGCTGGAGGGTAGAGCTAGGATTCAGAGTGACCTAGAGAAATTGGAGGATTGGGCCAAAAGAAATTTTATGAGGTTCAACAAGGAAAAGTGAGAAGTCCTGCACTTAGGACAGAATAATCCCATGCACCGGCACAGGTTGGGGGCTGACTGGCTGGGCAGCAGAAAAGGACCTGGGGGTTACAGTGGAAAATAAGCTGAATATGAGCTAGCAGTGTGCCCTTGTTGCCAAGAAGGCTAATGGCATATTGGGCTGTGTTGGTAGGTGTGTTGCCAGTAGGTCAAGGGAAGCCTATTTCCAAGACTGTCCCTAGTGGGGACTGCGAATCAGGGCAACTGGCCCAGACCCTGTGCTTTGGGAGGCCCTGTGGACAGTGCTATACAGGCTCCAACATGTGCCACTGGCTCTGCGCTGTGGCCACTAACCCCCTCCCCACCCCGCTCCAGCCACTCACCATGCCCCACCTCCCCCGCTGCTCTGCGCTCCAGCTGCTCACCAATCCCCAGACCTGCATAGGCTGATATGCCCCAGGCCCTGCATACCCCTAGGGATGGCTCTGCCTATTCCCCTCTATTCAGCACTGGTGAGGGCATATCTGGAGCACTGTGTTTAGTTTTCGGGCCCCCAGTACAGAAAAGATGTGGACAAACTGGAGAGAATCCAGCAGAGGACAACAAAAATGGTGAGGGGGCTGGGCTACGTGACTTATAAGGAAAGACTGAGGGAACTGGGCTTATTTAGACTAGAGAAGAGGCGACAGAGAGGGGACTTAAGAGCAGCCTTCAATTACCTGAAGCGGGGTTTGAAAGAGGATGGAGCTAAACTGTTCTCAGTGATGGCAGATGACACAACAAGGAGCAACAGTCTCAGGTTGCAGCAGGGGAAGTTTAGGTTAGCTCGGAATTTCCAAACCTTTTTCACGCCACAGGACACTTACCTAAATAAAAAAGCACCATGGCACACCAGACATGGAGTGGGGGTGAGGGGTGCTGCACAGCCAGCCAGACGGCATTTTGAGCTGGAGCCACACCCCCTGCCTGGCTAGAGCCACTGTCCCCGTCTGTCTGTTGGGCTCCAGCCCAAAATGCTGCAGTACACCTGGACATGCCTGACAGCACACCTCTGTGCCGCAGCACACTGGTTGGGAAATGCTGGGTTAGATATTAGGAAGAATTTTTTTACTAGGAGGGAGGGTAGTAAAGCACTGGAACATGTTCCCCAGAGAGGTGGTGGAAGCTCCATCCTTGGAGATTTTCAAAACCCAGCTAGACAAAGCTTTAGCTTGGATGATCTAGCTGGGCCTGGTCCTGCTTTAAGCAGGGGGTTGGACTAGATGACCTCCTGAGGTCCCTTTCAACCCTAACTTTCTATGATTGTAACCTTTACACGTCCAAAGACTGTCTGAGTGAATCTACTATATTTAAATATGTAATGAAAAATCAATAGCATTTTCAGGTTAGAAAGAAATAAGCAGGCATAGGGAATTTGAAAACATGCTAAAACTTTTTATCCCTCTTTTCCACAAAAATTTTGGCTTTGCACAGGATTTAAAATATCTGGGTTCCTTCCTGACTGAAGGAGAAGGGAAGACAAAAAACCACAATAGCAAGGTTCATTGGCTTTCTACAGCAGACTTTGCACATAATTTTCTCTTCTCTTTACCACATTCATGCAAAGCAGCTGTACTTGCATGTACATAGTTCTATTTGCAAAGGGCATGGTTGCATATTTTATATGTATAAAATAAACGGGCATATACACATACTATATATATATATCTCACTACTTAGTTCAAAGTCAAACTATGAGGACATTAGAAGTCAAGCAGTGTGAAGGACAGAAGATCTGTTTTGTGAAGGTCTTTAGTGGCTTTATTCTAAACTGGAACGAAAACTGAAAACTTTGAAATTCTCTGTAAAAGAAAATTCAAAAACATTTTTTGTTTCAAGTCAAATGAAAGATTTCACTGTGACAAAACCAAAATATATCTGATTAGTTAGTTATGCTTTTTAGGTTGCTATACAAAATACAAAGGTCTAATATATTCAAAACCAAATTCTAGAAAAAGCTACCCAATTTTACAAGGAATTTTGAAGTTTATGGCATTTTTATTCTGACAGAATTTGGTTACACTTTATTAAACCAGCTCTACTTGCAAGCATTTTCTAGAGTAAGTGTATCTTCTCACATTAACATTTATTTCTTTTAAATTTAAAGATTTGCACTTAAGTGTACTGCTTCATGAATGTCTGCTAAGAGGGTTAGCAAAAAAATGTGAGCTGACCTGTTTTCAGGTTGTTTCTGACCCTTAGGTTTGTATCTCCATTTTGCCTGCTCCAGTCTGTACTTTTGAACGTCTTGCCCAGTGTTTGAGGGAGATGGGCTTGGAACAGAACGGCCAGTCTGCAGCTCAATCTGAAAACGCTGTTGTAATAGAGCGAAGCAAGTAGGACAGATGATGCTCTGTTCTGAATGAGAATGTGCACCTACCACTTGTTATTCGGATGCCCAAAGTAGGGGTACTTTTGAATGGTCACATAGTAGCTGTGCCCAAAAATGAGCTACTTTGATGGATTGTTTACTTTGCTTGCCTGTGAAACTGCTTTTAAAGCATACAGCAAAGATACCCAGAGCTTTACATGAGACCAAAATCCAAACAAACAAATATCTAGAACTGCTAGATGTTATGGTAGGAAGGTAATAGAAACACTTACCACTGATTAGATCAATTGTATAAAGAAATGTTTCCCCTGAACATCAGTGCAAACAAATCTTGGTTTACCTTAGAATTCATGGAACATCCATTAAAATGGCTGCAGATCCCTTAATACCAAATCTGAGTCAGAACATATACAGAGAACCTTTGTCCTTGTCCCGCTCAAGGGAAGAATATAATATCCACTAGAAATACAGAGCAATTGTCAACCTGCAAAAAGTAATTCTGTAAATTGGAATTTGACCAAAACATCTGGTTGAGCATTTCATACTCCTAGGAGAAATGTCACTGATCTGAAACTTTAATCCAAAACCCGCCAAAGGCAATGGAAACTTTTCCATTGATTTCAATAGGACTTGAATCAACAGCTCGATGACAAGATGTCTCTCTTTTTTTTAGATTCCATTTAAAAGACAGGACAGCATATTGTCTATCACTGCATATTGATTCATTGGTCAGTAATGGTATATACAAGCATTACATTTATATTGACAAAATCCTTTTTAGTCTGGTAGAAATACTTGCTGTACAAGCATTCACCTGCATAGTCAGATCTAAAAATAGCATGTCCTGTGGAAATTAATCTTTGTCCCATGAAATTTAAGTCAAACACAATAGGGGTTAGGCTTGTTTAACAAATGCTTGCACACTTAGCTGAGTGTTAGAAGCTCCACCATTGTCTCCAGCATCCCAGCCTGCATCACTCTGCGCCCTCCTTCTGCTCACTCTGACTTGGCTGGAATCAACTTCTCTGGCTGAGTCACACAGTACCTGGGTGGCGGGGACAGCATTTAAAACCTGGGGGCTGGGGATTGGGGTCGGAAAGCTGCTGTTGCCCATTCTCCATACGGGAGTATCTGTTGTGAGGAGTGGCCACCCCTGACATTCCCCGAACGCTTAGCCCATCCTCACCCACTTCCACCCTTCCCAGAGCCCCCTGCCCCATTATACCTGGACCCTTCCTGAAGGGTCAGCCCCTGTCAGTGGTGGTGGGGGCAGAGAGCTCTGTTCCCAGCAAGAGCCATGCTGCTGTTGTGGAAGGGGTGGGGCCTCAAGACCCCATCCCTCATACTCAAACAGCATGGCCTGCACTGGGAATGGAGGCCACTGCCTTCCTTCTCTCTCCTCCCCCGCCCCCCATTAACTGGGACCAAAGACCCAAGTTTCGCCTCTTCCCCCTGACTCCCCAACCCCAACCTGGCCCAACCTGGCCCCTGAGACCCAGATCCACCCATAACCAACCCACAAGCACTGAGGCAGCAGCCAACTCTGACCCAGTGGTACCTGACCCAGCCTGCACTGGAACTGGGTCTGTTGGCTGATGCTGGAGGGGTAAGGATCCATTGGACTGCTGGAGGGTATTGACAATTTTGAAAAGACAGCAGCTATTGTTTAGGTCTGCTGCCTGCATGTCTGACAGCTAGGAGAGAGGGAGAGGGTGTTGTGGAGAAGGAAATGGAGCTGTCAACTACTTACAGGAAGACTTAAAGCCTGAAAAGCATGCTGGGATCTGTGTTCTGGGCCCCCTTGGTTGGGTGCCACCACAATATTCCCTGTCTGCAGAGCAGGCAGCCAACACCATGAATGCCATGTACAGAGTTGTGTCAGGAGACTTTCCAACCACTTAAACTGTTTAACTTCTACCAGTTCATTTGAATGCTTGAACATATCCTAAGAAGAATAACTGACATCAAAACTCTTTCCATCAGGAGTTCCAACATCTCTAAAACTCAGCATAGTTTGAGGTGGTACAATAAAGGAATATGGAGCAGACACATCAGTACTATCCAGTTCTAAAAGCAACTTGGAAGTATTTTTTTCTGGTAAAAGGTGTATATTATGCATCTCCCTTGACCCTTAGTAGAACAGGACAACTGTGTAGACTGTCCTGATATGTTATCATAGACATCCATATTCCTTCACTCACACACACACACAATATTTGTTTTCTTTTGATATCTGCAAATCAGTGTATTAGTAGTTTGCCACAATTTCTGCAAGCCAAAGATGCATTGATACATGTGTCTGAATGATCTATGCTCTGGCATATTACCTTCTTGAATTATTAAATTAAACAAGAAATTGAGAGTATATTGACAAAGTTAAACAAGCATATGAATAAAGAATTCACTTTGAAGTACAGAAATATTTAGAGTCAGCTGTGTGTGAACAAGTGGTGTTTCTAACTACAGGACTATGGAAATGAGAGTGTCCATGTTTGCCAAAAAAAAATCTCTTAATCCCTAATAAACAAAATAAAAAGTTCAACAGAATACATATTTTGTTACTAGTGATTAAAGTGAAATCAGGTGTTAGTTAGGGCCTCCACTTTACACAGAATAAATTAATACTCAGTCTAAAGAATCCAAAGTCTAGAAGCATCAATCTTCAAAATATAGGGCAAATATTACAAAGTAAAGACCAGTCTTTCCACGTAATATTTGGTTATAATGATGGGGCACATTCTATTCATGTAAAACAGTGGTTCTTAAATTACGAGGCAGGTCTCCCAGGGGAGACATGGCATCATGTCAAGGTAGGCGTGAGCTGTAAATCTTTTTTTTTTTCTTCTGAGAAGGTAGCACCCTGGGAAGCAGTTAAGGAAGCAGAATGGGCAAGGGGAAGCTGCAGGGAGACACAGATTGATTATGAGCAGTCTGGGTCAGCCCATAGGGCTGCCCTGCGCATTAGTGTCATTCTGTCTCTGGGTGGACTGAGTCCCCCTGGCTGTGCAACATCAGCACTGCAAGATCTCTGCCCCTTAGGGGCTCTGAATTATAATGTCTGCTCAGGCTTCTCTGGGTAAGTTTTTCTATCGGGAAACCAAAATTAGAATAATTCTTCCAGATCATTTCAATGTATGTTCATAGCCTTAGTCTCTGTAAGTTACATAATCAGAAACATTATTTAGAGTGGTGTTTAGCACCCTCACTGAGAGTAGTATCTTATTGTACTAGGTGCTGTTGCATTAAAAAAAATCAGGGAATATGTGTGGATTCCTTTTTTAGAATGGTACTGGAGACACTGGATACATGTCATAAAGTAACTGGTAACAGTACTATGTGCATATACAAAATGCAGCTTTGGATAAATGGATAATTATCCTGCATTGTTTTTTGGAAACCAAATCTAGCAGAACCATATAAATGTAAAATTAATTTAGGAACTGTTCCTAAATGGGATAATCTCAAATTACCCCAAATCATGGTACATATTAGACTTCATAAGGTAATCCTTAGAGTTCTTATAGTTGGATCCAAAATGGGGGCAGCATGTGACTCGGAGAAGGGAAGTCAGCTGTGCCAATCCTTCCCTTGGTATGTGCTAGGTCCTTCTCTGAACTGACTCAGCTCTCTGGGCTGTTCTGCATCTGACCACCCACACTCCAGCTACCTCCAAGGGGAGGAGAGTAATGACCTGGTTAAACTGTTCTCCTATCCCATGTTGCTACCCAGAGTGTGGGTAACAGGGTAAGAGTGCTACTCACATACCTTCCCTCTCCCTTCTCCCCACTCCCATTTGTGAGCACAGCAAAGACCATGATCTGACCCTGTGACCCTGACTTTCTTGCACTCCCAAATTTCCCAGGTCAAAGAGAGCTCTGGCTGCAGAAGGAATGATAGACAGTGCCCTAAAGTCCTGTTGTTTCTCACTTTTTGTGACTACTGCGTCACAAGGGATAACATATGGCAAGAATACAGTGTCTAATTTCATAACAGGGAATTCATTTTCCATAAGGGCCCTGAGCTTATGCTCAGTTAGTCCAAAAATCACAAAAGCCATATTTATTTTAACATCTCCAAAAGGAAACCCAATTCCAAAATATGAAGAGAAAAAGGAGGCACTACCAGTTAAATGACACTGTAATAAATATCCAGTGACATTTGAGGGCTTTAGCAGGATACCAAAGTGGAGTTCAGTCTGACTAAGTTATATAGCAAAAACAGTAAATGTTTAAACTAAAAGAAAAAGAAATAAATTATCCCACTGATATTTATTTACTTGGAGCAGTTTTCTTAGCTACGTCCCTCCCTTTCTGGGCCTCACTTCCAGTGAGCCTCCTGTGAGACTGATACTGCTACTATTCAGGCAAAGCTGTATTAGATCAATAGGTCTTACTTATACTAAGTGACAAAACGTGTGCTGTACCTCAGGGTAATGAACATGTGTTAGTTATCCCAGTGTAAACACATAATGGGGATGAGGCACTCTAGTTTTCAAAATGTGAATCCTTTCTGTGCCATCCTACATGGCTCCGGGCCCAAACAAGCTCTGCTATGCCTGTCTAACATAAGAACGTAAGTACTATACTGGATCAGACCAATCATTGGCAATGCATAAGGGGTGCAAATGGGTGCACGTGCACCCCCTACAAAAAGGTGCTGCTGGCACTGTCAGCGGTGCCTGTGGTAAGTCACCGCTTGCCCCTCCCTTGCCACCAGCACCGCCAGCGGCATCTGCAGGTGATCAGCGATTCCCGCTGGCCACTGCGGCTGCTGCCAACCCCTAGTCAGCACTTGCCTCCACCAACAGCGCTGGTGGCAGCTGCGGGACCTCCCCACTTACTGCCACCGCGCTCCTGCAGGCACCACCATGCCCCCCCCAGCCACCGGGGGAACACATTGTTCATGGAACCAATGATCCATCTGGCCCGCTATCATGTCTCCAAAGTGCTAGAAGTAGATGCCATTGACACAGAGCATTGAATTGGATATCTCTAGAGTGATCTATGCCCTATTCAATACTCTCCCTGGCATTAACCATTATTGGTTTAGAGGTGTCAATAATAATATTCACCCACACTGTTCAATAGCCATTAATAGATCTATCGTCCATGAATTTATCCAGTCCCTTTTTGAACCTGACTGTGCTCCTCCTGTGGCAATGAATTTCACAATTTAACTACACGTTGTATAAAAAGTATGTTCTCTTGTTAGTTTGAAACCTGTCACCTAATTTCAACAGGTTCCTCCTAGTTCCAGTATTCTGACACCTGTTCACTTCGTTCATATCCTTCATGTTTTTATAGATCTATATCATATCTTCTCTCTGCTTTCTCTTAGGCTGTTTGCTAGAATGGTTAATTTGAAGTTCTGTAACTCTAACACTTTGTATGAAGATAACTTATTGACTCAACCCCCAACACATAGAACCCCAAAACAACTTTTTGTCTGGTCCCTATATTCTGATGCATCTAGCTTAATTATCCTCAACTCTCCAGACTAGCTGTGAGAGTCACAAAAGTGCAGAACTCTACTACTTCATCAAGGTGCAGTTCCCCAGGAAAGGTCTGAAGTTTGAACACAAAAGGTGCATCTACACATCATAATATGCTGACATTGCCATAGCACCATAGATGGTTACTGAGCCGTGTGCACAGCTGATGGGAAAATGTAGCCCCCACATCGACTTAGCAGTGTGCTATACTGGGAGAGCGCACTGCTATGGTGCCGTAGCTGGCAAACTACGTTGCTGTAGCTCATCGTATGCCATACACACTGAAGCTGTAGCATCGCTGTCCGGTGATGTGTAGACGTGCCCAAAGTAAAGTAAGCCAGGTGAACCACAGGACATACCATCATGTTTAAGTGCAAGTAGTAATGTTGACCTCACTTAGCTGCCTCACAATAAAGATTGCGAGCACCTTACCTCCATTTAGGATTATATATGGAGGTAACTATTATGCATCAGTGATCTCACTCTGAAAAATACTTTTGTGTCAGAGAAGACAACTTCAGAGATTGTTCACTGTTGAGATGGGGGATCTCATCTTCCTAGTCATTTTGGTACAACTTACTGGTTTGGGGGTATTGCCAGAATACAAGATTCATATGGAGCTGATTTCTGACCCAGCCTGATGTGAGACATCTGGAAAGTAGGGAAGAATAAGACTCCCTTGTCCTTCTCCAGAGCTGTGTTGGTATTTCTTGAGCATATTTTAACAAACTATTATATTTACTCAATTCCAAGACAAGGTTTTTTCCCTTATTCAATGGGGAAAACAAAGTCTCATTTTAGAGGCTTCCCTTGCTGCTCTCTGGCTGTGCACTGGGTCTTGCTGCTCCCTGGCTGTGCACTGGCTCCCCCATGCTGCTCCTTGGCTCCATACTCTCTGAAGAGCAGTGGGGTGAATCAGTGCAGAGACAGAGAGTAACACGACCCAGTGCACAACCAAAGAGTGGTGAGGCAATCAGTGCTAGGTCCTGCACTGCTCTCTGGCTCCTTATTAATTACCTCACTGATCCCTGGCTTTGCGCTGATTCCCTTGCCATTGTCTGGCTCTCTATTGGGTCTTAGGCTGTTTGCTGACTCTATGCTGAGGGATTCAGAGCCAAGGAAAAGTGCAGGACCCTGTGCATAGCCAGAGCGGCAAGCAACCCTGCACAGTCACCCAGCAGTGCAGCATGCAGCAGTGGAAGGAGAGAAGTGGGCAGCAGTGGACTGGGCAAGTAGCCAGACAGAACAGGTGTTGGGGAGGGCATGTGGCAAAAGCCAGGAAGGTAAGCATGGGGGGCAAGGTGCTGGGGGGCACAAAGGGGGAGAAAATGGCTCCTGCGCATCTGTCCGCAGGCCTTTCCTGACTCACTGACACTGTCCCTTAGTCCTTGCCCCAATTGCGGGGTTTAAAATCTCCATTCATTTGCTGGTGCTGTCACCGTTGCTGGAGTTTCTGCTGCTGCCGTCATTGCTGCTCTCCTTATCACTGGTTCCAGGTCTGGTTGCCTCACTGTCCTCTTTGCTATCACTGTCCACACCTCCCCTAGGGAGGGAGTGTCCCTTTGCCAACTGGCATTGACTGCGTCCTCCCCATCCTCTCCCATCGATTTCTGGTAGTAGGACTGGAATTAATTCAGAACCATTTGAACACAGTCTGCCACCTCGAGATTCATGTGCCTGTACATCAGGAGGTTCCTGGACTTTCACAGGGCACTCCTGATGCAGGACACATAGTGATCAAAGCAGGCTGTTGGGCTCCCCTAGTGTTTAATCAGGTATCCGTATAGCGCCGCCTCTCTCATCTCTGTGACCCGTCACCGCTTCACAGAGTTGCTTTACCTTTTTCCACACCTCCAGAGCCTACTTATACATAATACAAACTATACATGATATTAGTCCTAACTAAGCCTTATGGTAGGTTCCCATCACTGTTTGTCCAATATTGGTCTTATAGGCATGCTCAGTGTGGGTTGCATTCAATCTGCTTCACACTTGGTTTCCACTACTAAGCACATGCTGCTTCTGGCAGCAGTTTAATGATATGCAATGTATTTAATAAGGGAAATTTTCTTGTATGTAAATATAGCACAAGGTGCTTTTTTTCCCCCATGCTGATTGGAAGAGGGAACCTCAGCTTATATTTGAGTAAATATGGGAAATTATAAGAAATTTATAGTTTTCCTTGTCTAGAATCTAAGTTTTGGGGGGTTATCTTAAATTCAGTCATCTTGGATTCAGATAAATATGGTATTCCCTTTCCTTGCCATGGCAAGACATTACTGGTGCCCTTGGCCCCCTGAATTAACTGTGGCAAATTAGGGTGTTTTTGACTTATTACTTCAATTTAAGCACCCAGGTTTAACTATTTTGTCTTTGAGACTTTCCGAAGTCACTAGAGTGAAGTTTTAACAGACCCGGAACTAGAACCTGACATTACTAACTTCCAGTTTTGGGATGCAAGTACTAAACAATATTCCCCCCCTTTTAATCAGAATGGTGCTACTGTTCTTAGTGGATGAGGGGTATATTGTCAATTCTACATATTCCCTCAGCTTTACATATTTTATGCATATAATTTTAGAATTGTTGAAGTTAAAAAAGAATGTATAAGTGCTTGTTTGGTGTGCTCATTTCTTGTACCTTTTGGGCATGACAGACTTGCCATCTTGGGCCATACCATCTAGATACAGGAGCTAGAGTTGAGTGGATCCTACAAAAAGAATGTATTCATTTAAATGGGTAAGTCATCTTGACACAAGCATTCCCCAGCCTGCCACTATAAAAAAAGCATGTGAGTGCAGTTTAAGGGAACAGGAATCCCTAAACTTGTATAGGTAGGAGTCTTAAAACTTAGTAGACAGTGGTTTAAATTCAGTGTATCCTCAAAGGTTTCATTGATTTTATGTACTTGTAAATCATATTGGCAATTGCAAAAAACATATAAGAAAACAGTTTTTCACAGTGCTTTTTTTCCATGGTTACAAAGAATTAATTCCACATGAAGTTGTGTCAGACAGATTACATAATGTTTGGCTGCATGTCATAGTTTTTAAGTGTTAAAATAGTTTCCATTTGATTTATTTTTACTCTAAAACATACTTTTCATAATCTTTAGAAATGAATGTGTAAGATTGTAGGTTACTGTAATGTAAAGAACTGGTCTGCTTTTATCCATTATAAGTAACTGTCATCCACGGGTGACTGATGCCTCCTGAGTTGAGGGGGGAGGGAGGGAGGGCACCAGATCGCCAATGGGGGGACACTTCCTGTTTCATAGCTGGTGCTTCCAGGGGGTGCATGGCCAATCTCAGGTGTGTTGAAACCCTTCAATCACCCTTTTGGGAAAGGATTAGTCAAGCTCCTTTTGCAGGTAACCAAAACCCCACTTTTTGAATCAGGTTCCTTTCCCTAGGAAGACCTAGAGTTGAGCACTTATGAAGATTCCTTAGTTTGAAGGCTTTTTGTGTACTGAGAAGATTGATCCTGAAATAATGCAAGTGATAGAGTAATTATGTAAAATCAGAAAGCCATAGAACTGCAGTGAAACTAGATTGATTCCGGTGTATTGACATTTCAAAGGGGCACCCAAGAGAGAGCCACAATATCAATTCAACAAACCAAAGGCTATGGATAAATCTGAATAAAATGGAGCAGCTTGTGTGTATAACCATTTTCAGTAAGGATGTGCTGACATCACCCAGTTGGATCAAGATAGTGCAATGAAGTGTTACAGACTGAAATGTATTATAATTATGAAGAAATTAGCCATTGGCTATTGTACAGAATTTTCTGACCGCATTCCCTCCTCAGGCCTACTTCAGCCTGAAGCATCTGATTAACAGAACAGAAGCTAAGTTAAAACCTTATTGAGGCAATTGTGGCACAGCATAGAAAAACTTACTTTAAATTTGTTTCTCATAATGTCAACAACGGGAAAATAAGCTAATACTGCTAATAAAGCACTAGCAATGATAGAAACCATTATTCCTAGCATGATTTGAACCTTAAAAGTCCTGTATTTTGCAACTGGCCCTGCCACTGCTTTTCTTAGTGACCTTTACATTTCCATTTCTGCTGATATAGCTCTGTTAGTCAAGAGAGATGTGGAGGTATGATCCCTGATTAACACAGCTATGTCAGCCTGTACACTCACTCCTAGGTTAAATACAGACATTCAAAAAGCCTCAGACAGAATCAAAGTTATGCAGTTTTCTGTAACCAGTGTAGTTTAAACTGGTAGCAAACAGAACACTTATTTGCCATTGGTGGGGCAAATCTTAGATCGGGGGCCAATCTTAGATGGGGTTCTACCATTTTTAAACCAGTCTGTGGGCACATCTGCACATGCAAAAAGTTCAGGAGAAAAACTACTGGAGAGTAAACACTCCTGGGTACATGTCTACACGTGCAGAGATGTAGGAGCAGATTTGCTGCTCCTAGAAGCAGACTGCTCCTACTCTCTGTGGCCCCCACATTTGCTCCTGGTCAGGCAACTACATATGAGTTACTGCACAGTTACTAATCTTGAGTTAAGTTGCTACTCACATTTGCTGGTAGCAAATTTACTTGTGATTACAGCCAATTACTGTACAGTAAGCATCTTCGCATGTAGTCGAGGATGTTTAGTGTGCTTAATTAGCTCTGCTGACCAGTAAAGTGTCTCGTGTAGACGTGCCCAGTGTGTGCTGGACTTATGATCTGTTACAGGCATAGACCAGTTTTGCATGCTGAATTTCTATTCTGTTATGGGTATAGACCAGTTTCTGACTAATTACACTGGTAAAAGTGTAATGCCTGTTCCAGTACCTGGCTCTATTGTACATGCATTTATACCAGCAGGGCTGTGCTCTTATCAGTACAGTTTGTTTCACCTGAGGAAGGAGAGATTTTACTATACTAGCACAAAATACAAGACAGTTGGTATACCTATCTCTACATTAGAAGTGCTTTGCCAAGATTATATGCTGCTAGTCATAAGCAAGTGAAGCACATCTAATATAGAGACAGCCTGAGTTTCAGTTTATCCAAACTTAGAACTGGGAGAAAATTCTCTGTCATAGAGAAGTTCTGAGGTCGGATTCACTAATATTTGTAAAGATGGTTTGTATCCTTGCAAAGCAAATGAAACAGGTACTATTATAGAATCTCTTTAAAAGGGTAAAGATTTTCTAAATACAGGGAGCAAAAAGAGTGCAGAATTATAAACAAAATGTGACATTTTTGAGTACTTTAAAAATGTTTTTTAAATTATGTCTCAAATACATTCATGGAATAATTAATTGTCAAAAATGTTCATTAATTCTCTTCATTAATATTGAAATTTCCTAATATTTTCTGTATAGAAGGATATACCAGCCCTAAATGAATATAGAAGTTCAGTCATTAACATTAAAGCTCTCCATTAAATTAAAAAGAGAGAGAGAAAGCATTAAAAAATTGCCATTTATTTACTGAAAGCTAAGGCTCAAGCAAAATCCAAGTTTCTCATATTGTCGTATATTTGCCCTTTGGTGTATTTATGTTTAGACATTATGAAAATTACTGGCTATGACATGCCTATCCAGTTTAAAGTGTTTTACTCTATTACTAAATGCGAAACTCTAAAACTCTTGATCAGCTCTCAGAGATGATACCTTGTATTACATCAACTAAGAAATCACAAAAAAACCACCTTTTTTGGCAAAGTTTTTGGGTACATGCACCCTTCTTCAGGCTGAGGACAAAGTTCTTCTATAATATTTAAGAACTACAAAAAAAAACCCAGCAAGTGGTGCCAGCATTCCCAAGGTCCCAAATTAAAACCAAAGAAAATGAGGCAGTAAGGGGAAAAATAAAATAAAGAAAACTGTCAGATAGGTCCTGATTATTTTTAGGTAATTAGAAAGGCCAGATTTTGATGCAAAATAATGGCCATCCCATGGAGTATGGTCTAGATCAGAGGCTTGCAAAGTCCAGCCCATGGGCCAGATCAGGCTTGCAACAGACTCCATTTCCCAGCAGCACCTGCCCACATCACTGTGAACAGTTTCCAGGAGCAGCAAGGCCATGACAGCATGGTGCCTGGGTTTCCATGGAGACCAGTCCAGGCAGCACTAGGAGGGTGTGCAGCTTGGTGCAGAGCTGCTTTGGGGCTGGGCCAGGGCTGGGGCTGGGATCTTGAGGCAGTGACAGTGTGAGCCAGAGCCAGGGCAGATCTGTGATCCACACCTAGGCAGGGGTGTGCGGGCAGCAGATCACGGCTCTGCCCTGACTCCAGACCATGCTGCAACTACTGCAAAACCCTGGCCCTGGCCATGGCACAGCTCCCCACTCAGCCACGTTCTCTGCCAGCACTGCTTGCTTGGGCCAGTCTCCATGGAAGCCCTGGCCCCACCCTGTCATGGCCTCACTGCTCCTGGGGTCTCCATGGAAACCAGCTGCAGCAACACAGGCAGGGGCTGCTGGGAAATGGTTCAGCTGCTGGCCAGATGTGCCATTTTGCCCATCTCTGGTCTAAATCAAGTATATCAAACACACTATCTGTGGGCTAGAATACCACTCCATCCAGCCCGCTGGGCAGTTTCCACTAGCAGTCTAGTGGAAGCTGGGGGAAGGGCCTGCCACAGAATTTGGGGCCTCTTATCCCTGCTGAACAGGGCCATTGGTGGAAAAGGGGTATGAGGGCTTCATGACACAGCCCCATTCACCCTGCAGCTGCCTGGCCCTGCCACCTCCAGCCCCAGAACCCTACCTACCACAGCCCCTGCTGGACCTGCCACTGGCCTCATAGATCCAGACTGGGAGAAGCCCCAGTCTGGATCTGGTCTGGTGCTTGCAGTGAGTTTTGACACCCCTGCTGTAGGTTGTGACTGCCCAATAATGGAGAGAGGCTTCATGAACAAGTTTGAATCACAGTTCTTGTAGTCTCTAAGCACAAGCAATGCTTCAGACTTGTGCTGACAGTGGTGCCAGCCTCCCTAAACAAGATAGGGACTGCAATGACTGGCAGTGATGAAGCTGGATTTTCTTGGCCTGATTTTATGCCCCTAGGGCAGCTACCAATAAGCTTCATTTTCAGTTATAGTCCCTTGGTTTTTGTGTTCTGATGCTAGAGCTGAGATATCCAGGGAAAGTTAGAAATGCATACTGCACCCCTTCCCACCTCTCTTATAGTGCTGTGTCCCACACCCAGGAAATCTATTTCAAAGGAATTCTCAATGGTAAATTTTATCACCAAAGTCAAAATTAGTGGTTTTTCATTATTGTCTTCCAAGCCCAAATCTTTGTACCTGTGGCACAGGAACCATTCCATTATTTATCAGTCAGAATATGGAATAGCTCTTGGCTAATCATAACTTGTTTCAGCAGAATACGTAAATAGCCCTTTTGCACAGTATAATATCTAAGGGCCTGAAGGAGTTAAATCACCCAGAGGCTGAAATAGTGGCTCAGCCTTCATCAGGTGTGGGATTATAATCCATTGTATGTCCTGATCTTATTCATATCATATGACCAAAGACTTTCAATTAAAACAGAGACTTCATAACAGACATTCTAAACTACCCAACAGGACCAATTGGCTAGGGACAGAAATTACACATAAACCAGTATAAGTGATCAGAAACTGGTTCACATCTGTAACACAAGAGAAATTCAGTGCACATAAACTGCTTTCAAGATGGCCGAAACCAGTTTAAGATAAACCTGGGTGGATGTAGTATTTAGGTTATAAGTGATTTAGGTTAAACTGATTTATTGAACTTCTGTCCTAGATCCTTCCAGTTTCAAGTTAACTCACAGTCTCCCAGCATCCCAGGATGCTTTACACCTCCCCCACACCCTCCCCCTTCTTCACAGGGTGGGTGGCCTAACTAACCAAAGATGAAATCAATTCAGCTTTGGGCTTTTTGACTGTCTGTACTTAGCCCTGATCTCTAACACACCTGGTCAAGTCTAACTACATAAGCACAGAAGACAGCTGTCATACACCAACAAGACAACCTGTAATATAGGAAATGATGCAATAAACAGCCCATATATCTAGACAAGATGTATGTCTTCAGACTGTGCTGATAAAATATTTGTGAAAAGGACGGAGGAAGATTGATGTTATCTGGTCATTGTCTTTCTTTCTGCAAGCAAGACAATCATTGAGTAATTCTTCACGTATGTTCTATCACTGTACTTTGCAAATCACTGGAAATCAATAAATGTTTAAATTATTTGTAATAATGAAAACAGAGATATTTGGCATTCTTTTTAAATCCTAGGAAAGGACTTCAGAGTATATATTTAAACAGAATTTGGCCCATACTATCATGACTCTTAAAGGGGATTGAAAAACAATGTATCCACATCCTCTTGCCATATGTTTTTTTGCTATAAACATCTGGTTTCTGTGGGATATTCTATAATGCAAAAATGTGTTAAGCCCTTTGTTCAGTAAGGTTTGGTCATAGACCTTTCATCCTCAATGTCATATATTTACAGAGCTACAGACTGTACATATATGATAGGGAGCAATAAAAATATCCATAACCAAAGCCACGCATCAGACAGCAATTTTAAGACAATGAAATACCGTAAAACAAGCTGCAGACAGAATGCCGTGTGTTATGAGATCTCGGAGATGAAGCAATATGGAGAATTCATGGAAGAGAATATGGCACAGTACATCATCTGCTAATATGCTATCAATTTCATGTTAACTATTTAACCAGTCATTGTTTCCTATAGAAACCGTGGTATGGGATACCTAAAGCAAAACAAATAGTTTTCTCATCAGTATTCACTCCAATTTAAAGCTGCACATTGAAAATGTTTAATCCTAATCTCTTTTAATTTGTCACTAGCCTAATGATGGTTTATATTCATTGCTAAGAAAAGGTTGATCTTAACTTTGGATTTTTTCATATCGGATAAATATCTAGTTCTCTATTATCTTAATCATGTAGTTATTTGAAGTGCCTGATCAGAGCCCCTTTCAAGCACTTGATTCACAAAAAATGGGTCCTCAGAACTTTTGGAAATATCACTGTTTAAATATATACTCTGAAGCTTTAATGATTCTCAAGTTGAACACTCAGGGATTGCAGTCACTGAACACGAGTGATTTTTGAAAAATTAGGTTGTAGTTGATTTCTGGAATGACACTAAACTCTTGGCCACAGTGATGTCTTCTGGCAATGAATTCAACACATTAATTATAGCAGAGGGTCACAGGCTCACTAGCTCCTTTAGTAAAATGGGTCCTGTTCCCCTGTAATAGAGGTGGAACCCTCTGGATCTAGTTAGGAAGGTAGGGTTGCAACTAAGGTTAATAAATAAAAGAAACAAGGGAAGGTAATTATTGTGGGGGGTTGGGGAGTGGGGTTGGGTCCTGGTGGAAACTGACTTGGCTTTCCTAGGGAGCAGAGAGAACAGCAGAGTGCATCTGTTCACCTTACTAATCCAGCCAGCCATGACCAGGAGTCTGAAGACCAAGCTGTGACAGGGTCAGTAGGGTTGGTCTGCTGATCCCACCATGTTGAAGAGCTGGTGATTTGCTGGTGCTGGGGCAGATACCAGCAAAAGGATTTGTCTGCTAGCTTTCCCTAGGCTGGAGAACTGAAAGGCAGGGACTTGCTTACCTGCAGACTTCCGTAAATTAGACAGCCATGTCCAAAAAGACAACAAAGAGACAAATCCCAGGTGGAAAAGGAAAAAGAGGGAAGGCATTGAGCAGCAACTGACTGATACAAGCACCTCAGAAAAAGCATTAGAAGTCCCAGGAGACACCACAATAGAGACATCTATGTTGATGCACTGCTGTGAGAATGTGAAGAGCTGTGACCATGGGGAAGAGAAGAAACCAGGCAATGAGATAACTATCTGCAATGAGTAAAACATTTCTTGTATCTGCTCGAAATACCTTGCTCTTGTAATATATTGATAGTTCTTTTGTCCTTGCATTCTGAGTAGGAACAACCAATTCTCCTTTTCCATACCATTCATTATTATTTGTCTATTGTTCAAAATAATCAGTCCCAAACTTTTCATTTTTTCCTCATCCAGAAGTCTTTCCAGGTCTCTAAACATTTTCATTGCCTATCCTTAACGTCAGACCTATGTTTTTCAGTTTATCTGTGAAAAATGTGTGTACTAATACCTTTCACATGTGGATGGAGTTTAGAATTAGGCTTTCCATGTGATAATTGCAGCACAAAAGGTTAAACTCCTGTAGTACAAAAGACAATGTGACCGTTATGAAACTTGGTTCTATTAATCTTCCAAACACAGTGTCACCCCATAATTTAGAACATCAGTAGTAAAATATAAGCTGAAAAAGATACAGAGCATTTGATTGTGGTGTTAACTCTTAAACTTAATGATCACCGCACCAACTTTTTGGAACATTTCACGTAGTCAAAGCATTGAGGAAAACTTAGGGAAAAGATCTGTACAAGCTACTGAGACCAGCATTTCATATTGATGTAACAAGTGGGGTAGACCTTGGCATACTACCACCATTTTATTTTTTTAAAAATGTTTGTATACCAACTAAGATACTGCAGTAGTGCCTAGGAACTCAGTCATGGTCTATGACTTAGGTTGCTAGGAACAACTGCAAGTAAAAAAAGTCAGAGGCCCATCCAAGGCCAACTGACCCATTGGGCCAGTGTGGTTAAGATGCACCAATTTCTTCAGCCAACTCCACATAAAAGAGTGAGATGGCTAGTATCATGCCTGGCTGCTTTTGACTTCCCAACCTGAATGATACACATTTGCAGCTGACTCAACAAATTTTGCATTCATATTTTTTGATCTACAGTAGAAGACCATCATTGCTGTGCCATCATGCCCATGAAGTATATCAATATAAAATAACAGTATAGTAAAAGTGATATATTATATAATATTATAGTACACTATAGTATATAATAGTAAAATAACAACAGTACAAAGGGAACTAGGTCACTGAAGGGCTGTAAAGAGGAGGTGTTCTTCTGGTAGCTAAGTTCCTCTAAAATTAGGGAAAGATCTTCAACGATACAAATGGCAGTTAAATGTCATTTAGTAGAAGAAAAGTGGTTGATTTTTCTGTGTGCTTTAAAAAAACTCTCTCCTGAAATTTACAGTGATAATTATCTTTACAGGAGACAGTAAACCATTTAACAGGCATAGTCAGGCAGAGAGAAGCACCATTACTTTACCAAAGTCTGGATCAGATTTCTGTTTCCTGAGACAGGGTTACTTTATAACTTGATATATCAGATTAAAATGCTGAATTACTTTCCCACAAGCTGAACACTTAAACTCTTGATGTTTCAATATATTTAACATATTCCAGCCTTTAAGACAGTCTGATGATCTTTGACTATGCCTTATAGAGTTAACAAAATGATTGGGACACTAACTTTATTGCAAGTACTAAACCGTGTATAAATTATAAGGATTCTGGACAAGAGGATTATAATGTAATGTCAGATTATTAAAAAGTTTTAATATTTTGCTTTGGCATGGAGAATGCAGACTGTTTCAGTTATACTTAATCACATTTTCTGCAGATCCCCATTTTGTTTTCCTTGATTGCATAAAATTTATTTCTGCTTTCACAGAGACAAAAGGCAAATTTACAGCATAACACCAGGCTGCCTACTTAGGCAGGCATTAAAACAAAGAATATTGGCTTCATACGGTGTAAGATAATAGACATACAGTCATCTGAATCCCTCCAAACAAAACTCAGTTATTGTAAACTGTCATGTAGCCTGCTGATTATTGCTCATTTGCTTTAAGGAGAAAGTGAAGAGTATGGAGCTTTGCAGGCCCCAAAGACCAACTTTGCATGTGGGTCAGGCTCTCAAAAATGTGTGTAGTCAGATTTTGCTTTGCTCAGCATCCACAGTTGAGGGCAGATTATCAAAAAAGTGCAACTGTGATTTAAAAGCTATCAGAACTTGATTGCTTTTGCCACTAGACCAGTACAGCTACAACCTGGATACCTGAAAACTGTGATTTAGGCATTGAAACAAAAGCCCTCTTTTCCAAAGCTCTCGCCACTCAGCAGGTCCCATTGCAGGCCCATATCACCAGATTTTGTGAAAGAGTTCAACGTATCTCCCAAAAGTTCTTTCTAAAGATGTGGCTACTTCTTTTGGGTCCTCAGTGTTAAAATCTCCCACCTGGCTTTTAATCAGAGTTTATCACTGTGAAATCCCCTACACAATCTCTAGCATAACTACAGCAAAGTACATATGGTGTAGAGTCCTATTTGTTTTTTCAAACACAGACAGGTGGAACTTACTACCATTTATTTCCCCAGTAATAAAACAGCCATTCTAACCCACAGTGGGATAGTTCCTGACACCTTTCCTACATGATTCACCAAACATATTTAGGCATATTCAGAGCACATCTGGAACATGCTGGGAAGATCAGGTCAGCACAGGATCAGGTCAGCACAAACACAGCTGTAGTAGCAACTTTCATTCAAAATCATAGCTAGTTGTGCTCATTGCCCACCCATCACCCTCTTAATTTATAATATCCAGGATGTGGGAGACCTAGGTTTAATTGCCTCATCTACCAGAAGGGACTAAAACCCATGCATCTCTTATACCAGGAGACTGCCCTAACCACCAGGTAATAGATTGCATTAGGATAGCTGGGGAAACATTCTTACTTCCTGCCTTTTGAAGCTTTTCACTTTGGAGAAAAGAATTAAAGATTCATTGGGCCAGAGAGAGAGTGAGAGTGCACAAGAGCAAGCATGGCTCTGTGGGGAAGTCTGGGTTTTGCTCCTTGCTCCAAGGACTGTTTATGCATGTTTCTCCAATGACTGTTTAATGTAAATTACATTATTTCCCATACTTGCAATTAGTAAGTAACTTAAAGTAAATGAGCATCTCTGTTTAGAGATCATGCGGAATGAAGATTTTCTCACCGAAGCAGTCAGTGAGTCTAGACAGCTATATGGCTGTCTTTTTTTTTCCTGTTTGCAACAGAGTTTGTTGCCTTGAGGGCCTGTGTTACTGGCACAGCTAAGCACGTTCCAAACCTTTGGGGCCACAGTATTTGTGCTGTAATCCTGAACAGGGAATCTTAATTACTGAAAAGCATACTCTATGAGAGGGAAGTGAAAACAATAGTTGAAAAACAGCCTACAGCAAAATTCATTACCTGTGGCTTCAGTGTTAATGTTTTAGGGTATACGTGCTGTTTAATATTTTATATCCAGCTACAGTCAGTATGTATGTGAGCTGCAAAAGAAATGTCTCCCTTTGCCATCACACTTCTAACAGTCTGTATTGGGGAGTGAAGGGGAAAAGGAATTTGTTTTGAAACAATATCTTCTTTCTTTGACCTTTGTGGGAATTGAAACAAAAAATAATGACAGTGGGAGATACCGTATTTTCTCGCGTATAGCCCACACACTGATATAACCCGCACCAATGTATAACCCACAGAAAACTGTATTTTCAGAAAATAGTCCATGTATAGACCGCACCCATATATTCCCAGCACCTGATAGTGTCAGTGCCAGGGGCAATTTTAAAGCTATTAAGCCTGAGAGGTGCTGGCCCCAGCAGCAGGCACT
>NW_017728886.1:40865668-40871300 GCF_001723895.1 Crocodylus porosus
TGTCTCGGGGCTCCCCCCAACAAGTCCTTCACCCAGTTCCTCCACCGCCAGCCCCGCAGCCCCCGCACCCACCTTGGCAAGGCAGGTTTTTCATGCCTAAATCTAATTTTCATTGAAGACTGTTGTAAAGACTCCGCATAGCCCACACCCTTGTATAGCCTGCACCCATCCGTCATGTTTGTAAAAACTTATAGAGACTATATGCGAGAAAATATAGTAATATCCATCATTGCATACACTGTAACCATCCATGCTTGATAAACACTAGGCCCAAGGAATAGTGCTTTGGTTAGTACTCTGTATTGCCTACAATGGGAAAGGTATAGTAGGTCGAGGGCTGCAGGGCTGGCTGTGATGTCACTTGATGGCCAAGCAGTTCCTGCCCTACCCCAGCTCCATGGCATACTCTCCCTCTTTCCTTGCTTGCCACACCTTTGCTTATGTAACAATACTTAGGAAGACAGTCCCAAAATTAGCTTCAGTCCATCCACTGAATATTGCCTCATTTGCCTGGTTGGCACCAGTCTCACTTCTCTGACTAAGCTGCAGCCCTTCTGGTCCTATACACACCTTAGAGGACAAGCCACCTTAGGGGTAATAATAGTGGCATCCATCCTCCCCTGTAGCCATGCCTATGCCTTACAGGTATTACTCTCAATTCATGCACCAGCCTATGTAGGCTTCATCCCTCCTAACCTAAGCCCCTGATTACTCTAGCTCAGGGACAGGCAAAGTCTGTCAGCCAGTGACTCCATTTCCCAGCCGTCCCTGCCCACATGGCTTGTGCCAGTCTCCATGGAGACCCCAGCCGCACCTGCATAGGAAAGCTCAGGCTGGGGTTGCCATGGAGACTAGCCTGAACTGCAGTGGCAGCACACATGGCAGAGCAGAGTAGGAAGCTGCTGGGAACTTGCAATCGGGGCAGCTGTCTCCAGAGCCAGGGCAGAGCCGCAATCTGTAGCCTGCACATTCCAAGCAGGGACGCACAAGCAGAGGATCATGACTCTGACCTGGCTCAAGACCAAGCTGTCACCGCTGCCTACTTGCCCCCGCCCAGAGGCTGCTGGGAAATGGAGTCTGGCTGCCAGCTGAATCAGCCATTTTGCCCACCCCTGCCCTAGTTGCAGGCTTCTAGCCCTGGCCTACTCAGATCTGGCTTGCCCCCCCGTGTCTCACTCTCAGGATGCAGGCTCTGGCCTGCCCCATCTTACACTCTCTCCCCCTTTGCAGCGCTTGAAACCCTAAGTGCCCCACACACCCTTGTACATGGCCTCCAATCCTCCCCTACATTCAAAACCCAATCCTCTGGCATCCAACTTAAAAGGCAACACAAACACAAGTACCCACTTCCAACTAAAAGTGGCCCTTGCTCTGGGTCAGTGTCACCCTGTAAGCCATACATCCCTTCGAGATCTCACCTCTCAGCTCTCATGAGTGGCCCACCAGGCTGTCTCCTATAACCCCTCTACCAGCAGCTCCTTCCTCTGCAGCCTGTAGACCCAGATGGCCCTCCTTGCTCCAGGCACTGGTCTTATATGCCTCTGAGCACTGTTCTTTCCAGTTAGGTGGTTCCTTAGACACCCACACAGGTTTCCAAGCCTGCCTTCTACTGCAGTTCGATGCAGCAAGTTCAGTCCACTACAATCTCTCCTTAAACCTCTGGCTTCCTGTCACAAGGGACATCCCTTATCAGGTCTCATTCTTTTGTTCAGTCCTCGCTTAGCTCAAAGGAAATTGCACTATTGTGAAAACAGACCCTAAAATATAGGAAAGATACCTAATTATGTGTAAAATATTGCATGTTTGAGAGTGTCAAAAGACCCTATCAGTATAAGCGTATATTTAAAATATCCATGTTATCATGGTAATATAGGTTATTAAATAGATAAGAGGTTCAAAATCTATTTAATTCTTCTATTAATGGTGTGCTTTGCACTGTATTCACCATGGGCAATAAAAACAGCTTAATTTCTTCAGTTTGTCTGTGACTTCTTTCCCTTTATTGGATCCCAGGCTCTCTCTCTCAGGGAATTAGTGTGAGATAAAAATTCCAAGAAAATATTTATACTTCTTTGTGATATTTTCTAAATTAAGGAGAGCAATTCTACTCATATTCAGCTATGCATAACCTATTCTCGGTTTATCTTCAGATGCACACACACATAAAAAAATTGCATGTTGAACTGGCTATGGCTGATTCTGTTTCTACCATAAAATAGTTTCCATGATTTAGTCAGTTTTAGTTATGGGGGGGAAAAAAAAAAAAAAGATTAACAAGCACGGTTTTGGTGCACTAAGTTTAGTTTAGCTTTTTAACTCTAAAACTGATAAGCAATCCAGACAAAGCAGATTATAAAATCTGTTCATGACTGACAAAAGGTTAAATAGAGAAAGACACTCAATCTTCTTGACTTAAAATAAAGCACTAGTACCTGATCTTATCTGTGATACAATACAGGTGCAAACTATAAATGAGAAAGGGAGAGAGAAAATCCTTCATGTTGCTTACAGCTGATTATAGCAAAATCTGTTCCCACTCTAGTTCTAATCAAAATGACTGAACATTCTTTTGATTTGATGACACTAAGAAGCTCTAAGTGATATAAATTGGGTGATTTCATCTCCCAAGCACAGAACCATCACAAGTCTGGCACAGTTCGATATGGTCTAAGCCTAAAAAGAGGACCATGGATTAATCACTCTTGGAACTGATTCCTCCTCCAGTTCTCTCCTACTCCCTCCCATCTGCCTCCAGCTCAGAGAAATTGTTGCTTGGCAGACTGGTCATGTATGGCTCCCAATCAGTGAGGAGCTTGTATATCAGGATGTTCACCAACTCGGTTTATTAAAGATTCGACAAACTTGCCCCAGGCAGTAGATTGTATAATTTTTGCTGATGAACAGTACATGCTGCTCTTAAGGGCAGCCCTTGCTGCTATCTCTGGTTGATGGCTGCAAATCTGTCCCAGCATCATCAGAGTCTTCAGGTAGACTTCATCAGTTGTAGTCATCTTATCAGCTAGGCACAGCCTCTCCTAATGGCTTGATAAATATTCTGGCATCCCAGTATCAGCTATCAAGAGATTTAAAATCAGGCCCAGTACTTATTGCTGCTATTACTACAGAGTTAATGCCAATGACTCTTTTACTTATCTCTGTAACCAGAGGCACTGAATGGTTCTTTTTATGTCTCCACTCCTGGTCATTAAGAATAGAACTCATACAGAAATGTCTTCTACCAGGATGGAGCTCCTATTTCTCAGGTGAAATATGGAGTACAGATTCAATCTGTGCAAGAAACATATTTCCACAATCCCACCCTTTTCCCCCCAAAGGATGCTATTTAGACTCATTTGCACTTGGTCCTGACAAAATATGCCCTTTGGCCTCAACTCTGTGGTCTGACCAAGCTTGCTTCATGTAGACCCCTAAACTGGAGAAGGAGACATTAAACTATTTTGTCATTTTTGCACTCACTGAATATTAGGCTATTTCTGCCTCTGGCTTCAAATCAGAAAACCTGCAAGTGACTGACTCAATGATTCTTAACTTTTCACATTTGGGGACACCCTCTAGAACCCTTCCTTCTCATAGCTGGAATCCCACCCTTCTGTAAGGAGACAAGAGTGATTGTGAGACCTGTATGAGGCCTTCTGGGATAAAGAATTCATGCCGTAAATTTACACCAAGCTGTCCACAACCCACGTTGAAATAGCTAGAAAATTAGGCTGTTGGAATGAATTCCAACCCTGAAGTCAATGGCAAAGCTTGCACTGATGCCATGGGAATTTCACCCTCTCTGTGGCATTTTCATCACTATTGCCTCACTGCTGAATTTTTTCTATAAATGGCAGTTTTGGAGAAGTCTCAGGGCCACTTGCTGGTGTTTATTTGCCATGTAGTTCCCAAGTGCTACTGAAAATCTGAGTCATTCCTCCTCCCTCTCCCCTGACATGGGAGCAATGTAGTGAGGAAGACAAAGGAGTGGGGTTTTTTTCACTCTGAGCATGTTAACAGATAGAGATGAAGGGACTAGATGGTACAGAGGAGCAAAACTGAACATGGGCTTGAGGCAGAGAAAGAAAAATGAAAAAAGAAATAACCAAGATAGTAAATTAGGAGTGGGGAAACAAGTGGGGGAAATGAAAGGGAATAAAGAAAATCAGGTGCAACTCTGGGCACGATCACAACATGCGCCCTCACCTGAATAGTGGGATCCTGGGGTACCCAGTAGCCCTGCCCAGCCCCCTGGGAAGCTGCTGCAGCACCCCCAAGCGGAAAGCCTCCCCTTACAATCAAGCACCCTCGCAGGCAAGTCTCAAAATATTTACAAGATTTAATTATTTACAACATAACAAATAACCATTAAATAAACACATTTATATACCAACTAATAAACCCTCAAGAACTTATTTACACAGTCTCTCACTTGCACACGGTGTACTGGGGATCCCATGTGCACTGCCCCTGGCAGGGTGTCTCAGGGAGCGGAACTGTCTATGTCCCTGCACGTGGTCTGTGGATGCTCCCTGGTGCTGATGTGCATCTCCGTGCTCCTGAGGTCTCCGGCGGCAAGGGTCTCCGGGCATCAGACAGCAGCTCCTCCTCTGCAGTCTCTGCAAAGACAGCCTTCCCCTGCTTTTGACCCCCTTCCCCAGCTCAGCAGGGAGCAGCGTCTGAGCTGCAGGCTATAGCAACTCTCCTGTCCAGCACAGCCTCACAACCTGGCAAACGCAGCCCCTCCCTGAGCTTTGACTGCCCCTGGAGCCTGTCACCCCTCAGGGAAAACAGGGCAGACTCTGGCAGTCCTATCCCCCCGCCAGCTCTGCTGTGCTCACCCAGCCAGTCACCAGGCTGCAGGCATGTCTTTCCTGGCTTGGAGTCTCCACACAATCAGCCCCTCTCTGATCCTGCCTCCGCAGGTTCCCGGGCTGGAGAGAGGAACTGGATACTGTATCTCTCCTATGGCAGCCTTTTCTGCTGCCCCTCAGGGCCCCCCTAGGGGCTCTCCGAGGAACCGCTGTGCTGAGACTGTCTCCGGTCTCCAGCTTGTCCCTCCGCCCCACTCTCTCTGTCTCTCTTGTTTCCTCCTTTGGGGAAATTGCTCCGCCCTTTTATCCAAGCCTCTCAGCCAATCCCAGCCCTGAGCCCTTCCCGGGCTTTTGCTAAGGGCTCTCTTTCAAGGCTTTGCTGGGGTTACATCACCCCTCCCACTTCCAACAGGGCTACTTCCAAAAGAGCTTCACTTGCCCTCAGAGCCTACAGGCTCCCCGCTGGGACAAACTCTGTCTCTCTGCCGGGAAGCCCTTTCCATTCTTTCAGGTGGGTCCATTTTTTAAATGATGCTACACAGGAATGTGCAAGAATGAAGGGAAGTGGGAATACAGGAAAAGGGAATTTTCATGAGAACATGAAAATAAGTGATTCTTGCTGTTTTAAATTATGTGCAATGCCTAATGGCTTGAAGACCTAAAAGAGAAGAAAACCCATTCCTGACAACTGCTTGTCAACAGTGTTAGAAATGGAATATTGTTAGAAATGGAGTATTGTTAGAAATGCACAGCTTGCATCTTGCGCCTGATAAGAAAGAAACACTGCCAAGGACTTTTCTCCTTGCCCAGCCTTGCCACAG
>NW_017728886.1:40871560-40908857 GCF_001723895.1 Crocodylus porosus
GTTTCTGCACACGTGCCCAGGAGGAAAAAGATAAATACAGCCTGCAAGAATTCCTTGGTGGATTCAGAGTAATCTGAGTCTTTGACTCTGCTCTGACCCTATTTGCAAATACACCTTTTGTGCCATCTGATGTATGTGTGTCTGTGATTTTAGTGGCCTCCAAGAAACGGACCACAATTTTTTGCAACAACAGGGTGGGCAAGAAGAGCTGCTTAAGAACTGCAGTTGGACAGGGGCCTCATTTGGGAGAGAGTGCTGTACTAGCAATGAACATAGAGCAAGAATGTGAATGGATCCAGCCTCACTTACACTTTGGTTATATACCAGTAGGGACTTTTTTCTTCTGTTTGTTATATGCAGTTAATTTTTTAGTTTAGCATAATAAAATAGCTCTGTTCCACAAGAGACTGACATCAGTTGTGCCTATAGGTTAGGGTGACCTAGACCTCTGTCTGGAATGCTGGGATAAAGGAGACCTGAACAAAACATTTAAGGTGGAAAATGCAGTTTCTTCCAAAATTCCCTCTGTTGTTCTAAGGACTCTGCTGGGGTCTAGTATACCAGTTTCTTTTTTGAAGACTGAGGGAGAATACAAGCAGCTTTGCGGGAGCAAGCAGGGGTGAAAAACTGAAACTGCCTGGGCTGAAACACAAGGGAGCAGCAGCCTGAGCTAAGGAACACAGAAGAGGGTCCCAGGACCGGAGCTGCCCTCACTTAGCTGGGACAAGGGGTAGAGCCCCTAAAGGAGCACATTTCTTAGCAGAGAGAGATGGGCTGGCCTATATATAAGCCTTGGACAACAACACATGAGTTAGGGGAGGAAGTAAATGGGATAATGGTTAACTAGCTCATTAGCTACTCAGTAATGAAAAGGTCTGAGTTGAAACCACTGCCAAAACACCCTGGGGTGGCAATCTTTACTCAATTGCTAGATTTCCCAGGTTTGTCTGTTTCCCCCTTTCATGCCTCTAATAAAGTTCTCTTTGTTTTAAACCTTTCATCTGGTTGCTTTGGAGGTGTACTCATCAAGGGCACTCAGGCAACATAATTAGTTTCCCAGATTTCTTGATGAAAGCTCAAGTTGGTGGAGGATGAGATTTTTTTTCACTAGGAACCTCCACGTAAGTGAATCTGGCCCCCTTTTTTTTTTCACTGCCAACATTACCTGGCTGCAGGCTTACGTATTGTTATAACTTGTAACGCTGTAGTGCTAAAGTAAATCATGGAATCACCTCAGTCCATGACATCATTGGATTATATGCCATACAAGATGATTGATTGGCTTCTCTGCAGACATTACAACAAACACACAGGGTGACAAAGATGAAAATGCAATAGTAAAGCTCTTCAGCTAATTTCAAGTAGTCTAGACACAAGTGGCCTTTGTACATGCCACAAAATTGGCCTTTCAAGTGGCTTAAATGCCCTTTTGCACCACTTTAATGGTGTTGCTGTTTGCCCACTCGGTGGCGTATTCTGCTTTAAATGACTTTGTAACATAGCAAGATAAAACACTCCTGAGGTGTTTTAGTTTGCTACCTAACAAAGTGCAACAGTGCACAGGGCACAGGAAGCTGACATGCTTGGGGAAGCTCAGGCTTGGTGGGCTTCCAGTACCCTCTGCACTGTCTCCACTGCCTTCTCCCACCACTAGCACCCCCAGCCACCCTCCTGCCACCTTGTTGCTCTGCTCCAGGGGCAAGCTAGATGTTTCTGGGTGGTCCCAGGCAGCAGAAAGGTGATGGGGATCGTGCAGGGGTGCTGCAGCTTACCTCTCTCTGTCCTGTGGTGGGGAGGGGGGAAGAGCTGCCAGCGGGTCATACAGCCCCTGAGCAGCAGGGGACCCCCCTGCCTTTCTCCATGGTGGCAGGGCCCCCCAGGCAGCACCTGCCCACAGACACCTGGCCCAGGCGGACCTGGGGAGTGCCACAGCCACGGAGGGAAGCATCGGGCCCTGCACAGCTCAGAGGCTGTGTGACCTGGTGGCAGCCTGTGCAGGAAGACTTGACTAAAAAAAATGAAGGGTCGAGGAGCCTGATCTTTTTTCTTTCTCTGTCCTGGAGCCTGGATTTCCATCTGAGCTGTACAGGAGGCTGGTGCTTCCCTCCACAGCTTTGGGTGGGGGGAGGCGGGGGGGAGCGCTGCTTCCTTCTGCAGTGGCAGCAGTTCCCCTGGGACCACCCAGGCTGAGTGCCAGTGGGTGGGTGCTGCCTGGGGGGCACTGCCACTACCGCAAAGGAAAATACCAGGCCCCCCGCAGCTGCAGAGAGAAGCTCAGCCCACTGACAGCTTGCCCACCCTCCACCCCTGCAGAGTCAGGTAAGCTCTAAGGGTCAGGCTCCCATTCTTGTGTACATACTACTGCGGTTTAGTTCAGTTTAATTTTCCCTAAATTGAAATGGAAACAATGAGTTTTTAAAAATCCACCGTTTCAATTTAGGGAGAACTAAAATGAATTAAATCCCTGTAGCATGTACAAGCACTCAAAGGTTTCAAGAGTGGCTGTAGGGCAACACTGAGGCAATACCCACCTCACTGGTAAGTTTACCATGTGTAAACAGGAGCAAAGTATGTTAAAGAGTATAGGGGCCATGGTGCAGAGACACCATAGAGTGAGGTAATATGCAGATCAGCTGTTAACTTTTGTAATAATTCCTAATACAGGCTACCAAAGCTGAAATTTGATTCCTCTCCTAAAAGATAAGAGCTAATACTATGTGCTAAGATATAATTTTTCCTCTGTTATATGTTGATGCATTTCTTTCATTCTTTCAACATAGAAGTCAAGAAGATGGAATGTACTCTATGATCAACATGTAGCTGGGATGAATATTTCCAGTGTAGGAGAATCATATTGATGAACCCTGTAACCAAGATGCCTCCAGGAATTTATTTTTATCTGTATTTTTCATAATCTCTTTTGTAGTTGTGGATAATAGAGGGAGTTGTTGATATAATACTGGAGTTTTCCATTCAGACTGACAGCTAATTTTAGCCAGAGACACTGCTCTTTTTTTGGCACTTGTCTGGCCCTTCCAAAGTTTCTTGTGGTTATGGATCTGATCCTGGAGTACAATCAGGTAATTCTACAATTGTACCTTGTACAAAACTAATGACTAGTAGTAACTACACAGTGCTTCTCAGTTCCAGCCCACGGTGAGCACTGCTGAACATCGTGGGATCCTATACACAAGCGCTGAGGCTGCTTCGACATGCTGGAATTCTAACACGTTGGAGCAGACTCAATTAACTTGGAGCAGCTTGGCAAACAAGCTTTAGTTCAAGCACCCCTGCCACCATTTTGAAACACAGAGACACTGATACAGGAGTCATAGTGCCACTTTAATTAGAGAAGCTATCAGAGTCACTCTAATTAAAGCGCCACCCTCTCCACCCCCGGAGCATGTGTAAAAGTGCCCCATGGTGTCATCTGGAGTGATAAAACAAGTGATGTGCCAAGTTGAATTTGAGCTTTAATTCTTCTCTGCTGCATAGGAGCTTTCAGTTTCAGCAGAGGAGGACCTGGTTTGATTATGGTCAAATTACCTAGTGAGAGAAGCTATTTATTTACATATGGCATTTGTTCATCAGTGAGTGATGGTGGATTTTGCACCTATTCTACTGACTCGTGATACATTTTTCTCTTGTGGCTGTAAAGACCGATGTTAGACTTGCAGGTCCTGCCACAGTGGTCACAGGTGTACATGGAGTTAGGGGCTACTGTATTGATAGGCTGTTTTCTTCAGTCACATTTCTGTTGTAATTCAGGTGACCATTTCTTGTCATGGTTTTAAACTCCATTATTGAGAAGGGAGCACCACTTTTTCCTGTCTCCTGCTAAGGCCTCCCAAAGGTTTGGATCAATTCCAAAAGCCTTCATACCCTGCTTGCAGACATCTTAGAAGTGAAATTTTGGGTGCCCTACTCTTCTCTCCCCATATGCAATTTGCCCATACAGGATGTCCTTCAGTATGCATCCATCTTCTGTCCTGTAAAGATAGCCAAATCCACTATTTGCACAGCAGTGATGGTTGGCAGGTTGGGTTTGATGATGACCTCTGTGTTGATGATTTTGTCTTGCCACTTGATGTCAAGTATGCATCATAAACAATGTAGGTGGAAGCCATTCAGCTTCTTTTCTTGCTATGCATATGTTGAACATGTCTCACTGCTATACATAAGGACACTGAGGATGGAGACTGTGTACACAAGCAGCTTAGTTTTGATTGTGAATTTTGTATTGTTCCGGGCTCATTTGGATAGCTTACTGGAAGTGGTAGCTGCTTTTCCAATGTGCTCATTTAGTTCTTTATCTAGTGATAGATTATCACTCACTGTGAATCCAAGGTAGTAGAACTTGCTCAGTGCCTCAAGTGGTGTGTTGTCAAGGCTGATAGATGGTGACTGGAAAACACCCTGTTCTAGGACCACAGTCTTCTTGATGTTGATGGTTAGGGCAAACATCCTGCAAACATGGGAGAGGTGATTCATGAGTATTTGAATTGGTCTTCTTCATGGGCAGTGAGTGCAGTATGGTCATCAAAAAGGAGCTCCCTAATAAGCATGTGCCTAACTTTTGTCTTGGCCTTTAGACATGATAGATTGTAAAGTTTGCCATCTGATCTTGTGGGAAGATACATGCCTTCCTCCAAGTCATCAAAAGTGTAGTGCAGCAGCACAGACAAAAAGATCCTGAAGAAGTGTGGTCACCAGAACACAACTTTGCTTCACTCCACTCTTCATCTCCTATAGTTGTTGCAGTCACCCTTGTCTCCCTTGTTCTTATAGAGAGTGATGATGTTAGAATCACACATTCATTTATTACAGAACTGATAAAAAGGAAAAAATCCTATAGTTCCCCTGTACAATACATGCAAGTTTTTTTTCATAAATTTACGATGTGGTAGCATCACCATAAATTATCAAACTGATCACTAAAGCCAGTTTGAGTTCAAACATGGAAATTTCAAGTATGGTGAATTTTATTGCACTACTCCATCTCGGATAAAAGGCATCTCTTAACTGTGGAATTTTCCAGAACCATTTGATTTTTTTTTGCTTTGTACCAGGTGATAGTCACTGAGTGTGGCTCAAGTATAACTTCTGTAGGGTATTATGAAACCTAATGAATACAACAGTAAAGTCCAGCTGCTCTGGCTGAGAAAGAGAGACAGACTTTTTATGGGGAATATCCCAGCACAAAAGCAGACTTCTTATGGGGAATATCCCAGAAAACGAGAGCCATAGCAGAACACCTTCTCCACATAAATGTCCTTGAGCTCAGCATGGTCAGACAAGCCTCTAGAGAGATGCATCAGCTGTCCCACAGTCAGCATGTGATAGCAAAGTCTAACAAAACAAGAGTTTGTGGCTGTTTTTTTGTAGAATATATTTGAATAATGAATAAATTCAAGAAACCATGAAGGAAAAAAGCAACAGCATACATTTATCAAATAAATGATGTGCCGCAAATTATTCATTCTACTCAAGCCTTACATCTCCCAGGAGCTAAGAGTTAGCAAAGAAGTTCTCCACCTAGGAAATACCGTATTTACTTGAATCCAAGACAAATCAGCTATTGAAGTGCCACAAAGCCTTGCTGAAGCACGTGAGCTATACAGATACTGGGCAAGCTGGGTCAACCTGATGCAGTTCCTCTTCTGGTAAAGTGCTGGGCCTGGGGGGGGCACATCTGTCAGTGCCCCAAGTCACACAGTGGGCAACCAGAAATAGATCTTTTTGAAGACAGCGTTACTTCCAAAATGCCCAAATCTTTGCAACCCTTGCGAACTCCACAAAGGATGGGTATAGGACATCATCTTACTAACATAGATACTTTGTGTAGCATCTTCCATGCTCCTGAAAAAGAGGGAAAAGGTTATTCCTACTAGCTTCAAAATAGCCCAGGTGAGAACTGTAAGCATAACTTCAGTGAGAGACACTGGGCGCATTTATATGTGCACTTTAATGTAGCCTATTGTACTGCACATTAAAGCAGCAAGTAAAAAACGTGGTAATACACTAATGCACATTAGAATAGGACAGTGCACAGTACGGATCACCTAAAAAGCATGTGCTTGCACTACTGCACATTAGCACAGCCTAATGTGCATTGATTTAGTACCTCATATTGGAGGTACTAAATCTAGCGCACATTAGGAAAAGTACATTAATCCACATGTAAACATGCCCACTGTTTCCTCATCTTTCTCTGGATCCAGCCAGAGACCCAGCTCAGCCCCCTCCAGCACTCCAGATATAAAAGAGGTGAAATGATCTGTGGAATTTGCTCCAAGGCATAAAAGCTTCAGACAGATTCCTTCTCTCTGTTTCAATAACTTAGAAGTGTCTACAATGACATTTTGACGTTTTCTTTTCTTAGTACAAGAATGGAAAGCTGGTGGGTTTCACACCTGAGCTAACCTTGATGCTTGCTGAGGTTTGGCACGACAGCAGTTTGAGAATGGGAAAGAGCAGTTCTTTCTCCACTGGAACCTTTCATCATGGCCACCTCTCTCTTTAGCCTCTCCTAAAAACAAACTTTCCTTATAGCTTCTACATAGACAAAGCCAGTGCCCTCTCCTCTGTTTTCCTCTATAAATTGTTAAATAGATGTCTAGCTCCCACTTCCCTTCTCCAGCTAGTGTTATCAAGGCAATCACCTAACCAATTCCTGCCCTTGGCAAGAAGCAAAGAGAAAAAAAGTGGGACAGAAACTGCTATTTTATTCTGTGTTTTGACAGAGCTGGGCACAGAGAGGTCCTCCTGCATGACTTCAGCTTTTAGGGTGTTCCTGCAATGGAAATAATAAATGAATGCTAATTACAAGATTATTTACTACAGTAAATGTGGTCTCACATTAGTTGACTGTATGTGTCCACATTTTGGATCCACAAATGCAGGATACAGTGTTTCTTCAAAGAGAAATAATGCAGGGTATATAGACAACTGGATTTGTTTCCTTTAGGAACAACAAACCCTTTGATGCTTTTATTCATTGCAGATCAGCTGTTTAGGCTTAAATCTAATGAAGTTCACCTCCAGCAATCCTTCACACTTTGATTCACACTTGTGTTCACAGGTTATGGAAAGACACATGCTGCTGCTTATTCAGTATGCATTTGTTTGTGCAGGTGCATGCATGTAACAATGAGGACTTGAAAAAAGCAGAACCTGAAGTTTAACTTCTAAGAGAACTGCTGGATGTTCAAAACTCACTTCTAGTATTTGTGTCAGTTTTTATTGTAAGTGTCCTCATTTAGCAGCCTAAAAAGGGACTCTTTAAGGTTGAAAACATGGCCTATATAAAATCACATATTCATAGGCCATGTCTACATGAAACGCTAACTGTGCAGTTGTTAATGCAGTCAGTTAGTACTTGTATGCACAAGTATAAATAACTGCAGTAACCAGCATTACTACACAGTAGCATCCCTGAACGGCTTTTTGGTGACACTGACTGCAAAGTAAGTTGTTACAACTGCACAGTTGCATTGCATCACGCTTTGTGCCATGTGACACTACTGCGCAGTAGTAACGAACTACTGCGCAGTCAGTGTCTTGTGTAGATGTAGCCATATACACCTACATACATACTTTCACATATCAACCATGATCTCTGATTTAAAACATACAGAAAATTTATTACTTCCTTACTGCACAGGATACTCAAATGTCTTCTGGCGCATTTCATTGTATTTCATTACTAGCCCAGAGCTGTAGGTCTCATATACATATTCCTCCTGTGTGGCCTTTTTTATACTTTCTTATATTGCTGCTATCATCAGATACCTTTCTTAACAGGACAGCATCTGGCAATATGATTTTAACACTCTCTTTTTATGTGATTCACTTCTAGCACCGAATGAATTTCCTGAGGATGATGACAGCACAGAAGGTTGTTAGGGGAAAAAAGGGTTGATCAGTTACTTAAATTTATTCTTCTGCTCCAGATTATTAAACAGTTTGCACAGGCTATGACCACCACAGCACAAAATGATGAAGGAAGGTTATTCGTGTGCACACTATCCCACAGCCTTTGGCTCAGACTTAATAAGTTCCCAGTCATTGGTGCATGCAAAATGTTCAGGATGCAGTAGACAGTTCTCAAAACACCAGAATCAATCACCTGGGAAACAAGAAAAACAGAAAGTCAAGTAAAAAACTATTCCAATGATTAAACAAACACCACCCACCTGTAGGCGAGTGGCTAGCAGCCTGAAGCAATATGAGTAAATCCTTTTTAGCAGTTCCAAATGTATAAAAATATGCAAGGGAGAGAGTCAATTACCATAGTATTCTTGGTGCAAGCAATGTTTAAAATCTGCTCTACAAAGGTAAAATACAGCTTTAACAATTCAGTATTTTTCCTAAAGCTAGCTGCTATAATTACTATGGATGAGTAAACCAGCTTAGGAAGAAATAAAAACTGATTTGAACTTGATATAAATACTCAGACCCCTCAGTCACATTTGAGGAAGAAGATGAGATACGATACTCACACCTCACCAACCATACCAAATTACCAGCTGCAGTCCCAGAGTGCCTGGGCACTGCTGCTATAATAAGCAGTAGTTACCATCCCAACTTCAGAAAATCAAGGCTCTGTCCTTCAGAGATGAACACTTCAAATTGTCAGTACTGGTATCTGAGATGAGTTCAGAAAAAAATTATGCACTATTAATAGGATAATGAATTTACATTTTTTTTTTAAATGAGGGCTTGCGTTCTATACAAAATGGTGCGGTCATCAGAAATGGGCCTGTGTCACGTATTGAGTCAATCAGCCCTTTTTAAACCAACCATACAATAACAGCTGATGTTTAAAAGATAGCTTAATTTGTGTGTGTCTTAATACGATGCAGGAAACAATGCCATGAGGAAAAGAGTCTAGTGGATATTCTTTGGTTCTTTTCATATAAAGTGAGTTTGGGTGTGGCCCAGACTGGCCGTGTACCTTAGGAGTATGGTCTCGATGGAGAGAAACCAGGCACATTTGGTTGGGGTGAAGATTTTACAGACTTAGCCCAAAGTCCTATGGATAGGTCTCACAGCAGCAGTCTTGGGCACTAGAGAAATGAACAATTTTCTTTATGGAGCTGGAACATGCATTTGTCCTTCACTAATTAAACAGGCTCACGTTTGTACCATGTTTCCTCATTTGCTATAGGTTTCTTGGCTACTGTTAGTGCTTTATACTCTGTTTCTTGGGTTCTTGGGCAGGGTGAAGACTGAAATCTGACTTATTCATTCAAGTATTAGGGGAGGGCACAATCTTTCTTTGTACTTGTACAGGAATAATCTAGCATTAACATCTACAGTATGTCACTTGGATGCCTTGTCTTCCATTTTCTCTGTTACGTCCCAGATTCCAGAGAATGACTGCCGACTCCGGGTGGACTGTTCTGGGATTTCATTGCGGGTTGGTGGTACTCACTCTTTCTGAAAATCTAGCCTGACTTGGTGACTCATTCTGAATGTCTCAAAAACCAAGACACAATTCATTGCACTTATGACTGTGTGGTTCTAAATGAACAACCATCCTGTTTTGTTTTGAAATGTGCCCACAAACCACAACAGAGAATTGCCCCTTTGTTAACATCAATAAAAGTGATGGTAATAATAATCTTTCACTAATGTCTCCAGATGGGAACAGCTCAAGGTTAAAATGTTAACATTTGAACTTGTATATGTTTTAAAACCAGAAAGATGAAAAGGTCAGAGTTGAAAAGTATATATTTTAAACAGGACCAGATGGCTCTGGAGTGAACACAAGTATGAATTCACACTGCTATCCAGTCTAAGCACATACAGTCATAAGACCCCGGTGAGTGAATTACTGCTTGTGTACCATGAGGGGCTGTCTATTATCTGATATATACCTATGCCTGCTTAGTGTTTGATTAGGGCCTTCTTTTCTTCTAAACTACTGTTGGATGAATAGGGCCAGTTCTCCACATACATGGGCAGTTCCCAACAACTGCAATAGGAATAGTTTGCCTGCCCAGGGGCACAGTTTAGCTCATACTGTATCCTTTTTCCTGAAACCATTCCTATCCAATGTGCAACCCAAGCATTTATCATGAAATCTATACAATAATATTTAATCTCCTTGATCTTTAACCTACATGCTTCGCTGTTGTAAAAAAAACCCCAAAAAAGGTAATATAACAATATTCTTTATTTGCCTGGCATACGTTTTTGAAGATCAGTCTCACTATTTTTTGTCTTTTAGTTCCAGCCACTCCTACTGCTGCATATGTTTGGTTTGCTTTTTCTCCGTTTTTGGTATGTACTTTTTTTTGAAAGAATGCCATGGAAAACCTATATCTGTGGAAATTACTTGATAATCACTATGGCTAAGTACTGACATTCAAAAAGCCTGAGGCAGAAGCGCTCTACTCAAAGTGCTCTAGATTTGGTCAGGACCAAACAGAACATGTGTGCTGTTCAGTGGGGGTGGGGTTCAAAGCCTGTGTGCACTGGCTGAGACTAGCAGCTTGGGTGGACACTTGCAAACCTCCCAGCATGCTCCATGGCCTCCCCAGGCTGCCAAAAATTCCCAAGCACAGCCAAGTGGGCAAGCCATCCCTGTTTGGCTGACCAGTGCAGGGGAGTAGTCTCCACTCCCTGCCCTCCCCCTCCCCCCACCTCTAGCTGCTCTGTCAGTGACAAAAATCAGAAAATCACAGAGAAGTAGGGCTGGAAGGGACCTCCAGGCCAGGATGGAGATGCCCTGGAGGCTGGGATCCCAGTGGGGGAGCCTGTCTGCTGAATGCTGGTGCAAGCAGGCTGGGTACCACTATCTCCCCAGAGCCATTATGGGGGCTGGAGGCACCCATCACATCTGGATCTGTGGATTGGAGATGGGAGGGGGAAGGGTGCACAGCAGGATTATTCAGGACCAGGCTGGACGCATATACCCACATGTACCTCCCCCTCCTCTTGCTCTCGCTCTCATTAAAGGGAAGAGGGTCTCCTTTCCCACCCAGCCACACAGGAAGCAGACCAAGCCTTTTATGTCTCCTCTCTGTGGCAGCCCAAGGTGGGGCTGGGCCAGCGCTCACCTGGAGCAAATGAGCACCAGCTGAGGCTTGTAAGCCACCCAGTGAAGGGCACCTGAGATGGTGAGGGAATGCAACCTACCTTTCCTTGAGATGGGATACGGTACAGATATTTAATAAAGCGCTTTAACCTAAAGCGCTTTAGTGTGATAGCACATTCATGCGGAATTAGCTTAGAGTAGGATCCATCATTTTTAAAACATTCTATATACCATGAACATCTGTTCAGTTATAGCAGTAAAGTATTTTTACATGCTTAATGTGCACTAAGTGTAACTTCTATACACGCTTCATCTTTAAGGCATGGCATGTTTCTATCAGATTGTCACTTAAGTTGAAAAATTGTACTTCCACCCTTAAAACATTGCATGTGGTACAACCAACAGGTCCACTGATTTGCCAATGGACTTGGAATTATAGTCACAGTAAGGAATGATGTGTCCTGTGGCCTGATTCTCTCCAGATTGGCCTTGGCTTCTCAGAGATCTTCTCCATCTGCTAAACTGACTCTTCAAAATTCGTCTCTGAGCATTTCACAACCAGAGTTGAGAATGACAGAGTGTCATTCTACCAGCTTAGAGATGCCTCTGGTATATAATTCTTTTTTACAGACTTCCTGCTTAATTTATGCTTCATTGTTTCATAGATTATAACCACTTCAAGGCAGGGGCTGGTTTTACTTATATATTTTTACAGCATATAATACAACAAGGCCATTTATCCCTACTTCAATATACATATTAAATAACAGCAACAATGATAGTCAGGTAGTTCCTTTTTGCCAACTTCATCTTCTTATCTCTCTTGCTAGGGTTTGCTACCAGTACCAAGTGAATGTTCCATTGTAAAGGTATGAAACAAAGCTGGATTTCTACTTTAGAAAGGGAATTTTCCTGAGAGGAAAGCGCAGGGGGGAGAGTAGCGAAAACTCAACCACACCATTTCCTGCAGAAGAATAAACTACTGCAGTTTACAAGAGGTAATTCCCCCCTACTCAAAAAAATTATATTTTTCTTGGAATTTTATTTTTCCTATGGATTTCACCTGACCCCTTAACTTCCTATATATGGTTTAGTAATCTGTTTATCAAGTCTGCACACCTAATATTTTTGTAGCATGTTTTCCCCATTTGTTTGCTAAGAAGGTGCTTTTGTCAGCTTGTTTTGGTCAGGTGTTCTCTGTGGCACTGGTTCTTGTCTCACAGGGCATGCATGTTGTGTTTCTTCGAGTTGTGTTTTTGTGGATGCAAATTCTCCTCCCATCTTTATTAGAATCTAAACATCACAGGAGCTAAAATTGTTTGGGAGCTGGTTTTTCCCCTGGAATGTTATATTTTGGATACACGCAGATTATGAAATCCAGGCATCCCACAGTCATAAGGAATATTTGTGTTGATGCTGTGCAGAGACGCATGACTTGAACTGCAAGCAACCATTGTATTAGTAGACTGGGTTCTTTTCTTCTTCTGTCCAGTTCACTGTGATTTGCATGTTTTCTATCTGACTGCCTGATAACAGGATTCTTTCCTGTACCTCATGTACAAATTGAATTTTCTGATGATAAGTTATCATAAAACCTGTAACTAATCACTGTTGTTCCTATAACTCAATGCAATCTTCAAGATGTGAGAAGTCTTAAAACAAAATGCTCCAAAAGCCAACTCATTTCACTCCCAAATGTTACCACTACCCTTTGTCTCAGTTGCTGAATGAGCCTGACTATAAACTCAACTGGTGTAAATAAGAAGTGATTCCACTGAAGTCAATGGAGTTAAACATCACTGTTAAACACTGTGAGATTTGAGTCAGACCTACTTCTATAAGTGCAGCAATTAAGATATATATGATACCATATTTTGATATGATTTCATGCATTGATAGGTTTTTACACAGATATGTAAATAATTCATATACTGTCTTTTTCATCTATTCCCAATGGTGTTTAATAACCTTAAATCTCTTGCTTGGAGAAGGGAATGTTCATACCTTAACACTAAAATTACTCACTGTGTAGAATTGTAATCAGAGAGGTTATCTGGTGTTAGCATGAATCTCTCATAACTTAACTGTGGTTTCAAGGTTATGCAGCAATTGAAGAGATCTAGACTTTATTATCTGACCTTCCAAAGAAATCAGCTGTGCTGATATCCTTGGAAGTCTATTTCCTCATAGCTATGTTACTAACAACATCTTAGACATTTTAAAGGGATTTCAAATGTAATATGTCTTCAGTTTGGTAACCTTGTTTGCAAATAGTATTTATGAAAATAGAGACAGGCTTGTTTTAACATTTGATGTCAATGTCATTAGCATTTGTTGTGACATCAGTGTTTTGCACACAGTGTTCTCAAATTGAACAAACACATTTTTCTCTCCTTCCTTAAAGGAAAAGTGTTTCAGATCATTGAACAACTGTTATATGGCATCTCCAGAGATGATGTTGTTCATTTCCATGTAATTATGCATTTAATGTATCCTTTATTGTTAATTTATATCTCCCTAATGATGGCCTGCCCTGGGAGCAGCAGAAAACTAAAGGTGGATATTCTGGGGATGAAGACACTTACCCACAACAACAGATTTTAGGAGGTGGTACAACATTCTCCATTAGACTCACCAGAAGATGAAGTGAGAAGGAAGCACAAGGAGCTCTTTCCCAACCTGGAGGCTGTATAATTGGTGCAGTACCTTTTTCCTTTAGAAGTCATTACAGAAAAGAAAGCAGTAGACCAGACTACCAAAATGCATAAAATCTTTGTGACCTTCTGGCATCATATTCCTTCCATTCCATCTCTATATGCACACATAACCAGTTAAAGACTCTTGACTAAGTTGCTTAATTAACACACAAGCAAATATTTTTATTTTTAATTTTTTTCCTTAAGTTCACATCAGGAGGCTTTCTGAACATTGTTAATTGTTTTAATATTACCATAAGTTTGAGCTGAAATGAACTGCAGCTTGGATATATTTATTTAACTAGAAAAATGTGTTGCAGAAGAAAATTAAATGAAAGAAAAATGGATTATGATTATTTTACTGAATGACTAAAATGGTTGCCTATAAATTCTGGTAGCATTTGACTGCTAAATTATAACAATGAGTGTTGTCAACTAAGGATTTTAATGCAACTCCTGCAATATTTGGTGTTTTTTATTAAAGCCCTAGGTCCTGAATTCTTGCAGTTACTAGAAAAATCTTAGCTTTCATTTAAAAAAAAATGTTTCCAGCTCTTACAGCTGTAGAAAAAAAAACTTTGAAAACATTTTCCACCCAACAAGTCAAAACCCAAAGGTAAATGAAAAAAAATCCACCCTCTCCCCTTCCTTTTATTTCAATCTCCTGATTGTTTTGTGAAATTGGGGGCTTGCTATCATGTTTTTTAAGAGTTGGAGTTGACAATACTGAGGATCTCATTATTAAGAATTAATCTCATTATTATTATTGTTACTGTTATTATTATTACCATGATGCCTCAAAGTCCCACTCACAGACCAGGATTTGGATTCAGAAAAGGATTTTGACATACTAGTCATTTTTAGTCAGAATTTACGTGCCTTTTCTTTAATGTGCAATTTACTAAAATCTTTTGCTCATGTGAACTCACAGGTATTTCAGTGGAGACCTTTGCCTTCTACCTCGTAAGTAAGAATGGACCTGGGTATGGGAAAACAAAGCACGTATTAAGTCTGCTGTTTTTAACGAGTTCTGTATGGTAGAATCTGAATCCTAGGCTACAGTTCTACACAGGTCATAATTTGGGACTTGTGAACTAGTCATCCTTAGGCCTAAGTGCTCTGAAGTGGCCAGTCCATTAGACATATTCACATTATGCTTAACAAAGGAGGAGAACGTACCCGCGTTTTGATCAGTAGGGCTCAGCTGCCCAAGTTGGTAAGCCTATTGTCCAGGAAGTAGGTGATCTGGATTCTAGGCCTTCAGTCAGAAAGAGTTTAAACATGCTTTTTCCACTTACTAAGAAAGTGCTCTAGCCACCAGGTTATGGGCTAGGGAGGGCTGAAGGCATCCTCCTCCCTTCCTGTTGAAACTGGACCACTAGGCAGTGACAATTAGAAGATTCATGGGAAAAGGAGACTAAAAATGAAGGGAGCCTAACTCTACTTCTAGTCAAGTGAGCAGGGCACTCTGCTGGGAGAGAGACGTGTATTCTGGCTCCTGCTCTTATACAGTTTATGCATTCTATCCAATGACTATTTAATGCAAAATGCATAAGCTGACCCAGGGACCAGAATTTCCTTGTTGAATGCTACCATTTGAGCCCGGAGACAAAGTTTTCCACTCTCATTGTGCAACAGTACGTGAAGGCTTGTGCATTGCTTTCACATCAGCAGTCCTAGGGCAGAAGTCACTCGTTTTCAACTTGGGGAACTCTGATGACCCATCCCATTTTGGGGGTCTGACTGGCTGCTCTCATCTCCTCTACAGCACTCACGTGGAGCAGGCATTTGCAGTAAAATGAAAACCACTCCTTTGTAATGTAGCTAATGAAGTCCTGTTATGTTGCTGGAAGAGACTATGCAGCATCCTCAAATGATCCTGAGTTTCAAAACAGAGACTTCTCATTATAAATTGGTTATTTCATGCTTTAATGTTCAGCAAAGAATATCTTTGTTAATTGGATATCCTACTGTCCATCCCCATACAAACTCTTTAATATGTCACTTTGGCTGCTCTTGAAACTATGTGCATCATCAATTGTAATTGTGTGTACTTATTTTCCCATCTTTCCCAAGAATTCTAACTTGAGAAAGCATTTTAATATTCAAACTGTGAACACAGGCTGGGTGTTCCCAGCATTGCTTTCTGCCCATTTGTTTGGTCTGTTGTTTTTTCTTCTATATTCATCATTTATCCTCCTTACTCTGGCACTGATACAGATTTGAACAGCAGCCACTGACGGCTGAAGCCAAATTTCCCCAGTGAATGCCTTCTAAAACCGTTCTCGGGTACAGCCAGTGGGGGAACGGAGCAGCAACAAAAGGAACACCCTTACCACTTTCTGCCTCATCCCCTTGCCCTGCACCAGGGAGCTCCACCTCTACTACTGCCAACCCCTGACAGCTCTGGAAGCAGACAGCCCTTCATTTGGACTTCAGCACAGGTCTCCTATGCAAAATATTGCTGCCAAGTCACTAGGCCAGCTTAAGGAATGTGTTTTTAATATTCATTGTTCACCCTGGCTGTCACTGATGTGAACAGTGGAATTATTTTAATACTTTGCACATGTAGTGTTATTAAATTTGTGCCTTTAAAGTCCTGCCAGTTTTTTCTCTGTAACCCAAATATATTATTTCTACCTATGTTCCAGTCCCATAGTTTGCCACACATTTTAAAAAACATTATTATAAAGATCAGACTAACTATGCAAGCACTGCAACCAAAGTAGGGCTGACCTATTTTCTTCATAATGGAACAGTTTTATTGTGTTTTGTTTTCACTTACATTGTGTATTTTTTCTTTCCTTTCTTTTTTACTCTGTCTCCTCTACATAGAGAACCATGCACAAATACTTACCGTGTACACAGGCTCAACTCACATATGGTACAAAAAAGCTCCCACTTCCATTGGCAAGGAGATTTCACTGTATCCTATTAGACTCAAATCTGGGAATAGCTGTTCTTACATTCATGAATCATCCAGGCCTCATTATTTCATTCCTTATACCTTGGAATGAAGCAGCATACTCCCAAACCTCTGCAGCCAACAGAGAATACAGAAGCCCTGGTATTGGACAGCACCGTTCACCACAAACTTTGACTTCTGCATTCGTTTCCCAAAGAATAGAGTGCAGTTCAAGGCTCCTATCCTGATAGTCAGAATCCTTCCACAGAAGTAGACATATCTGTCTCTATTTTCCATCTTAGACTATGACTTCCTATAAAAGCCACATTCCACTGAAACAATTAAACAATCTTCTTATAGGGGAAATTCATCCAAACTCAGAATGGCTACTAATGACCACAGGCCTCCTTGAATTAAGATTTAAATATACAAACTGTCTTCAATCTACTGTTCCCACAGCAAGTTCTGCATGCAATCACACAAACCCTCTTTACACACACTGCCAACAAAACCACATGCTAATCAAGTTATTTCTGCAGCAAGCAGAGAAGGAAAAGAAAGTGTTGTTTTGGAAGATGGTCAGAGACTATATTCACATACATGCACACAGAATCACGCAGAAGTTTAGGGCTGGAAGGGATCTCGTGAGATTATTGGGTCCAGCCTCGCTGCTCTGGGCAGGAAAGACTGCTGTTTCATGAACAAAGACTACAGAAGTTCGCCTGCCCAGGGAGATAGGAGGGGGCGGGGACGGATGGACCTGTAAGCTTGAAGCCTGCTTAGCCAACATTAATGGAAATTAATTTGAATCTGAGTTACACATGCTCAATAGAGAAGACCAGTCAATTACAATTATAGCTCCCATAATATCAAATATGATAAACCAAATGAAACTAGATCATAAAATCATAAAAAATTAGGGTTGGAAGGGACCTCAGGAGGTCATCTAGTCCAGCACACTGCTCAAAGCAGGACCATCCCAACTAAATCATCCTAGCCAAGGCTGGGATTTATTCATGTATATAAACTATTTAATTGATATATTATTATTCATTTATATATATAAATTATTTATTTATATATATAACAGCAGTACCATTATATACCTTATGAAGTATAAATATAATTTAATTCCTTCCAGGTCCTTGCTTCAGGTAAGGTTACATTGGCTGAAGACAAACCAAGTGCATGAGGTGAAAGTAAACTGACCCCCACCCCTCCTTTCTTAGAGCAGTAAGAGCATCATTATTTTGCTTCTGTCAATTGTTGTTTTCATTAAAGGAAAAATTGGCTGGGTTCCTCATCCCATGCAGAGTTGGCAGAGGGCTAACAAGGATGAAGACACCTCAAGACTTCACAGTGGCACATCTAGAGAGGTGGGTATGGCTGTACCTAGGACAATCTTTGTTTTTCCTTCTTTGGTGCCACCTGCAGGGCAGCCAATTCAGGATGTTCATCAACCCTGACAGCTCAGCCCATCTGAACCCGTCAGTCTCAGCCTTCTTGTCTTCAGCAGACGGTGCCCTCCCAGTTCCCCTTCCTGGCACGTTTCAGCAGGACCCCACAGGCACTGGCGTGCTGTCCGCCAGCCCAAGGCAGTGAGGGAGGGAGTGAGGCTGGGGCTAGGGTGGGGAAAGCCCTGCACAGCCAGGGTGGGGCGTGGGATGTGGCCACGAACAGTTTGTCCAGGAGAAGCCTGGTGCAGAGAGAGGGTGACAGCTCCCACTGCTACACACACGGGCCTGGGGGAGATACACTCAAAGAATTTTAGCGATCATATCACATGAGACCTGTGTCCCAGTGTCTATCAGTTGAAATACCAATATTCTTAATATGTTAACAAGTGGGAAACCAGATAGCTAGATGCAAAGGAATGGAGGTATTTAAAAACCAAGATTTTGAGTTTAGTTGACAACCAATGTGCTGCTGTGACATAGTCTTATTGGTTGACTTTATCTTGGAGTTGTAGGAGTGGCCTTCAGAGCTAGCCCCATCTATAGCACGTATTGAAATAATACTGACTTGAGGTGATAAAGATATCATTTGGTATGGGTGAATTGCATCTGAAATAAAGGAATAGATGAGGCCAAACAAAGAAACATAGAAAGATTTTTTTGAATACCGCTGCCATCTCCAGGGCTTGGAGCTGACAAAAACCCAGTAGGGCACTCAAAATTGAAATACAGCTTTGAATCTGGGGGTAGCTGTTTATAACAAGGAGTGAATTTGCCCTTGCTACCATTGCTTCTCTGTCAAGAATCAGCATCTTCATTTTACTTAGGAGCAGCTTGAGGCTTATGCCACTTAACTCTGATACTGGAATAGCAGGAAACCTATACTGTTGATGCCTGCTGAGAAAAAACAGGGGGAATCATCAAAATATTGAAGGCATTGAACTGCAGTCAATATTATTTTACACTGTTCCTGCCCAGTCAGTTGAAGAGCGGCAGATCACCCGTTATTACTTCTATGAAGAGTATAAAACTCTTGGACTCACTGTCTACATGTGCAAATGTTGTGGGGTGGGTTTACTCTAGAGTAAACTGACCTCAGGCAGCCATCTACACGTATGGGGATGCAGGAGCACATTTGCTGCTCCTGGCAACAATATGCTCCCACCCTCTCCAGCCCTGCACTGGCCCCTTGCAGCAGCCAAGGGGAGCCCAGGGGTTGGCAGGGAGCATGAGGCCAGGAGACATACGTCTCCTGGCAGGGGCTGGGAGATTTCTGCTGCCGGAGCAGGCTCCACCATTGGAGCTCAGGTGAGGACAATGTCCCACTCCCTGGATCCCTGATGGAGAAAAGAGATCTTGGAAAGAGCTGCAGGGGAGGGGCAGCATAGGTGGTGTAAGGCTGGGGCTAACAGGGCTTAGTTCCCTGCTAACATGGGGCAGCAAGCCATGGGGTCTGGGTGCCTGCAGCAGGAATGGCGAGGGGCATGCATGCAGCCAGGATCACAGCCTGGCTTGTGGATGACGGACTGCCTGGAGTGGCTTGTCCAGGGGGCATGGCTCCCGCTGCTATGCACACCCTGGAAGGGCAGAGGGGGCGTGTGCCCTCAGATCTGCGTGCAGGGTGCGGGTGAGCTGCTGCTGCGGGCTGGGGACAGACAGTGCCAGGCTCTTCCCAACGGGGGCTGGGCCAGGCTGCACTTGGGGTGGGCAGTGTTGGTGCTGAGGGGGGGTTATGGGGGGAGCAGCAGCCACCCCAAACTTTTCCATATCCCCCCAACCCCCCTGCCAGTGCCACTGCTGCCCACTTTGAGCACAGCATAGCCAAACCACCCCACCAGTAAAAGCCTAGTGCAGCCCCAGCCCAAATCCACAACATCAGCCAACCCTCAGCCCACACACAGATCCAGAGCACACAGCGCCCATGCCCTTGTGTGTGCAGTGGGGGGAGCTGCCACACAAGGGCACCAGGCATCTCCTGGACAAACTGCTCATGGCTCCATCCCACACCCCACCCTGGCTATGCAGGGCCTTCTCCACCCCAACCCCAGCCCCAACCCAGCCCCAGCGCCACTCCTTCCATCACCGCCTGGGGGGGGGAGATCAAGGCCCCAACTGTGGGGGAAGGAGCAGGAGCAGGAGCAGGAGCAGGAGATGGGGTGAGTGTGAGTGGAGCCCCAGCCGGGGTGGGTGGTGAAACCAGCGGAGCCTGGGCAACTCATCTAGGGCCATGAGGGGATTCCCCACACTGTGCACATCCTGGCGGAGGCCCAGGAGGCACAAGCCCCCTGATAGTGCATGGGGCAGAAGCAGTGGCTGCTGCGTGCTGCACTTTGCCCCCTGCTGCAGCTGCCCTGGGAGTGGCACGCCACCATGTGCCTGCTGTGGCTTGGGCTGAGACGTGCCCCCTGCCCACCCAGTGGCATAGTGCGGCTCTCAGGGCAGTGGGGCTCAGAGGCCAGCTCACAGCAGCAGCCGCCTCTGCCTCATGCACAGATTGAGGGGGCATGTGCCCCCTGGGCTTCCACTTGTCCCACACCTGGCCCTGCTGGGGCCCCACTCACCCCAGTCCCTGCTCCTGTCTGTGCACCACTCTCTCCCTCACCACTGGAGCCTCAATCTGCCCCCCTGCCCAGCCCTTTACTCTCCCCACCCCCTCCCCCACAGACTTACTTGCTGGGGGGCAGGGGTGTGCACGCACATGCTCAGCCCACCCAAATAATTTTTTCTTTCTCCACCTCTGAGGGGCAAGTCCCAGCCCTCTGCCCTAATCCACTAGTAGGGAAGCTAGCAGCAAGCCCCTGGCTTGGTAGGGATTCCATGTCCAGCCAGGGACTTTCTGCTAGCTGCCCCACCAGTGGATTGGAGCAGGGAACTGGGACCTGCCGCTTCCCTGCAGCTCTTTCCAAGCCCCACACCTTGATTGTCCAATTGGGACATGGTGTTCAGACCTGCCCCTTACTGGGACAGCCTCAGCCACCTCCAGGCTGCACATAGAGACTTCCCTATGCTGCCCAGGGCTGCCCAGGGACTGTCCCGGTCAGGGACAGGTCCCAGCCAGTTCAAGGCTGGGCAGGGAACTCTCCCAATGCAGGGAGCTCCCAACCCCCGCTCTGGGATTACAATCATGGAATCCCAGCTGAGGCTGGGAACAAGCTCCAGCTCCATGATCACAGAGCTGGGGCTGGGAAAAATCATCTCCCTGCTGCCAGGGCAGGGGAATATTGTCCTCACCCATGGTCTGGTGGTGGAGCCCACCCCAACAGCAGGCAGCTGCCAGGGGCAGGGAGCAATTACCCTCCTCCTGCTGTCTATCTGACTGGGAGCACATTTGTTCCTGGTTATCTGTCTACATGTGCCATACTGCGTGGTAATTACTCACGAGTAAATTTGCTACCATATGTTTACTCATGATTAGAGCAAATTACTGCACTGTAAGCATCTGCACATGTAGATGGTGACACTTACTGAGCAATAATTTACTCTAATCTCGAGTACAGTATCTCATACAGATGCAGCCACTGTCAATGTCACGAAAAACAGGATACTTTACCAACCCACCCCAAACCACCCAGCTGCTCCTCCACAATTAGAGGGCAATCCTTGGAAAATGTTAAGTATTTCCTCTACTTGGGTAACCACCTTTCTCAAAAAGTAAATTTAGACAACAATATTCAATACAGATAAAATCTAACAGTGCTACATTTGAACATCTCTGAAATTATGTCTTTGATGACCATGACATAAGGACCCAAACCAAACTTCTTTTCTACCAGTCTGTTGTCATCCCTACCCTGTTGCATGTGAAACTTGAACAACATATTGGAAAAACCTGAAAGCTTTGGAAAGTTGCCTTCAGTGATGTCTTCAGAAAATCTTCCATATCAATTGGAAGGACAGAAGAATGAATGCCAGCATTCTGGCTCAAGCAAACATCACCAGCATTTGAAACAATATTTATATGGTACCAGGTTCATTGGACAGGATGTATCGTAAGGATGCCTGACAACTGGCTCCCAAAACAGGTCCTATACTACCAGCTCACTGATGGCCACCATTCCAGAGGTGGGCAAAAGAAGAGGACACCTGGAAGGCCAATCTGAACAAGTGTAATAGTAACATCAATACCTGGAAGATTCAAGAACTGCATCTTCCTCAATGAGGCATGATGTACAGCAAGGCATCAGTCATTTCAAGCAAACTCCTCCACTCCTGGGGAGGAGGGACAAAGGAGACAAAAGCAAAGTGCTACAACCCAACATCTACTCCTTCCCGGAGCTATTTACCATGTCTGTAGTCAAACATACAGAGCTTGGATTGGCTTCCTCAGTCATCTATGGATTCACTGATGACTTCCTTATTTACTGGGAGACTGTCACCTTATAGTGAGGAACTGCCACTGCTGCCACTGACAATATTGTTTTACTTTATTCCCCTGGTGACCTTACATGTGGTCAGAGGTTTAACATGTCTGATTTTATAAGTAAAGGACTTGCAAGAGGAAAAAGTCTAAGTCCCTGGTGATCTCTCTGAGAGGAATGCACAATACACAAGTACATTTTAAAACAACCCTGTCAATCTTAACAAGCCTCTCAGACAAATTATCAATCAAAGACTACTAGTACATTGAACAAATTTAGCATGGACATCTGACCTTTGTTAGTAGGCATGTGTTTTTTATCCATAAGCACTGTCTTTGAGCTATACTGAAGCCCAGCTGGAGGAGGTACACACAGAGGACACAGGAGGTGGCCCAAATGTCACAACTGTCTCATTAACCTTTCCCAGAAAGAGAATATTAGAGTCATAGTGGTAGCTGGTGTGATCACTGATACCGAGTAAAAGGGACATGAGCAGGATGAGAAGCATGGCACAAGAGATCTTACAGAACCCACATATACTCATAAAAAGTGGGATTATACTCCAGCTACTGGGGGTTGATGAACCTCAAATTGTTTAGCTGTGCAATTCCCTTCAGGTAATTGCCTAAAACTCCAGCTCTTTATCTAAAGCACATGCAGACCTCTTTGCTCCAGAAATCTCAGAGGATCAATCTTCCTGATGAGATTTTCAGTATGCACCCTCATTCAGGCTGGGCAGGCATGTCTTTCATGCTGTGTTTTGATATTTCCTCATCTTCTCCTGCCTGAACACAAGAAATGGGAAAGCCACTCTGAAGTTAATTTAAAAGGTAAACTGAACTCTTTTGAATTTCAAAGAAGCCTCAGGATGGTTATTCTTTTATCAGAACCAGCTTATCCATCCCTAATTCACAAAGAGAGGTGGGAAGTTTTCATCTGGATTCATACATTCCCAAAATTCAGGGTCGGGGGCTGGACCTCAGGTTTTGGTTGAGACTTATCTGTGTCCACTCTCAGCCCATATTAAACCCCTTCCTTTCCATTCATCTACATCTTAATTTGTGTCTAGTGTCCATTTTCCCTCTACCTCTCTGCCAAGATTAAAGCTTTTTTTCATTATAATTCCTAGAAGAGATAAGAAGCTTCCCAGTGTATCTTTATTAATCCTAGTTAAGATAACATTTTGAAAGCAGGGAAGGAAAGAGATTTATAAAGAGCAAGAGAAAACAGTTGCAGATCAGCACAGCAGGGACAGGGTTTCATACTCTGTGTGAATCTGTTTATGAAGAAATGTAAGTTAAAAATTGTGCTGTGAGTGAAATCCTGCATTAATGTACATGTAAGTGGTTTGATGAATCAGGACCTAAGTCATTTTTTCCTGGGGGAGTCCCAGCACACCCAATAGGCAAAAATTTTTGCCCATTGGAGCTCTTTGACCTAGGACTGTCTTCATTTTATGTCTGGGAAAACAGAGCTGCCTTCTACTTGTGGACTCAATTCAAACTAAGATATTGAATTTATGTTTAGAGGTGGTTAATTCCATGTTTTGGACTAAACAGTTCTTTGTTTGCTCCATATTGAATGGTTTGCTTTATGCACAGCAAGAGGGATTTAAAGAAAGAATGTTAAGGAAAACATAACTTTGTAACTTTTTTGCTTGAACAGGATTTTTATTAAAAAGGGGGAAGTTTTTTATTAAAACTTTTCTGGAAAATGTTTATTGTTTTTCAGCTGCCACAATATTAATGTACTGTATCAGGAGCCAAAACAAAGGGAAAATGTGTAAGTACAGAGTGTCATACATAAGCCCAAATACAGCAGAAAGGTATGCATCTGCTTAGCTTTACATACTATTGGTCACTGAACACTGAAATCAGTTGTACTCACCAGGGGACTGATTATCCCAGTTCCTTTACACAGGCTGTATAAGGGGCTCACACTGCCAGGAGATTTCAGCCATAGACTCTTCTCTATTTGAGCAATTGGAAAAGGATCGCTGAACTTTGGCTCCCAGCAGCCATTGCTCACCGTCCAGCTCTTCTCTACTGGTCAGTTTTAAAGAGAGCCATAAAGACAGCAAGGGTGATTGATATGCCACCTCAAGCTACTCTCTGGAAATGCAAGGGGATCCCCAGAAGATACTATGCCTTTGGTAAACCTCCTGAAGCAATGCTGTTTTCCAAAATCCCCTTTGCTTTTTTGATAGATTTTATCCTTAGTTCCTGGTTCTGACTTTGGCCTACTGGGTGACACTGCTGTAAAGTGGAATATGAGAGAGTTATTTTCAATATTATGCATTAAAATGAGGCCAATACATTAATGAAATCAAACCGTGAAATCAGAAGACAAACCTGAAGAGTGAAGGGAACAAGGAGCAGAGGGGTACAAAAACCTTTCAATCTGAAAAAAAAAAAATTATTACCTACATTTCAGTGTTGTACCTGAAGGACCTGAATCATTTTGGTGGACTGATCACTGAGACCAAATTTTCCCAATAGTGGAAACAAGGCTTACTTGAGGTAGAGCTCATACACCTTTTTTACAAGACTAGAGAAAAGAAAGGAACATAAATAAAACCATTCGTTTCATTATGAAAACACTGAAGAAAATTAAATAATTCTCAGAGGCTGGCTGAATAATAATGAAACCTACTTGATCTGGGCTAATCTTGCAGGGCAAAATATGCTGAAATGTATACCATAAGTAAAGATTGTGAATGCTGTAACATTAACATCTAAATTAATCCTGCTTATTGAGTGATAAGATGCACTGTTTCTAGGGGATTTGCCTAATTTATTACTTAAAAATGATTTTGACTCCTCAGGGATAGCAACAGAAGTGGATGAACCCAACCATTTACTCCCAGCTGGAAAACTCCAGTGAGAAAGGAGTAATTAAATATAAAGTGGAATTACTTATATTTGGAAAAAGCATTACAAAAAAATCACATCCAGGAAGCATTGGTTGGATCAGATTTTTTACTGAGTTGTTTACTTGCAAGGGGTGGGAAGGCCAAATGAGGACTTGGCATTTATTTTAGAGAAAAAGAATACACTCCACTTTCTCTTTAATGCATTTAGGCTATTCTGTTTTTTCATATATTGCTTAGGCCAGATGGATGGGCCACCGTTTGGCCTATGGACTGAGAGCACCAAAAGGATCAGGATTTCACTATGCTACACAGAGTGTAAATCATGAGTAACAAAGCTTCAGACTCAATGTAACGTTAAATTCATAAAATAAGCTGCAATGAGACAGAAATACTTCTCTTTCATTTCTGGCCATGTGAATGACCAGGAGTGTAACTTTAACAATAATAGATTACTATTATTATAAGACTATCTAAAAGTCCTGGCTGGAGAACAGAGCTCCAGTATGCTATGTATTGCAGTTGTAGATAATAAAAACAGTTCCTGACCCACATAGCTTAAAAACCTTGATTCAGATGTGTGATTTTTACTTTGACATCTACCCCTTAGGAATCCTTTTCTTTAGCTCTCCCTTCACAGAATGCTGAGTAGACAGAAGTTGCTACTTGTTATAAATAGTACTAGTTATTAGTTCCCTAATTTATTGCCAAACTCAGTATGTTTGTGTTAAGAAAGACTGCATTATATTTGGCCTTCAGAGAAAAGAAAGTAACAAGTAGATCTTAAAGACAGAAGTCTGCATAAAAGATCAAGGTCTGAATTTCAATAGTATTCCTTCTCAAGCTCCAGTCATTTGTATTGATATACTGTCAAACCTATGAGAAAGACCATCTGTATTCTGCAGACTTCTTTTTAGGACATTTCCAGTCAATGTTTCTCATATAGCTGTATTCCCCCACCTTTATTAGAAAAGCATTATTATTAAACAAAGATTTTACCCCGTGAGTAGCCACATAACACAGATTTCACTTTTATCTGTTTTGTCTTTAATAAAAATGCCTCATGAGAATTATAAGAAGTCAACTGGCTCCTGATTACCAGTTTAAAGATTACTCAGAGATGAAACAGAGAAGTCTCACCTCATCAGTTTCTCTCTCACCATGTTACCAAGACCTTGTTTGAAAACTGTTATTAGGGCCATAATATTATGGTAGGTTCTTGGTTCGGAAGATTGGTCCATTACATCTAGGATTTCCTATTTTCCGGTTGCCCTATATATTACTGAAAATGTTTGCTGGTGTAGCTATACTTCCCCTAAGAGAAATGCCACTTATACTAGCAAAAGAATCCTTTTCCTGGTATAATGAACAAAATAAGCAACGTTGGTTAAAGGTATAACTGCACTTATTATTAGGACTTTTTCTGATATACCTAGGTTGAGTGAGGGTATATTAGGGGTTTGACTTCTAAGTGTTGACCAAGCTTGAGTTCTTCCCCAGTTTGATGCTTAGTCCTTGGAACTTGCAGTGATTTTATCACTAAGATGATAACTTGAATACAAAAGCTGCAGGATGCCCAGAACATCAGAGGAAATAATACTAAACTTCTGGCTTATTGAATAAAGATGGTCATACTCTGGCTATTTATTGTGCTGAGTCAGATTAAAGATCTATGGTAGAGAAGGGGTAGATCACACTCTAATAATTTTCAAGTCAAAGTTCACCTCTAGTCCTTTTTTGGGATGTGAGACAATTTTATAGGCCCAGCTGATTTTCAAGATCTCACAGGCACACGTGCCAGGAAGAGCATACACCAACTGCAGAGACTTCATAAGCCTAACAAAGGGTTTTTAAACCTGAAAGACTGCTAAAAAAAATTTCCAACTATTTAACTTGGTCTAATAAAAGATATCAGAATCAACCAAAGAACCTTGTCTGCTTATGTCCTTAGACCAATACGGCTACAACCTACACCCCTGTATTTATTGTAACACTATGATGATGGGCTAGGGCATTCAATCCATCTTTTGTCCTTGACTGTTCACGTGGTACCTCCTAATTAAACGATAAATAAATTACCCTTCCTTTACCTCAGATCACCTTGATATATTACAGATGGATGGCAAAAGCTGAAGTATGAGCAATGGAGGTTATGATGCCAATTGCTTCAAAGTTCAAATGAGAGGGCATAACTATTGTTGAAGTCCCATGCTACGTGGTGTAAGAAAAGGAAGTTTGGGGTTTGGGAGTTTTGCCATTTGAATGTATTGGATTCAATCTTCTTTTCTGTACTTGCACAAAAGGTACTAAGAGGAGTAAGTAATGGCAATCGGATCATATCTGACAAAAACAGTAGGAATAGATGTCTCAGAAGGCCAGGATTTGTTTTTTGTGAAATTTCATAGATTGAATTTTCATTCTGAAAAACTAACTTTTATTTCATGTGAATGTTCAAGAAGGGTTGAATATTGGATTAACAGTTTCAGTTTAGTCTTAACTTTTCATTCAAGCAAGCTATATTGGTTTTGCAATATCTAATTGGTTAGATCTGAGTTTCACAAAATCTAGATGTCAGCTGTTTCATATTCATACAATCAAAGTACTGGGAAGTCCATGGTAAATAATTCTGGTTTTGTTCAATCTCTAATAAAATTTTACCTTTATATTCCAAAGTACACATGCTGTCATTTACTAATACCCACCTTTACAGTGAATTTGGGTGCATCACCTTAACATGTAACTTTGAAAATGCTTAGATGCTTAAAATCAATTTTATTAAATGTGTTGAAGTTTGGGGGTCAAACTTTCTTGATGTTATTCATTTTGGGGAAAAATAATCTTTGCAGAACTTCAATATCATAAACTGCATTTAAAATTAAATGATTTAATTAAATAAACATCCTGGGACTAAACCCTCTGGGATGAAAAATGACCAAAAATGCTCTTTCAAGCAGCAGCAGCAGGACTGAAAGGAGAGAAAGACCATTAAAGATTGCTGCTAGAACCTCTTGTTTAAATGAGGTCCTAAGAACTCTGATTTTTAGTTATGTTTTTTCTTCCCAATTTATTGGAAGTATTGCCAACAAAATAGAGATTGCACAAGAACTTTTCCCTTAATTGGTTCCACTATTCTGGTTCAGAACCTCATTGTTCAGTTCTAAGTCAGTTGTGTCACAGGTTTTGACTACCTTTACAACAATTTCAAGATTTTCCCAGAGATTCCTGCACTCAGAGGCTTCTTGGTTATTGGAGACTTATATTACAGAGTTGAGCAGAAATGAGAATATCTTTACCAGGAGGAATGTATTTCATTTCCAGAATAACTTGATTGGTCCACCTACTGTCCTGACCGTTGAATACTCTGCAAGGATATTTTATTAACTATAATGATATTAAATGGACCTGATTTGATTTAGCACATCCATGAGAGACTTTCATGTCTCACTGCAGGAGGGTGATATTTAAACATTAGTCTTCTCAGAGCCTGAAAGCATTAATAATCCCCTTCTCTTTGGCCCATTTGTAGGCTCCTTATTAGTTGCTTGTTATAGTCACTCATTTCTTCTTTAGCCCTCATTCAGAAAATTATCCCCATGGAGGAAAGCACTTAAGCATATGATTAACTTGAAACATGCTTAAATCTCATGGAAGTTCATGCTTAAAGTTAAGCATCTGCTTAAATGTTTTGCTGACTTGAGGCTTTAGTTCATACAGTGAAACTGACCATTTTTTAATGCATTAAAAAAAAATTAGGAGTTGACTCCGCTCTCAATTTTGTTGGTGTAAATCAGAAGACTCTCACGGAAGTTAGTGGGCTTTATTCATCCGTCCACTTCTTGGTGTTTTAAAAACATGCAAGGTGGGTATACACGAATGCAAAGTGAATGTAAAACATTACCAGATCAGACAGATAGGGTTTACTTTACATTGCACTGCACTGGTGTATAAGACTACACAAGGTATAGACACGTGTCGTATATTTCCACTGCAGGTCTAGCTCATGTCTGCAGACCCACGTCTAGCTAAAATCCACCTGCTAATGATCATCCTGCACATCCAAGTATGTCTCATGCTCATGAAGGAGCATGCAAGTCAACATTACATTAATATGTATTTGACACTAAGGTATGTGAGATGTACTACAGAATTTCAGGTGCCTTTCCACCAGGCGATATTTTATGGTTTCTTCATCTGTTATGAAATAACTTGTCAGGCTTTAGAGGGCCATATGTGGAAGTGTTATTACCCTAGCTATCATCATGGTGTTTCAGTCTTGTAAAGGGCAGGGAAAGAAAGAGTTCTGTGAGAGGTAAAAGTATGGTGACCATATATTCCACTTTTGTTGGGGCAGCCCAGTTTAAAATAGCTGTCTAAGGTATCCCATCAGTTTGGTCAAATGAATGATTTTGTCCGATTTTCAGCTGAACACTCTGGACATACGTTAAAATGGGACTGCCCCAGCAAAAATATGACTGTTTCACCCATTACCTTGCTCTCCAGCACTCCATACCATGTTCTCCAGTTGTCCATGCTCTCCGTACCTCCTGAATGGTCAACTAAGACCAGAACTCGGAGACAGCTGAGCCCCACTAAAGAGTGAAGATAACAGGAGTGTCATATTTTGATCCTCAGGAGATGTAGTCACTGTAGGTAAAAAAAGAAAAGGAGATCTGTGGAAGGGGAGGAGATTTAAGGATTTTTTTGTAGAAAGAATATGGGAGAGGCAAAGAAAAATTAACAGTAAAAGGGAGGCAATGTAAGGGGCCAGAGAAAAGAACCAGGGAAATAGCTAAATGGAAGCAAAGAGAAAAGTCTGAAGAAAGTGAATTCTGTGTGAGCAGTGAAAGGACTTGTGGTTAGATGCATAGGAGGCAAAGGCAGAACAAACCCAAGGAAAGGATGAAAGAGATAATGAGAAAGAAACATGTTGGGTAGCATCTGAGCAGGAAGCCAGCACATGAACTACAAAGTACTATTAAATTATGCTTGCTTGCACCATATGTATTTATATACTGCAGTTAGAAATGGTTAAGCATGGAGTGAACACACAGAGTTAGTAGATATTCCCAATGGAATAAATCAGTTTATATATTTTAATCCTTCTTAAACAGGTTTATCCTCCAATGAGTTTCTCATTTCTTCTTCTTTCCATAATTTAGCAACTGGGGGCCTTACAAAGCCACTGTGCTTAGAAGGGGGCTCCAATTTTTAATTTTAACAAGGCTTCTAGGAGATTTTGAATATCATCCAAGTATTCTATTTACACATTAATTTCTTTTACACTCAACACTGTCAAGACATTATTATGATTCTTAAAAACCACGCAGACACCAGAAAGAAGAAACACTTCAGCTCATGTATTAAGGAAGGAGGCATCATTCCATCCTGTGTAAGACCTTCTGAACATATGCACATAATGCATATAGACATATATAGAGGCACTGCTCCAGGCAGGGCAGTATTTCTGACATGTCATAAACCATGCTGGTAGACATGTAGACACTTATCTTAAACCAGGCTGGTAGACTATTACCCAAACTCGGTACAGAAGATTAAGGTTTGCACATTTTGGCCAGTGACTACAGCCTTTATCTTCTCAGATATCAGGAGGTAAGTAGTCCCAGGCCAAGCTAGTACTGGTACTTGGAGAGAAAACCATCCAGCTATTAAAGCAAAAGCCAGTGCTATAACAGTGTGGTGAAACTTTGTGAATATTAGATCACATCTTTTGAATGAGAAAGGTTTCATTTAGCTACATCATTACAACTGAGCTTAAGGACTGGATCTCAAATAAAAAGCACCATTATAAAGCAGAGAATTTCTAAAATAAGACTGAGAACCAAACTATTATTGTTTCCTTGTTAAATACTAACTTACTCTAAGTAATCCCATGGAAAAATCTGTGGTGACATGCAGTAAGATACCTATCCATATGAACAACGGTGGATCAATTTGGTGCAGAATAATACTCAATCTGGTGCAGAATAATATTTATACTCCCATGATATTCTGCTGTTGATTACAGTCTTCTAGCTAATACATGCAGTTGTTAATGTTGCTCTTTTTAACTGGTATTATTTTAGAATTTGAAGGACATGTAACCATTCCTATCTTTAGATAAACATTTAGGGTAGTGGTGTCAAGCTTACTCTCCTGCTCACTCCCAACCCCAGCCAAATATGGGCCTGGGGCTTCTCATGGGTCGGATGTGAATGTGGCAAGGGGTGAGAAGTGACAGCTACTGGAGTTAACGTAATCATCATTTCCCCCCTCTCCCCTTCCCCCCATGCAACAGGGTTCCATGCCCCAGATTTCAGCAGCAGACTCCACCTCCGCTTGCCCTGTCCCCAAATATATGGCTCCCCAATTATAACATAGCTCCTTAGACAAGATCTAACCCATGGGACCATAAGTTTGACACCCCAGTTTAGGACCTGACCTTATTCTGAAATGCAAAACAGCTCTTGGCTTCAGCAAGACAGACAGAATGGGGACCAAATAAAATATGATATTATATTATTTTCTATAGTTCTGCTCTGAAATAAACATTCATTCCTTACAGTTGAGCTATTTCCTCTTCAGCAAAGGAAAGGAAAAACTCCTCTTCAGTATTCAGTGTTATGAACAGTATTAAGGACATGTGTCAGCATTATGGATATATCTAAATAAAGTTTTGTAATAAAATTCCCTAGTTGCGGGTAATGGGAGGAATTTTGTTTCATGTTCTTATATGTCAGGATGTACAGCTCCCCAGTGTGATTACTGGCATGTCTTATCCAAGAGGAAGAGGAAAATCAACAACTACTCAGTAGGGAGCTATGTTCAGAGCCAAATGGAAATCAGAGTCCTACCACTTACTTTAAAACATAAAAATAAATAAATGCATTTAGCACTGATCGAAAGTGTAGAATTGGCAGCTTTGCAGACAGAAGTCCTCTAATTATCCACAGAACCTGCATACTACAGCAGAGGTAGTGACAGCACCTCTCAGAGCTATAACAACGTATTTGTCTGAGCCCTGGCCTAATACCAATCCTGTTTTAGTCTCCAGGCTCACTCAGTCCTTGACTTTTCTCCTGAGATAACCACCAAGCAGGTCCAGTGACAGTGGTCTCAGGGCTCTGGAAAGGGGATGCTACAGGTTCACTGAGACCAACATTGGAGTGTTTTTTGCAATCATTCTGATGCCCTGGAGATGGAAGACATCCTTTCTTTAGTCTCCTGAATTACAGTGTAATTACCTGGAAGATTTCCTTAACAGATGGGTCAAGAAGGATCCCCCAAAAAAAACAAACTTGCCTCTATATATGGTTAGGTATATGGTTTATTTCAATATACTGCTGAATTACTTTCTGAGAGTTGTAGTTTGGGTTCTTATATAATGGCATCCCTGATTAGACTACATTTCCCATAATGTATCATGGCATTATGGAAGGGAAAACAGTGCACCATGGCGGTTGACTGGCCAAGTATACTTAAGCAAGTGAAATTTGGCTAAGAAATGCAACCTACAAATGGAGAACAGGAGCAGAGCATAGTCTGGATTCCAGACTATACCAGTAGTTCCCATAAAGCACAGCAGTGGCATTTCAGAATAAAAATATTTTAGTTTTCAGCAGAGAACTGTTTTTGGAAAGTGGTAATTTTTGATGAAATAAAATTAATTTAGTCAAAGTGCAAGTGTTCCCTTGAAACACAGTTTTGATAGAAATATGTCCATGAGCAATAATGTCAGTGGCTTGTTTATTCTGCTGGCTTTCTCATGAGCATTTGATCCCTTCCTTATCAGCTTTTCATCCAGTTCTCCAAACCAGAGTTTAGTAACTAACGAAACAAAATCCTCTGTCCTCTCCCAGACACTATGGCTAGGGACAGACATTATACATAAACTGGTTTAAATTATCAGAAACTGGTTTAAACCTGTAACAGAACAGATGTTCAGTGAACATAAACCAGTTTGAAAATGACTGAAACTGGTTTAAGATAAACCTGGTTGAATGTTGTATCAGACTTAACTGATTTGGCTCAAACAGGTTTTTGAAATGTCTGTCCCAGACCCCTTGTTTAAGATAAACCAGACACCCCCAGCACCCCAGGATGCTCTCTGGGGATCTCTGCTCCACAGCAGAGCAGGGCCCTCCCCTCTGCTCCCTGGCTGGAGCTCATTACAGACCTGCAGGCACAGAGTGTCTGCCTGGCTTCTCTATGCTAAGCAGGGATTATTCCACCCTCCCCTCTGCTTTACGCAGACACCTCAGCATTAGCTAGCAAGCCACACACTGGCTATGGTCTGATCCATGCTATGGTAGAGGACAGGCAGACAGGCTTTTTGGAGCTAATCAACAGGTAGCTTAATGTCCTTTCTTGGAAGAGCTGTTTAAGAAAAGCTCCTTTAGTTAATGGAGATAGGCTTTGTTTTCTTAATAAGTAGATAACCTGGGCCACTGCAGGCATGTCCCTGCATTTCTGGAATGTCAGCCTGGATTATAAACGGATTTAACCTAACCAGGTTAGATTAACCTGCAAAGACTGAATCAATTCAGGCTGAGGCTTTTGGAATGGCTGTCCCTAGCCTGGGAGAAGAGCTGTTTCCTGCTTTCACACCAGCACAGCAGCCAAGCTTTTCCTTGTAACTTGCTCCCTTCACTGCTTGCTTCCTTCTTCCCTTTGCCTTCTCTTCTAGAAGGTATAAAGTGAGAACTCCCTCCTAACCAAAATCCCCCCAGCTGAGCTGTTTTAATAGAGCTGTTTCTCTCTAAAGGGACAGCCTGCTCTGCTACAACTACTATAAAGCACATCTTATATGCAATGTATGATACATGAGTGACATAAGAAATTACTGTTTCCAATATGCTTTAAAGAATTTGTCCCATTTGTATTGGTATTTTGCTCAGTTATCATGGGTCTATAAAAGAGGCCTGAGAGAGTCATAAGAACTCCGGCAGTGTCACAATGTCAGATGTTACAAACTCTTCCAGTAATAGGACCAGTGTTTGGTCTCATTCAGAATTTCATTTGTCAGTAGTTTCAATCATGTATTTCTAGCCCAGAGGGGTTATGAAAGAAATTCAAGTTCTGTTTTTGGTAGGTATAAAAAAGTTCCCAGAAATAAATCTTCCCTTTTTTCCTGCCATGAGTAAGCATACTTAGGAGGAGGGGAGGTGCAAAAGCAGTGGGACTGTGAAATTCTACTTTGGGAAACTAAGCATTTGACAGAAAAACATTTTTTAAAAAAAGGTTTCAAGATGTTCTTAAAATAAGAAGGTAAAAATAAGTACCAAGTACATAGATATTGCATGCAGCTTAGCTAAATTTCCATCTTTTGTTTAAGATAAATTTATACAAAATAAACAAAAAGAGCAGGAGGTACTCTAAAAACCACTGGAAATTGTACAATCTAACTTTGTTCTAAAAATAACAACTCAGTCCTAGGAACTGGTCTGGTAGTATGCTATCAAGTGTTGGTTTCCACCAAGGCTGAAACATCTGCTTTTAGGTCCAAAGAAGTTCAGAGAGGTTAGCAGAAACATTGCTCATAATGGACACAAAGCATTCAGGATGAAGAGGAGAGGCTTGTCCATGTTATAGCATCCTCCTGCTGCTTCCACAGTACAGCATTAGTATAAGCTCCAAAGGAAAATAGTCTCCCACATCTCTAGATGAAGGCGGGAAAGTGATGTGATGGAAAAACACAGCAAGAAGATGACTGAAATTGAGGACAAGAACATGTTTTCACAAAGTGAACTTTTTGAACACAAAGGTTAGCTACACGTGTTAGTACAGCACAGTCACAGCTGGGTGAATTAACAGGTTTTCAATAGTGTGTTAGCTCTGTAGAAAAAGTAAAATCTAATAGAAATGGCATACTTCATATCTGCTATATAAACCACTACTTTGAATGTTTTCATGCAAGACTTCAGTATTTTATTTGACATTTTTAACATTTGTGACTGCATGTGACAACAGAAATAGAAACAGATCATATTTGTGAGACTTTTGTGACCTATTGAGTGTGTTTCAGTGGGTAAGCACAAACACACACACATGCATGAACTACCATCTTTTGTTGAGCAAAACTGAAAAGAATGCAGCAGTTCCAACAACTTTACAGGAGGGGACATTATGGGGTACCTATACATGAGCATCAAGGCTGCTCCAACACTTTAATTATAGTGCATCAGAGAAGACTTGATCAATCAAGTCTGTTGGTGCATGATTATTAGTGTGCATCAGCAGACTCCAGCATCTCATGCATCAGCACCCCCACGCTGAAAAATGGTCGTGGGAGTGATTGAACTAAAGCTCGTTTAGTTAAAGCACACCAGCTGCCATTTTCAGCGTAGGGACAGTGATACATGAGACACTCTAGGCACTTTAATTAAAGCCGCTCTTAGGGCTGCTCTAATTAAAGCGCCCCCCACCCCTCCCACTCTCAGAGCACGTGTATAAAAGCCTTATGTCCCATGATGTTTTAACTGTCTCATGAAGCAATAACCCTGACTCCAAAGTCTGACTGCAATTTTCTGCACATTCTGTAGCATCCAATTAAGGAATGCTACCTCAGTTACCTTTGCTTTATACTGAAAGCACAATCAAAGCAATATTTAGTTAAACTAAGGCAACAACACAAGATTTTTAAGGGGAGAAATGGTAGTGAGGTGACTCATGTTATCTATCCTAGCGGTTTGATATTTTATGGAATTTTTCACACTGTGTAATTCTGTCTGAGGAAGGGAAAAGCCACTGGCAACCAAAAGAATTAACTTTTGGAATCTACAGAGAATTCAATCCCATTTCATGGCAGCTGGAAAAATAATATGCCCCCACTATAGTTCCTTTCTTTCCTCTATGTAGTTATTCAAGTACTTTATAGGCAGAGGCATCATTTATATGTAGCACAGGCTCTGTTCTAATCCCTGTGTATTAGTAAAGTTAACTACAGCTCACTCAGTACTGCTGTTTGCACAGCTGGATATGTCGGATAGAATGAGTTCATCCCTTCTAAGATAAGCTTAAATCTACAGCCTTGTAAAGTCTTTCTTATTTACACCTACCACTGTTTCACATTGTTCAAACAAGTATGGTTAGTTTTAATTAAGTCAGGTTTTTGGGCTAACCCTACAGGTGCACAATACCATTAAAACTTAACTTCCTATCAGATCAGAGTATGTATCTTCAAGCCACAGAATGTATTTAATTATTAGAAAAAAGTCCTTGAGCTTTGGATAATAAATCTGATAGCTAATGACTCATCAGCTGTATTATATGTTTCCATGGCCAAAATGAATAGAGCTTTTAGTCAGACCATGAATCAATTTATTGTGATGAATAAGCATGATGGCATGTGTTTGCAGGAAAAACATTAAATGAAACCAAGAAAGTTCCTAAAGGTTACAACAACAAACCTAATAATGAGTTGAAGTCACATTCCATGTTCTGTGGGCATGTCACCTGCTTACTCAAGGCCCTTTTGACTCTGGACTTTGATGCCTACATAGCGTTCTTTAAATAGTGGTGCATGCACACCCTTTCCTTCACTTTCTTTTGGCTGTCCTATGCATCCCCCTGCTTGCTATGAACCCAAACTAAAATGTATAGATGTCTTCATTGAAGGACTGGAGATCTGGGACTTGTAAGTCCTATTTATGAATTCAGCCTGTGGGTCCACACACATAAATTTTAGGTCCAACAGGGCACAGCACTGCCATGTCTAGGAGCCATTAAATATTAGGGCTTCCAAAGGCATGCATGGATATTAGTCCTGTGCGAAGTGGCAAGTATTCGCTTTGGATTTGACCAATTCAGAGAACAGCCATTCAATTCGGAGATTTGAATCACTGTCTCAATTCGATTTGACTGAATCAGATCTGAAAATTTGGTGCTGCTCCAGAGATCCGGCCATAAACTAAACAGGGAGCTGACACAGCTGCCTCCAGCTGGTAAGCCTGTTGGGGTTGGGGGAGGGGTGGGG
>NW_017728886.1:40910467-40915977 GCF_001723895.1 Crocodylus porosus
GACCCTCTCAAATCTATCAACATCCTTCTTGAAGTGCAGCACCCAAAACTGGATGCAGTACTCCAACTTCAGTCTTACCAATGTTGCATAAAGGGGAAGTATCACACCTCCTTGGATCTATTCATCATGCATCTGCTGATGCATGCTAAAGTGCAGTTAGGTTTGCTAATGATTTCATCACACTGATGACTCACGTTCATCTTGGTGTCCACTATGACTCCAAGATCACTTTCCGTTTCTGTGCTGCTGAGAGGGTCACTTCCCAGCCAGTAGGTGTGCTGGATATTTTTGCTACCTACATGCAGAACTGTGCAATTGTCCTTGTTGTACTGCATCCTAATGTGTACTGCCCACTTTTCTAACCTGTCCAGGTCTACCTGCAATTGTTCCCTATCCTCCAGAGTGTGTACTTCACCCCACAATTTAGTATCATCCGCAAATTTGAACAGAATACACTTTACACCCACATTCAAGTCACTAATGAAGATGTTGAAGAGTACAGGTCCAAGGACCAAACTCTGAGGGACCCCACTACCCACATCTCCTCCAAATTGAATCAGCTACTGAAGCTTTGCACAGCCCTATTAGATATATATTTTAAAAACATGCTTATAGATTATACTTAGAATCTCAGGTGTATTAACAAAGTGATTTCAGTACCAAATTCCATCTACAAGTGCATCCTTAGACGGTTCACCGAAGGGAAGAATTTGCTCTTAATTAACAAGACTATTAGTAGCAGAAGTTCTTTTCTTCGGGGGAATACCATAATATTTTATACCTAAAACAGAATTATTTTAAATCTGACTAAAGGATGAAAACTACCTCTGTAAGAGAAGAATAAGTCATCCACCTGCCACATCACTGTGTTTTTAACACAGTCATACTACTTTGGATGCATTTCCTGTGCATGTGCAATACAGATATTTAAGCTAAGTACAGTCAAAAAGCCCAAGGCAGAATCGATTCAATATTTGCAGGTTTCTCTAAGCTGCATAGATTGAACCAATACAAACAGAACAGATGTTTACTTTTAAATTTGGAAAGGCAGGCAGAGGCCTGAAGTGGCCCAAGCCAAAGGTGGTAGGCACTAGAGTATGTCTCCCAGCCTGCTGGCCATTGCTAGGCCATCCCTCATTCCCCAACCCCCTGATGTCGCAGGGAGGGGGTGGGGGAAGGGAAATAATCCTCTATCTCTAGCTGGCCCTGAACTAAGGATCTGCCCACATAGGGGAAGCCCCAGACCTCTGGGAGGTTTCCCCCAGCTGGCCTGGGATCCCCACAAGCTCTGGTCTGCCCATCTGGGGGGGGAGGGTAATTGCCCCCCACCACAGCCAGGCCAGCACAAGTCATTGACATGCATGGGAGAAAGGAGTCTCACCTCCTGGGGCTCGCCCCTGAATCCTGGTCCACCCAGCTGCAGGGTGGGGGAGTTATTCTACTAATGCACAGGACTGAAGGGGGATTGAAGCCCCCCAACCTTGGTCTCAGCTCCCTGATCTGAGGTGTCCCCAGCTGGGGGGGTGGGGAGCCCCAGGGGGGTTTACTTTGCCCCTGCTCAACTGCTGGCTCCATAGAAAGAAGGATTGGGATTGGGCCCCACTGCCCAGCACAAGCTCACTGCACTCTGCCAGCTGCTGCTACTGCCAGGCTCCAGAGGTATGACTGAACAACCCATGAGGCTTGTGCCAGGCAGAATCCAGTTGATCCTGACCTATATGGAGTATTCCTGCCCTCACTGCCTCATGCAAGCCTTCTGGCCGACCCAGCCAGTCTTGCTGCTTGCTGCTGTTGCTGGGCTTCAGAGGAACACACCAGGTGGCCCAGGGCATTTGTGCTGGGTGGCAGCAGGGATGAGAGAGCTCCATAAAGGGCAGCATCAGATCCCACTTCCCATCAGAAGCCCCTGGGTTGTCCAACACATCCCTCCAGAGATCAGTACCAGCAACTGCCAATTAGCTCAGGAGGCTTGGGCCAGGCAGCAAGGACAGGAACACTCCACACATGGAAGGATCAGGCTCTACCACCCAGCACAAGCTTCCTGTGCCAAATAGTGTATCTTGCTGGCTGCTGCTGGTTCTGGGCACTAGCATGACATGCCAGGCAGCACAGAAGGTTTGTGCTGGGCAGCAGAGTCCAATCCTTCTTTGTATGGAGCACTCTTGTCCCCATCACCACCAAGCACAAGCCCCCTGGGCCACCCAGCATGTCCCACAGGAGCTTGGCACAAGCAGCAGCTGGTGCACGGCAGACAGCCTAGAGGCTTGTTCCAGAGGCTTGTTCCAGGCAACAGGGACAGAAACACTCTGTAGAAGGGTGGGGAGGAGCCCCCTGCTGTGCAACCCCCCCATCCTGGCTCAGAGTTAAGGCCATGTGGCAGAGCGACTCCATTCTCCACTCCCCCTGCTGGTCAGAGGCAGAGACTTGCAGGGGGATGGGCTGTGCAGTTGGCCTGGCCTGGGGCAGGTGGGGAGACCTTGCGGTATAGCTCCACCCAGCTGGGTGGACCCCAGCTGGAGGTGGGGCTAGCCTGGTCCAGGCAGAGGGCTCCTTTCCCCTCCCTATTCTGTGATGGCCAAGGGTGGAGCCAGCCCTGGGGGCTGGAGCAAAGGGGCACTGGTGGAAGCTAGTCCACCTGCCCACAAAGGCTCTGGGAATGCTGGAGGACTGTGACCTAACTTGAATTGGGAGAAGATCTAGGACAGAAGTTATACTGACTGGTTAACCTAAATCAGTTAAGTCTAATACTACATCCATCCTGGTTTATCTTAAACTGAGTTTAGCCATTTTGAAAGCAGTTTATGTGTGTTGAACTTCTGTTACAGGTTTAAACTGGTTTCCAATCACTTAAACTGGTATGCATGTAACTTCTGTCCCCAGCCTTAAAGGCTAGGTACAGACAGTCAAAAAGCCTGAAGCTGAATTGATTCAGTCTTTGTAGGTTAGTCTAAAATACACAGATTAAACTGAAACAGAAGTGAACAGTCATTTACCTTTGATATAGAAAATGCAGCCACATGTCTGCAGCGGCTCAGGCCAGAATCCCGGGGATTTAGAGCTCGGCTCTCTGACTGTGTGTTCACTTCCTCTTCCTGCTGCCCCCAAGGTCTCTGGGATTTTCAGTCCAGAATTACAGTGGCAGAACTCTACAGAGTTGCTCATCACTTCATCATCCTGCTTCCAGGTGCCTCTGGGATTTGTAGTCCACAGCTGCAGCCAGCAGTAAATTTGACCGCAGGAAGGGATGTTTAACCCCCCTCCATGGCCCCAGACCCCATCTGGGGTTTGCCTGAGGGGGCCCATAGACTGGGCTACATCCCCTGCCAGGCTTGTCCTCCATCCCCCCACCCCATGCCATTGTCAGCTAGGCAGCAAAGGGATAGGGCCAGCCCAGCTCTCTGAAGCAGAGAGTATTCTGAGATGCTTGGGGGACTGATTTAACTGGAGCCAGAAGGGGTCTAGGACAGAAATTTCATAAACTGATTTGACCCAAATCAGTTAAGTCTGATATTACATTCAGCCAGGTTTATCTTAAACCAGTTTCAGCCATTTTGAAACTGCCAAGGTGTTAGAAAGCAGCACTTATCTGATATATTAGAAAAAAATAGATTATGATTTTACAGTGATCTTTTTGTTATAAGGTATCCCAAAACTATGCAAAGCAATGGTACACAACCTATACTTTAGTGATTGTCACTTTGTAATTCCTTATTTGTAATGTTGTGAGAAACCAGCAAGCCTACTCAGGGGTGAGTAGATTTTAGCATTTCTTTGAAATGAATGAAAGAATAACTCACTACACTCTTGAAGTGGAATGAGTTACTCTATGAGTTAGGGGTTTTTTTGGACACCTGCTCTCTAGGAGTCCATTCATAGCATCAAGCCAAGTGAGCTATTGCATACAAAAACTGATGCATCTCTGAATCTGTTAGTCTATAAGGTGCAATTTTCCTTTTTTAATGGAAGTTTCCACAGTATCATTCACCTTTCTCCTCAGACCAGTAGCTAATCCCATATATTAAAGATGGCAACCACCTCTACTTTGCCATGGTATTTTTTTTAATATGCTTTAAAATTATTTAACTCTTCCTTCTTGTGTTGCTGTGACAAGGTATTTAACAGAATTCGCAGATCCATTGGAATCTGACATGACTGAACCACAAACCCTTCTGCTATGACCTAACACTGAAATTCCCTTCAGTGGTTGCCTGAGATTTATAATCAACTTCCTCCCAAATGACTAACATTCTTGCAGATTCTGCACTAAGCCAATATTACAGAGAAGTCAATGTTAATGAACCACAAAGAAAAATAAGAAGGTCTACAAATAAAAATCAAGTTGGGATCCAATAGTTCCTATTCTACAAAAGAAATGTATGGGTTCAGTGACATCTCAGAGACACATAAGGTTCTCTCCACAGAATGTAGGTATAGACATTTATTTTAGCCAAGGTTTGATTTGAAGCAAGTGTTTTTTAAATTTATTTCGTCTAAGTCACTTGTGGTCTACACAGTCTTCAAAGCCCAGATTGAAAGCAGCTAATCAGCTGGATGAACAAGAACATTTTTAGAGGAGAGAATTTTTTGTGACCCTTTTATGCACTGCATCTTCAGATTTAATTCATAATGAGAGCTAAATATTAAATACCTTGAAAATTTTAACACATTATTTAAGGTATAAAATATCAAATGCAAGTTAATTATAGTTAGGCCAAATGCAACTGTATATCCCTTATAAATTGAGGGAGAATAATTCTGCTCTGCCTGAAAGAGATTTGGAGAAGAATAGGAATCAATCAACAAATCAATATACCACCATCTTCTCTGACAGTTTAAGAGGAACTTTTGAAAGACTTTACACAACCAATAGTATGGTCTATCCTACAAGTATTTAAAAAGGGAACTTATTCTACTTGAGAATCATTGATTTGAAAAAGTCTTTGGATGTCTCAGAGGAAACTTGGGAATGTCCAATAGTGTATGATCAGCATAAATAGCTTACTGCGTGGTGGGAGAGAAATGAGTTTTCAGAACAATGAAGCATTATTGTTAACCACTTGCTGGGAATTGTGGAATTGGTGGGAACTGATAAAGATAAAAAATGTGGGATGCAATAAACAATGTAGGTGTGTCGTAAGCACAGTTATGCCTACTGGATTGAGACCTTTTTAAAGAATAACAAACGTAATAGGTAAGAAGCGATAGAGATATTATATATTTGGATTAGATACAAAGTCTCAAAAAATATTTCTTACAAAGTGGGCGCGTCTATACAAGACACTTAACTGCACATTAGCATAGTTTACTGCAAAGTAAGTATGTGCATCTATACATGCACATGCTTACTTCACAGTAAACCTCCCTAATAATCCTATCCTAGAGTCTCCCAGCCTGAGCCTCGTGACTGCAAAGCTCCAGCTGGGAGATAAGGATTTCCCAGCGAGGACACCATAGTCATAGAGCCCACTGAGAGATAAGAATCTCCTAGCCCGAGTCCCATTACCACAGAG
>NW_017728886.1:40916487-40943239 GCF_001723895.1 Crocodylus porosus
CACCCAAATAACTCAAGTTGGCTTGAGTAGGACCACAGTCACACACAGTGAAAACTGCCTCAAGGACCATTAGCAGATGTTAATAGTAATCAACAGTGTTGTTACTGTTGGGGTGGTGATCAATAACAGGACAGAATACATGGGTTCTTTTCTAAACATTTGCATTATGTATATAAAGAGCTGGTGAGGGAGTTAGTAGCATATTACTAAATTCCCCATAATAGTAGATTAGGAGAAGATGCAAATACTAATACTAATAAGGATACAGAAATAAATATAAATATAAAGGGAGCTGCAGAATTTAGAAATAGAAATTTATACATGACAAGATGCTAAATCAAAATACATAAGTAAGTAGATTAAATAATCTCTTCCTAGAATCATAGAAAATTAGGGCTGGAAGGGACCTCAGAAGGTCACCTAGTCCAATCCCATGCTCAAAACAAGACCATCCCTAACTAGATCATCCCAGCCAAGGTTTTGTCTAGCTGGGTCTTAAAAATCTCCAAGGATGGAGATTCCACAGCCTCTCTGGGTAAACCTGTTCCAGTGTTTTATTACCCTTCTAGTGAGAAAGTTTTTCCTAATATCTGACCTAAACTTCATGAAGGAATTGTGTTTTCTTATACATTTCTATACTGCATAGCTAAATGAGGTGCCTGAATAGGACCTAAGGGTATTATCACAATACTAATAAATAACAACAGCATGTAGTCAATGGGAAGGAGAAGATTGGAAAGGAATAAAAATAAGAGGGGATGATCATGAGCAGCAAATCACACACAAATCCATGAGATATTAGTATTAACCTGAAGGAAGAAAGAAAAATAGTTTAAGCAATTTAAAAATATGTAATTAGAAGCAATGGGCTGAAAATTAATAGAGGAAGCATGGAAGTCCTCAAATCCTGCACCCAGTGAATTTCAGCTGAGACCACAGAACATAAACTGCAGTGGATGGAAAGTGTCTACCTTACCAGTGGATTTGTTTTCAGTCTGTTACTTGGGCATTTAATCAAACTGGGCAAAGGGATACTCTGAAAGCACTAACCACTATTTTCCTATTAGAAAGAACATCCTAATTTCTAAAATGGCTTTCCATAGCTTTTCCTTTGCAACCTGATCAATACGTTTCTCAAAAGAAACAATTTTTATCTAGCAACAATCCTGCAAAGTCGGTGAGAAAGCATTTTGCCCCCTGTAGAGTAGAAAGATCACTTTCCTTAGAGTGATAATTGCAGTAGGAACTAAACAGAGACAGCAAGTCTTAAATTTACATTAACAATAAATAGGAAGAAAAGTACATATGAACTTCCTGTAAATTGCTATGCAAGCAGTATCAGGATGACTTTAATTATTCATTCCTATACAATGAACACCAGGGGGTGTACTAGTGCAGCTGCACTGCCCCTTCGCCCCTTCTCCTCCCCTCTGATTCCTGCTCCACCCAAAGTTTTAAGCCAACTGCCTGGCAGTGGTAGCAGCATTTGTATTCATGCAGCTTTGAGGGAGTCGATTGACTTCATGGCTCATTAAAATCTACCTGATCCCTTCTAAACTCTTCATACCACAGGTGTTAATGACCCTCTCGCCTTAATAGTCTTGATGCTCCACTAATAAGCTACCCTTTCTTCTGCAATTCTGCTGTTAACTACTCTTGGTAATGTAACTCCTATTTTGCAGCCTTGCAGACTGTTTTAAACTCATTCTAATAAAGTTATATTTGTATTTGTATCATTCTGAAACTGAATAATATAGCCCTAAGCTATTAGCATTTTAGTAAAGTTTTTAGTTTCTGTTTCCTTCAGGAAAAAAGTGGTATGTTATATGTGATGATGCGCCTCACCATGTGCACTTGCCTTCTCAAAATCCAAGATCTTCCCATGTTCCAATACATTTCAGTTGTGAGATGCCAAGACGGAGAGCAGAAAATAATCATGAAGGCCTATCTGTCTAAAGACTTGCTACACCATTTATTTCTTGAGTGTCTTCAGTATGTTCAGAGACATTTGGCCTCCTTTAAAAACAAGTACTCACCATTCAATAGTGAACATAAACAGGCATGAACTGGATTCCTTCTTAGCCAGCTTGTGACCTTTCAGAGGAGGGATGGTAAGAATATGTAGGCTTTGATTATGACATGGTCTCCCTCTGTATTTTTTATTTGTGTTTCATTTTGCAGGGGCAAGTTGTGTTTTCTGTTCAGTCCCAATGAGGAAAATTCTTTCTTCCACACTATATTATTATAAATACATAACAAGTGTGTCATATGGTTTTTCAGTCTGCATGGAATGAAGTGAAAAGACTTCTCGATCTTTTAATGCTTCATGCTTGTGAAAGAGGCATAAGAAAAAGGTCCATGGGGATCCTATATTATTATTTGAGGGATTTTTATTTTTCAGGTCTGGTCAGGTTTTATGACTTCTGCTTTTCCAAGAATGCACCACTCAAGCACTGAGGTTTATAATGATTTCTCCTTATGCTATTTATCTCACTTTTCCAGTTGCAGTACATTTATCCTCACACAGACAGAAGCATGACAGGAAAGGAGAGAAGACGTCAAAGAGATTCTGCCAAACAGGGGAATAAGGATTCCCAACCCCACCCCCTCCCACCCCCTGGATGACACTTTCAAGAAAACGCATGGTTTGGCAGTGTACAAAAATATTAGCATTGCAATACAAATAGGAATGTCTGTGACATTTGATGAAGTTTTACTCCACTAGTTCAGTTTATTTGTAAAGGTTGGGAGGGAATTTTGTGGGAATGGATGTTTGCCCCCAGAAGCCATGCATTGTGCCTTTTCTAGACTGTCCCTTGTGTTTCCCCAGATAGCTCCCCCTCTTTTTTTCTTGTAACACAGAGAGTAATTAGCTTTTAGTACAGCTTTCATTTGAAATGAGCAAATTCCACAATGTTTTCAAAGATCATCTAATATGCATTCAATTTTTGCAATACGTGTGTCTGCTTTATGATTAGCTCTTTCGCCTTCCTGGCTTCCAGGCAATCAGCAGTACATTGTCCTGCACCAATCCTAATGTCTGTACATTGAAACAAAGAGCAGTGTCCATAGTGTTGGGAAATAATGGAAAAAATTGTTTTTGAACTTATTTACTAACTTACCATTTAATCACAAATGTTCATGCAACATGATATATGTACAACTGTTTTGAGAGAAACTATTTATGCATAAGTGATCATAATCATGTGTGTCTGCCCATATTGTGATGTGAACAACTAAATTTACACAACCCTGCCAAACTGAAGTCAAGACTAGCTTTGCCCTTGATTTCAATGGGAAAAATCGCAAATTCCCAGAGTTCCCATGCAGCCCAACACTTACATACATTTTTAAGTGCATCCCATAAGTTTAATTTTAAGCATGTGCATAAGTCTCATTAAAGTAATGGAATTTAAGTATAAACTTCATGGTTAATCTTGTGCTACATTATAGCATATAACATAATGGTTATAGGATATTTCACGTATCTACTCTATGTGTATATATGTGTAACTATACATATGCATATGCATATGTCATGTGACCACTACAAAAGAAAATGAATGCAAAGTCTGTAGGGGCATCACTAACTGTGCCTTAGGTGTTTTTTTCTGAGTCAAAGAAACTTAGATACTTTAAAAAGTTGGATCCCTGTCTGTAGTCAAATACAATCTTTTTCTTGTGCAAAAAAGAACAGAAAAATATTTTAAAAGGAATTTTCCAAAAAAGCCTAAGATGCTTAAATCCCCTGGATGAGGGTATGTAGCTAGTTTCATAGAAGGAAGAAGTTTGGCAGCTAAAGCAGTGGATGGGGACTTGGGAAACCTAAGATTCATTCCCAGCTCTGAGTCACCTCCCTGGGTTTTCTTTCTTGTATGAAGTAATTGTGAGGAAAATAATTCTGCTTTACCAAGGGGTGCTGAGGTTTTACAAACTGTAACACTGATTATAGGGTAACATCCTTCAGCTGATACAGAATCAGTGCCCACTAGCTGGAAATAGAAACTAGGAAGCAGTACAAGGCTTACTACATGGAAAAAGGAACAACTTGAGAATGGTTATGACATGTAAAAAAAGGAAATGAAGAAACACTTTCGATTTTGTTCAGCAAAGCACAAAGTGCAAGATGTTTGTTTCCTCAAACTCTCAAAAATTGTAAACATGATTATAAACACAAAGCAAAAACGAACAACACTAACTCCAAGGGAAATCACAGGAACCATGAGAACAGCTTCACAATGCGTGATACCTTTCAACCTTATTAGAACAAAGATAACTGGGCATGTGTATTATTTAAAACACTATCACCACAGTGATAGTGACCACATCTGGTCAGCAGTGTTTACTGAGTTATTTGTAAAGCAAACACATTTAAAGGACAATGGGCTACATCCTGAAGTTTTCACATTGCTCCATTTGTAGTCAATGACTTGTGGAAATTGCAAAACTCTTCTAAACAAAAGCAAATTCTGTCAGTCCATGATGCTGTCGGAAGGACAAATCCTTTAAATCTATTTTCCCTACAGCTCAACAGCACTTTGCCTCCAAACTCGAGATGGACAAATACACAGAAGGGGCCTCTACATAGACAGAAAGAAATGGCATTTAGAATTGAACATCCCTGATCTGTCACTAGCTGTTTAATTCCTTTTTTGGTGGCTGATTTTCTATTACAGGTGATTTATCCTAAGCATTGGGAAGTCTTTTCCAGAGAGGTGCGGTGGGAAACACACTTATGTAACAAATCCCCTGAGAAATCCAATGCAAATTATGTTTAAAAAGATACTTAAATCATGGTTTCATGGATTTCACAGAAACCATGAAATCTGGGACTGTCCAGAAAATCAGCAAAAAAAATTAATAATAATAAAAATAAAATACTGGCTCACCAGTGGGAGCCAATGGTCCTCACTGCCACTGCAGCCCAACCTTGCAACCCGCCCAGGAGGATAGGGCAGCTGGCAGGGCAGCACAAAGGTCAAACAAATAAATGCCCAATTTGCGATCTGCATGCACAAATAAATTACATGATTACCTGATCATAGGAATTACTCACTCAAATTAGACGTGCAATTGTGCTTTCGCTTGGTGTGCAGACCTGGGTTTCTGTCTTTTTGAACAAGTGCCCAAAACATACAAGTTACTCATAAATAAATGGTAAAAATCTGCATATGAAAAGACACAACGATAAAATATATAAAAGTAAAAAGGCTGAAAGATATAAAAATCATGCAGGTACTGCTCCTGGCACACAGAGAAGGACACAGCAACCACACTAAAATGGATGAGTACATAGGTAGAAGTCACATACATTTGCTGGAGTCATAACAGGAATGATAGCTACCAACCTATGTAGAGAATATATTTTTTCACCTTTTCCTAGTTCTTGATCTCCTTTTTATATTTACTGCAGTTTTTACTGGCTGCATTGAAATATTTCAGGTTAGGTTTATTTCAAACATAGCAATTCCCCTGTGTGTTTTCCCCAGCTGTTATGAAAAAAGCTGTTTAAAAAAGTTCACTTCAGGGAGACTCTAGACAATGGCAGTACTTCCTCCCAGATGTGGATTCTGTCTGGCTTTGATGTAAATCCACTGAGCCATCCTTGAAACCTTCCTATGTCTTCTGCCATTATGCTAAACTGTTAATTGTCCTAGCTTCCTACATAAAATGTGCTAGAGTCATTAAAGAGCCATCTCTCTAACAGATTTTCCTCTGTTATTATTCAGTCTGTTTAAAATTATGATTTTATATTTGATTTTTAGAGGTTTTGTGTATCGACAGTTCCCAGGGAATTTTCCCATTTACACCAATGGAAACTGGAACCAGACTTTGACAAATAACTCCTGACATGAAGCAACCATTTCAGGATATGAGCCTCAAATTATATAGTACAGTATACAAAAAATGTTAAACTTTTGTATAATACAAACATGCTCATTTTACCAGGAGCATACCAAGTGAGCTTGTTTTTATGCTTTTGTGCGATTTCACACATTTTTGTCAACCTATTTTAGGCTGTTAACTGTTTGGAGCAGACATGTGGGCTCTGTGAGTGGTTGAACCTGGTAGAACTGTGTCTCTTTTAGAGTAGTTAGTCCTTTTGTATGTGATTTTTCTTTCCAAAACGTCTCATCATTTCTTATCAGGTCATGCCATTTTCTTTTTTTATTATTATAATTTTTATTTATTTTCTAAATCCAATACAAAAATTGGAAATATATATATCAATTATATAATTAAAACCAAATCATACAAACAATTAGCAATAAAAGGAAAAAGGTGGCGGGGGGAAGGAGGAGAGAAGAGGGAGAGATAAAAGCAGAGAAGGGTGCAATAAGCAACAATCTATCTACCAAAACATTCCAAGAATTCCTTACAAATTGTACAATTAAGCCTGCTAAACATGACTCTTTCCGTAGATGCCATCTCATTGTACCAGATTTCAAAGTTCATGCCATTTTCAAGCTATAGAGGGTGAGATTTTGCTTTCAGTTATGTTGGAGAAAATCTTGGATATCTCTTATCAACTGCAGTCAGAATGAGACCTTAAATTCGCAGCTTTAATACAAATTTTTAAAGAGAAGTTCTAATAATGGTCTTACTATTCTCCTCAACTGGTTCACCAGAGAATTATGCAAGGGGTCAGAAAATTTCTTGTACTGTTTCAACAAAAAATTAATAGAATTGATTAGCTACAGTATCTCAATGCTTAGATCCATTCTCTGCTGAAGAAATTCATCATATCCTGAAAGTTAAAATCCTGAAATATCATTTCACTTCTGTGAATGAGACCAAATCAGCTATTTGTTGCACTGAGTAAAGATACAGCACAGAGAACAGACCTGATAAGCCTACCTAGCTGTTAGCACTGTAGCAAAAGCAGCAAACCATGACAAGGTTAATCCTTGCCATTAAAAGTGACTCTAACACACCTTGTTGATATTAATAATGTCTATAAGCTTTATTTTATAAAAGGCTTAATACGTCATAGTGTGAAGTTGACCCAAGTGCCGCTGATGGTTTTCTGTCATTAAATAATATAGGCCTGCTTTGCAATTGGTGGAGTAGGATGCTCCAGAGACCTAAGTCACTTAATCAGAGGGTAAAGCAGCTATCATGGGTCTAGAAATGGAGAACCTCTAGGAAATAATATAGTATTTATAGGGTTTTGCAGGGCTCTTGAAGGCCAGCTCTGAGACCCACAGTACAATTTACAGGACCCATGTTCAGTAACTTAGAGCCTCCTTCTCTACTTACCTTCATTAACTTTTTGTTTTCTGCTATAAAACAGTAAATATGCACAGCATTTCATTTTTCTTCTAGTCCATCCATTTATATGCATGACTTCCCAGTGCTTCAAAGAAAATAAATGTAATTAAAATGGCAAAAAGTTGGAGTCTCCCTCTGTACTGACACTCAGAGAAACACATTATGGGATATTAATATTGACCAAATAAGTTCTGGGAAGTTTGACGTTCTCCATGACTAAGTGGCAAACCTATTAAAGTGCATTAGGATCAAAATCCTACCTACACAGCAAAGATCCATAGCCAAGATTGGAACCACTTAACTGTTGCATGCTGTTTAAAATGTGTGCCTGATAACAACCTAAGAAATATATGCTTCTACACTTTGACCTCCATTTGCTCTTTATGGATTACAAATATGTAATTTATTCTAAAGCTAATTTTCGATGCATCTCAAAACATAAAAAGTTAGACCTGACCAAACAATCCCTAGGAAATCAACTGGTCAATTTTCTTAGACTCTTTTTAAGCTATACTTTTCTATTAGCTGTTTTGTTTAAATGTATGTATTATTCAAAACTATTCATCAAATAGTTCTTGGTCTGCAGATTGTTCACAATCAGTATCAGCCATCTGACATTCAGGCTTGGTTCATTACTTAATTGGGCACGGTATGTTGCTTTGGCTCTAGTTATCCTACTAGAATAGTCATGTTAACCAACTCTAAAAATGTATCCTACTGATACATCAATAGATCATCATAATTCTCGTGCAGCCTGTCACAAATAGGAAAATTCACAGTAAAAATCTAGAAAACCAATACCTTGACCTCCCTTCAGTGCTTCCTCACAACTTACATCTTCTGTAATACTCACAGGAAAGGACAACCTGGTAATGACTGGCACGTAAAAAGCTGTAATCACTACAACTGACCCACCTTGGCTTCCTGTTTCTTTGTTTTTTAGACTATGAACTCTTTACTGTATGTTGGTACAATGTCTCACACAATAGGGTCCAACCAACAGAACCATAAAAATGTGACTTGGGGCTACAGAAATGTTAAATAATAATAATGAAAATACTAGTGATCATTAGCATTGTAACAACAATAACAATAATTAATAACAGCAACAATGATAGTAATTCACTCTTTCCTTGAACATTCCCAAACAAGAAAGCTTCTGGCTAGAATATCTGTGACAAATACAAGCAAAAAGGAGCATGAACACAGATAAATTAATTCTACTTTCATATAAGCACATATTTTTTTCTTTTTCCAGTATGCACCCAACCCAGACTTAATATAAATGTAATGAAAAACGTTTTGGGAAAATTAGCAAAACTACAAATCCATTGTGGGTAGTGGATCTAGAGTGGTTCCTTGCTCCCTCCAGATGATACCCGCCTCATTTTGGTTTGGAGTTATGAATGCTGTAAACAAATGTTTGATTCCTTATATATTGTTCCAGGCCCCTAACCTCAAATGGTGTCTGTTCAACAGATTACCTAACTTCTCTCCTCACCAAGGCAGCAGACCTTGCTCCAGACCCAGATGCCAGCTGTGCCCCCACATCAAAATGGATCACATCATCACTGGACTAAATATCATGAATTATAACATAAATATAACATGAATTATAACATAAATAACATGAATTATAACAATTATCCAAGATTCCTTTACCTGAATCATATGTTATCACCTACTTACAATGCCCCTTTGCTATCAACACTGGACACATGAGACCTTATGTATAAGAATGAATCAACACTGATCCAACATCAGTATCAAAAAGACAGAACACTTAATGCCCCCTGGACATCCCATCACTAATAACAGAATGACTATTCTTAGACAACAAAACTTTAAAAATGAACTTGAACAGGCAATTGCAAAACAAGAAATCATTCATAGACTGGATTCTGTTAAGTATGATCTAAACAGAGATTCTTATCCTATTATGTGGATTAGCTTTTATAAGTTCTATATCCTTCAGTAGGTTAACTGGTTTGGATTTCTTTATCCTTCCTACTTTGCCTCTCTCAGTAGTGCCCCTTCCTTTTTCCTCCTGCCTTTCCTACCCTTTATATTCTAATCACTTTTGTATTTAGCAGCTCTGCTTCTGGCAATCCCTTCACAGTATCTGATGAAGTAAGCCCTCTGCTTACAAAAGCTTATGCTATACAGTACAACTCTGATTTAATCAGTCAATAATTATAAAGGTGCAAATTTACCTTGCCATCTGCCTTTTTTAAAGTTCATTTAAAAGTTTAATAATTAATATGGGGCCATTATTATTATTAGTAACACTGTTTACATGCACATCTCAGTATGTATCAATGGAATATAAATTCAAAAATATTCACAATAATAGAAGGTCATTTAGTGTCTCTGGGTCTGTCCCAGATAGAACCATTTTCAGTGGAACTCATGAGCATTCTTAGACTAAAAGACATAACAGAAAAAGGTTAATGGTTGAAGTTCTTGTGAGGTCCAGGTAAAGCAATTATTTTAAGCATAAACCAATAAACCAGACCCTTTGTTTTTCTGATGTGTTTTCCTTGACTTTAGAAACTGGAAGACGGCTTTAGGCCAGAAAGACAGGAGATGGCAAGGTGTCTGTTGGTTGTAAAGACAGGCAAGTGATGCTGAAAAACAAAGTGCCATGGAAGCTATTGCTGCAGGGAAGTTAGTGGTCTCTGTGGATGACAGTGATGATCCTCCATGACTGTAAGGAGTTAAATAAAAAAAAACTTTCAGAAAACGTGGAAAACAAATAGGACACAAAAACAATGGTAATTACCAAATCCTTGCAAATGTCAAGCCTTCTGAAATAAACAGTTTGGAGCGATTTCAACTGGGAAGCAAGTGCCTCTGCCTGGTTCTAGTCTAGGTATCAAGGGCCATGTCTATACAAGCTGCTTTACACAAAATTGGAGCTAACTACTGCACAGTAAGCATCACCATCTACACGTGTAGACACTTACTGCACAGTAATTTGCTCTAATCCTGAGTAAATTTGCTACCTGTAAATACTAGTAGCAAATTTACTCTCAATTATTTCTGTGGAGTATGGCACATGTACACGGCTAACCGGGAACAAATGTGCTCCTGGTTAGCCAGGCAGCAGGGGGCGGGGGATTGCTCCCTGCCCCTGGGAGCTGCCTACTGCTGGGGTAGGCTCAGCCCCTGCCACTGCATGTGCCCTCCCTGAAGGGGCTGGTACCGCCCCTGATGGCTGAAACTGATGTTGTCAGTAGAGCTGGTGCCCGCCCTGACAGGGCTGCCGCCATCAGCAGCTTCTGCAGGTGCCCCCCCAGATTCAGGAGGCACCAGTCACTCATGCAATCAGGGGACAGGGGCTGGGAGATTCTTAGCTCCCAGCCCAGGTTCCACAGTTACAGGGCCTGGGCTAGGAGATACTTATCTCCCAGTGCTAGCTCCATAGTCATGGAGCCAGCATGGGAAGATTCAAATGAGCTTTATTTCAAGCACCCGTACCACCATTTTAAAGTGTAGGTTGCTGAATACACAAGACACTGAGAGCAATTTAATTAGACTAACTCTCACAGCTGCTCTAATTAAGCTTCCCTTCCCTTCCGCCCCCCACCCCGAGCATGTGCATAGACGCTTAAAGATATCCAGCTAGGGAGAAAGAAGGGGAAACATATTAGTACATGGACAGAGGCACACTGGTCGAGAAGGTACACCTGCTTCCTCTAATCCAAGATGACAATAAAGGGAATTTATAGAAGCTTGCAAGGAGAAATTAACATGTAGGTGAAACCCATGATGTTTCACCCTTTTGCTCTGCATGTTACATACCTTTGGTTAAAGCAGTGAATGCTTTTTTTGAAGAAGTGGCTTTAGGAATCATGTTAATCATCTGCTGTCATATGTTCCTGAGTAAAACTTCTTATAGGTGCCAGCAAAGTCAGCCCTCTTATATTAACACTAGTGGTAAACAGGGAGACTGCCACCTAAAAACCTAGAGCCAGACTAGTTTAACCAAATGGTTCCATCTTTAAACAACAGGAAGGAAGCCAGGCCTCTCACCTGGGCTAGGGAAAGAAGTTACACATAAACCAGTTTAAGTGATCAGATACTGATTTAAATCTGTAACAGAAGAGGAGTTCAGTGCACATAAACCCATTTCAAAATGGCTGAAACTGGTTTAAAATAAACCTTGTTGAATGTAGTATCACACTTAACTGACTTAGGTCAAACTGGTTTATGAAACTTCTGTCTCAGACCTCTTCCTGCTTTAAGTTAAATCAGAGTCCCCCAGCATCTCAGCATGCTTTTCAGCCCTTGACTGGTTGTGCTTTCTGCCCCAGAGAGCAGGACTGGCCCTACCCCTCTGCTCCCTACCTGGGACAGTGAGGGCTGGCTCACTGGCCTTGCTGGCTGGTTCACTGTTCACTAGGGCTATAAGAAAAGGCACCATTCTGTTTTGATTTGCTTTTTGACGGAACAGCATTTCATTTCAAATTTTGTTTCGATTCGAAACTGCTGTTCCATTTCATTTAATCAAAACAGTGACGCTGTTTCAACACTGTTTCGACTTTCACCCATAAGCTATAATGGGGAAGATAGAAACAACCTCTCTCATCTGGCAGGCAGATCAGGGGCCACAACCCTGGGAGGGCTGTGGGGGCTGTGCAGTTGGGCTCAGTTCCCTTCCCAAGTCCAACTGATCACAGCGCTGGGGAGGGGAACTGAGCGATTGGGCTTGGTTCCCTTCCCCAGCCTGATCACAGTACTGAGGAGGGCTCTCTAAGGAACTGAGCATCCTCCCCTCTTCAGGCTGGGCTCAGTTCCCTTCCTGCCTGGCTGCAGGAGGCAGTGAGAACCAGAGCTGCGCTCCCCGCCCCAGCTGAGCCACATGGGGCTGTGGAGCCACTGGGAGTACAGCCCTGGTTCTCCCCTGTCTCCCTCCACTTGGCTGCTGGCTGCTTCGAAACTTGAAATGTTTCAAAACTTTTGAAACATTTCAACTGGTCACATTTAGTTTTGAGGCTGTTTCGAAGCCCTTCGTTTCATTTTGATTTCACTGTTTCAAGCTTGAAATAAGTCAAAACAGTGTTGAAACGAAACAACCAGTGAAATTTTGCACAACCCTACTGCTCCCCTCTTCCCCCACCCCCACCAAAACAAACCCAAGCTGGGATCTGGGGCCAGGGAAGGGGGTTAAAATCACTCTCCCCCAAGGACGGAGCTTCTGTGCCCTGCTAAAACTTAGTGCTGGCTGTGACTGTGAACTGCAAATCCCAGACACCTCAGGGGCAGCAGGAAGAGTAAGCAAGCACACAGCCCAGGCTGAATTTATAGCTCTTCAGTTTATGGTTTTTCAAAGAAAGAACTATTCTTTTTCAAGATTTTATGAATTCAATGCCACTACTTTCCCCTGCTCACCATTCCTCCCCCCAAGCAGAGCATGGACTGGGGCCTGGACATGCCCTCTCTGCTCCAGCAGGGCTTTCTCTCTTCCCTTCTGTTGGTAGTGGCTGGCAGGCATGTTCAAGAGCCCCCTGGCTTCTGGCTTGAGCCACTGCAGGCATGTTGCTGCATTTCCTGAATCAAAAGTGAATGTGTATTAATTTGCTTAACAGTTCAGTCCCTACAGCTTATATTAACCTGCAAAGACTGAATCAATTCAGCCTCAAACTGTCTGTACTTAGCCGAGGAGGGTGCACTCAACAGAAGTACAAGGGGTTGAAGCTGCAGTTAGCCCTGTAAGCAAGAGACTTCTGCTATGCTTGACCTTTGCCCCATTCCAGCCTTTACACCAGAGCCTTGTAAAGAAGATCTAACAGTAACAGATTGTGCTGGAGAAGGACTCTCCTAGATTGGGAATGATGCTGACAGCCATCAAGATGCCCTTGTAAGTCCTGGCAAAGAAGTGTATGATAACAGAGCTAGGTAACAAGACAGTTCTGTCAAGGGTGTGAAGATTCTGGTTCAGTGGTGGCAGTTCCTCAGTATGAGGATGACAGTCTTCCATTGAATTGGATAGTCATTAGTAAGTCCATAGATGACTAAGAAATCCAGTCCACATGTTTGATCACAGACATGGCAAATAGTATGAGGAGGAAGGAGTTGGATCACAGCTATTTCCATTTTGTCCCTCTTTTCTATCTGCCTCCATAGTGAGGCAAGTTTGCTCAAATGATTGATGCCTTGTCATACACCACGGTGCCACTGGGGACAATTCAGTACTAAAGGTTCCCAGGTATTGATGTTAATATGAGATTTCTTCAAACTAGCCTTCAAAGTGTGCTGGAATCTCTTCTTTTGCCCAATTCTAGAGCAGCAACCATCAGCAAGTTGAAGTGCATGATCTATTTTGGGAGCCAATTGTCAGGGATCCTTATGAAATATCCTGTCCAATGGAGCTGATCCCATATAAACATGGCTTCAATTATGGTGATGTTTGTTTGACCCGGAACACTGATGTTTGTGCTTATGTCCTTCCAATTGATATTGTCTTTCCAATAACATTGTTGATGGTAACATTTCAAAGCTTTCAAATATTTCTGCTACGCCATTCAAGTTTCACAGCCATATAACAGCATACGGATGAGAATAATCTGATAGAGTTTGGTTTGGGTTCTGATGTCATGATCAGCAAGGATATGATTTTGGAGATGTCTAAAGGTAGCACCAGCAGATTTTATTCAGTGTTGAATATCATTGCCTAAGTTTACTTTTTGAGAAAGGTAGAGGTAAAGTAGAGGATGCTCACCATTCTACAAGGATTGCTCTCTAATTGTAATGTGTAGGGAAGTGGCTGATTGCTTTGGCACAGGTTGGTAAAGTATCTTTTTCTTTGCAAAGTTGACAGTGAATCCAGGCATTCCATATGCTTCATAGAAGCAAATCAGGTGTGATCTGGAGTTCTTCAACTGAGTGATCACACATAACAGAATCATGAAGATCAGTAATATAGGTGTTGATTATCATGGGTGGATTTGGAACATAGCCAGCTGATGTTAAAGAGATTTCTGTCCATTGGGATACTGAATGCTGACTCCAGATGGAAATCTATCAGCAATGAGAAGAACAACTCTTATATAGATGAAAAAAAGTATGATGCAATCTCACATCCTTGCTTGCCTACAGTTCTGACAATGAAAAGATATGTTTCCAAGTCATTGCTTAGGACAATTGTTTTCATGTCATCATGAAGAAGTCTGATGATGGTAACAGTTTTGGTGGCATCCAAATCTCATCAGGATCTTACATAGGGTGTTGATTGACTCAAAGGCCTTTTTCAGGTTAATATTAAACCATATAAAAATCTCTGTGTTGCTTATGGCACTTCTTCTGCAGCTATCTAGCAACAAAGATTATATCTATTTTCCTTCTGAGTAGTCTGACACGACACTGGGACTTAGATAGAATCTCCTCAGAAAGGATTTCATAGACATTAGGGCTGGAAGGGACCTTGGAAGATCATCGAGTCCAGCCCCCTGCCCCAGGGGCAAGAAGTCATCTGGGGTCAAAGGATCCCAGCAAGATAAACGTCCAAACATCTCTTAAAGGAGTCCAGAGTAGGTGTTTGCACCACCTCTGGTGGCAGTCTGTTCCAGGCCTTTGGGGCTCAGACAGTAAAGAAGCTCTTCCTTACGTCCAGCCTGAAACAGACTTGGAGGAGTTTGTGACCATTTGACCTCGTCATCCCTTGGTGCACTCTGATGAACAGACATTCCCCCAGATCCTGATGTACACCCCTTATAAACTTGTAGGTAGCCACCAGGTCCCCCCTGAGCCTGTGCTTTTTCAAGCTGAAGAGTCCCATAGCTCTCAACCTCTCATCATAAGGCCTGTTTTCCTGCCCTCTGATTGTGCACATGGCTCTCCTCTGGACTCTCTCAAGCCTGTCCACATCCTTTTTGAATTGTGGAGCCCAGAATTGGATGCAGCTGCAGCCTTACCAAAGCCCAGTACAGATGAAGGATAACAGCCTGGGATTTGCTAAAGCATCTATGGATGCAAGCCAGAGTTTTGCTCGCTTTACCAGCTGCAAAATCACATAGGTGGCTCATATTCATCTTGTGGTCAATCATGACCGCCAAGTCCCTTTCAGCCATGGTGCTAGCAAGCATAGCACTACCGAACCTATAAGTATGCTCTGGGTTTTTCTTCCCAAGGTGGAGTACCTTGCACTTTTCAGTGTTGAAGGCCATCAGGTTTTCATCCGCCCATTTTCTGAGTCTGTCAAGGTCAGCCTGGATCACTGTCCTGTCCTCAGGTGTGGATGCTTTACCCCAAAGTTTGGTGTCATCAGTAAACTTGGCCAGTCCGCTTCTGACACCAATGTCCACATCATTAATGAAGATATTAAAGAGTTAATGAAGATGTTAAAGAGGAAAGTGAGTCTTTTGAGGAGAATGTGGGTAAAGACCTTCCCAGCTATGAACAGGAGTGTAATACCACAATAATTGCTGCAATCTAATCTCTCTTCTTTCTTGCTTATGGCAACAATTCTGGCATGTCTCAAGTCACTAGACTTCTGTTCACATTTCCATATTTTCATAAGAACATCATGTAGTTGGTGAGAGCTTTTCCCACCTTCCTTATAAAATTTCAGTTGGTATTCCATCAGGACCACATACTTTGTTGTTCTTCATTTGCTTAATGGTTTTCAAGGCCTCTTGAAAATTTGGTGTATCTGCAAGGCAGTCATTTTTATATGGTATTGTGGAATGCTTTTGATAGTATAGTCATAGATATTAGAACATCAGTTCAGGAGCTCTTAAGAGTGTTCTTTCTACTGTGTGCTGATGGTAAAGTTGTCTTTATGAGGTGTTGTTCCATCCTTAAGTTTGCTCCAAACTCTGCCCAGCTACTAGGGGGCCAGCCTGACGCCAGCCCCAGGGCTGCGGTCTAGGAGCCTCTCTTGGCCCAGGACTGAGCTGCCTCTATGGCTGCCCCTGTCTGCAGGCTTTAAAAGCCTGTGGACATTTTGAGCACTGAAGCACACAGACAGGAAGCCTGAGAGCACTGCAGGCCCCTGCGTCCCTCTAGGCAGGCCACAGCTTAGCTGCACCTGCCTGCCAGCCCCCCAGAACTGCTGCCTGGCACCACATTGTCATGGAGCTGCCAGAATAGTGCCATCCAGGCCAGTGGGTTGCTGCAGGGTGCTGCAGCCTCTGGCCAGACCTGCCAGCCCCTAAGGCCACCTGCAGGCAGCCTCTGGCCAGGAGGGCCAGCATCACCTGTCAGCAGCACACCCCTGTGCCTGCCCTGCAACTGCAGGTGCTGTGAGGCATAGCCTCTACCGTGCAGCTGACTGTCCTGTGTTGTGGCCCTGTGCTGGCAGCTGTCCAGGCCCAGCAGCTCAGGAACAGCGGGATGCACCATGGTCTCCTTCCAATCTACAGACATGCCCATGTCTGTGGACATGCCCATGCCCTCCACCCAGGGCCCTATCTGGACCAAGGAGGAGACTGGTGACCTCATGTCACTATGGGGTGAGGCAGAGGTGCAGTGCCAGTTTGAGCTGGGCAGGCACTCCAATGTACATATTTATGAGGCACTATCAGGCCAGATGCAGAAGCCATGACACAACTAGTCAGTGCAACAGTACCACATAAAGGTCAAGACTTGTGGGCACAGTGGTTTGCCATGACTGACCACAATCATCAGTCTGGCCATGCCCACTAGTCCATGACCATTGCAACTGACAGCAGTTCCTGTCAGTTGCAATGGTCTGACACAAGCCCCTGCCCTGGCCTGACACATCACCGGGAGAGGGCCCTCAGGTGCCCAGCAGCCCATCCCACACAGCTCCCAAGCTGCAGTTTCCACCAGGCGCTAGGGGGCCCTGGCCAGTGCCTGCCTTACCAGCTCCACAGCCCCAGGGCCAGCCATGAGGCATGGCTGGCCAAAATGCTGCCAACTGCCAGCAGTGCTAGCTCCTCCCCAGGGGGAGCCCCCAGCCAGGTGGCTGTAAGCCATGCCCTGTGGGCCGAGGACACTGAAGCCACGTCATTGCCAGCTGGGAGGTCCACACCAAGCTGCCAGCTATGTCAACCCCAGCCATGTGGTCATCACTGCCAGGGGCAGGGACTGGAGCAGCCAAGGTGAAAGAACAATAAGTGGTGGAAGGACAAAGCAAAAGAGATTCAAATAACCACGGCTTACATAATTTCTTCAGTGCAACCAAAGCTATCTGTGGACCACCCACACAAGGGGCACGTCTACAAATGCATTTGATCCAGCCTAAGTTTACTTGGGTGTAAGCTACACTAATGTAAGCGCTTTTGAGCACATGTCTACACATGTGGGGAATAGGGAGAAGATTTGCTCCTTTTTGCACCAAGTTTCCCGCAGTCCTGTAATGGGTCCCTGCCACTCTGCTAAAAGCCAGCTCTGCTTGAATTGTTCTTTTGCTTTGGAATTTTCCTCTGGATCTCAGCTTTTATCTGGTGATAAGTGTCTTGCTTCTGTTTGGAGTTGGTGTCATTCTGCCAAGCTTTGAGGTTCTCCTTTCTCTTTCACTGAGATTCTGTATTTTCTTTTCATTCTCATTGAGCCAGTTCTTCTGTTTCTTTTTGGAAAAGCCTAAATATTCTTTACACACCTCATGGATGTTTCTTGAGGTTCTCTCAGCAATTAAGTGTCAAGATTATCAGGGCAGTTGGAGAGTTTTCCCAGAGGCACCACTGGAGATGGCTGATTTAGCAGGGTCTTTCAAGCAATCAATATTGAACCTTTTCCTTGGTTGCTTCTTTTGTGTACAACATTTTGGGGTACCATGAGTGGACATGGTGAAACATATCAAATGCTGATCCATCCAGTAGTAGTCTGTGCTGGTCACAGCTCGGGTGATATGGATATTGTGATAGTCCCAGGCATGCACTATGACACAGACAATTAGGTACCAGTGTCTTGAGCAGAGCTGTATCCATGCTATCTTCCACTTATTACTTTGGCAAAATAAGGAACTTGTGATAATGAGATGATGCTCTGAGTACTTGCTTAGGAGAAGAATTCATTTGAATTGATATTCCACATCCTCTGCTTTCTGAGTGTCCCTGTCCATAGCTCAGAGTACCTGCCCACTATAGCACTGAAATCACCAAGAATAATGATCTTTTCTTTTCTGGCGACATATGACAGGACTTGGTTGAATTTAAAACAAAATTATTTTATTCCATCAGCTGCATCAGGGGTCAGGGAGTATTCACTGATGACTGCTGCATGAGATGCTCATTGATGCCAACTGAACTGAAGATTATGGACACTGCAGCAGTGTAAATGGCAGCCTGGGAAGAGGCCCCCCGACACACTATCTATGTTATGGTAGGAACCAGAAAAAAGTCCAGAACTGGGACAGCATGCTGAAAGCCACTGTATTACTGTATGCCACTACCCCTTGAGCTCTGTGCTGCATCTCTAAGGAGAATTTCACCCACTGCTAGTTCATTCAGAAGATTGATGCATCTTTTGTTTGTTCAGATGCCTCATCTGCTATATTTCTCTTCTGTTCCTTTTCCTCAAACCTGCCATACTTTATGGATAGGACTATTGATGCAGAACCTCCTGTCAGTCCTTAGCAGACATCAGACACTCCAGTAAGTGCTTGGGCAGGATGAAAAGTAGCAAAGAGACCAACAGCATAAAGGCAGGTGCTAGGAGCATTTAAGCTCAGAACAACATTGTTCTTTCACAACAAGAACAGAAAATTAAAAGAAGAGATGGAAAGAAAGGAAAAAATAGATAAAGAAGGAAAAGGGAGGAGTAGGGAAAAGAGAAGGTATGTGGGAGAAAGAAGGGAAAAAGAAAAAAAGAACAAAAGGATTCTCTTTCTTTCATCTAGTCATTCAGTTCTTTCCTAGGTCTTCTCCACGTTTCTTTTCAAGTGGCAATTTCCATCTCCCGTCTTACCCACATAGCCAATGTCTATGGATCTCCTGTACCACCCCCCACAGTCCCGCAGTGGTTCCTCTAATGTTTTTCATTTTACCTCTGCCTCCCCCCCTGCCGCCCCCCCATTGGCAGAGGGGCCCCACTTGCTGGGCCATTTGCCACTGATCACCAAGGAAGCAAAAATGTTGGCATATTTAAAACCTCCACCAATTGGCTGGGAGGACCAAGTGGCAAAATGAAAAATATTAAAGAAGCCACTGCAGGGACACTTCCAGCATGATTTACAGAGATCCCTACCATTTACAACAACATCTCCCCATTTACAATAACTAGGACTTACATTTTTCTGCTTTCCAAAGAATACTGGTAAATTCTGTATAATACTGAGCTTTAGGGCAACAAGTTAGAGTAGCCTTGCAAATTACTCAAAGTGGAATTTGCTACCTTATGTAAACTGAAGACCTATAGGTTCTCCACTGATCCTTCACTCACATCTCACTACCACCTTCTCCTGACCAACAAGTCTTGTTATAAAAATTTGAACCTTACTTTTTTCAGCTGGTCTATAACCTGATTATGGATATGCAGTTTTCCAATCTACTTCATATGACAATACTGCAGAGTGTAAAGCTGCAATGTTTTCAGCATCTCTCATATTTTGTATTTTCTTTCCAAATTGACCTGAAGAGGTTCCAGTAAGTCAAGATTCTTAGTCATATACCTATATCTTCTGGTGATTTATGGAACAAATTCAACAAATTCAATCATAATAATGTTTTTTCCACATTTAGATGTACACAAAAATATACACAAAACCATCAACTGGGGTAAATAACATGAAAATCATAAAAGCAAATATAGTAATGGCATAAAGAGTGGTATTGGCTATATACAAGGTATAATACAGTCCCAAGTGTAAGTGAAATAAATAATAAAGTAGAGCAGTTTACTCCAGTTTGACATTCAATGATGCTGTAAAACTAGTCTGATTTACCAAAGGAGATGAAATAGAAAAGTTTCCTGATAAATCAGAATTGAATTTGCTATTATGATATAAAACAAAAAAAGGGTGAGAATATTGCTTAAACAACCCAAATCATGTCTCAGGAGTTAAGAAGGTGCTATAGACTTGTTGCTTAGGGACAGAAATTACATGTATAATTATACAATTATAATACACGTATAATTATAATTCCAATCACGGTATAAGTGATTGGAAACCAGTTCAAATCTGTAACACAACAGAAGTTCAGTGCTCATAAACTGCTTCCAAAATGGCCAAACCAATTTAAGATAAACCTGGATGGACGTAGTATCAGACTTAACTGATTTAGGTTAAATCAGTTTAATTAACTTCTGTCCCAGATCATCTCCAGATTCAAGTTAACTCACAGTCCCCCAGCATCCTAGGATGCTTTGGACCTTCCCCACAAACCTTCCCTCATAGGATGGGCAGGCTAGCCTTGGCCTAAGCTGTCTGATCCAGCCAACCAAAGAGGCTTGCTCTAGCACCCAGCAGCTTCTGGGCCACTGCAGGCATGTGGCTTCATTTCCAGAATCAAAAGTGAATGTCTGTTCACTTGTTTATAAGTTTATTCTATGCAGCTGAGACTAACCTGCAATGATTGAACTGATTCAGCCTTGAGGTTTTTGACTGTCTGTAATTAGCCACTGAGAGACTTGTAGTGTAAATTATTAAGAATGGCCTTCCAAATCTTTGAGCGCTGTCCCTGAGGGAGAAGAAAACATGCTCTAGACCAGGGGTGGGCAATTATTACCAAGTTTTGGCAAGCCTTCGAGGGCCGCATGACAGGCAGCCAGGGGCAGATAAATATAAATTTTCTAGATTTTTTAGGGGTCCCGCAGGCCAGATGGAATGGCCTGGCAGGTCACATCTGGCCCACGGGCCACATTTTGCCCACCCCTGCTCTAGACACAGCTACATTCACAAGCTAACCTATTATGGCTCACAGTCTCCCATAACCCATCTTTATACTGAAGTAACTTTTGGCTGTAATAGATGTCCTTCCAATTTGCACCAGAGTAAGTGAAAGAATTAGCCAGTGTCAAGAATTTGCCAGTTAATTAAAAACATGAGGGAAAATTAAATGACAGCATTCCTCATATATTCTCCACCCTCAAGATGTTGCAAGATATGCTCAAATACATTGCAAGATGTTTAATCATATTTACATATTTTTCCATCATTTTATGCAGGGCACTGGAAAAAGTTTTATAAAGCAGATATTGCTTTTCTTTGGTTTGCTTTGCATGGATAGTAAATGTAAACTATTTTAAGGTGCTTTCAAGGGCAGTTCTGTTCATTTCAGTCTATCCTTTTTGATTCAGGCTGATTAGGCAATCAGAATTGTTATGCAGGACATGGGAAGCTGCTGAAAATTTCATGACATTTGTACTTGAAAAGCACAAGAGGGTAGTAGCATAGTTTGCTTACTTTGGATTTAACTCTGTTAATGCTACAGTATTTTTTTCTGCGTGATTCATTTCTGGCTTACTTGTGGTGACTTGCAGAGTGGTTAATTACTGCTTGGAGGTAAAAATTATGGCACATAGGTCATTAAAAAAGGAGAGAGATTTAGAAAGTGCAACAAAGCCAGTTTTTTTGAATTGGTTCAAGTTGTCCAGAAGGGGGATACACTTTAATAGCCTTCATAAAACAGAAATATTTCTCTTGAAGTAAAAATACATTATTTTCCTTTCTGGTTTTTAACCAAATGTAGTGTGGAGGACTAAGGTTTCACAGGGACAAGTTTCTATTACAGTACATTCTCTGCCATTTATTTGGGAAACAAGTTATTCAGTAGGTTAATACAATATTTCTCAGTTACCACTTAGAAAATCTATTCACCAATCATTATTTCAATATATCATATAAAGGACCCCAAAGAAAGTAAAGATTAGAGGGCAAGGATGTTGTTTTGGTGCCTGTACCCCAGAAGTAGTTTTAAAATTGATACCTGCCAAGCTATCTAAGGTCATATCTTTGGGAGTTTAAGAGGATGCTCAGCAGATTCTTGCAGAATCTGGCTCATTCAGGAAGGCAAGTCATCATCTGAACACTTCAACCTATTCAAAAATCAAACAGACAAACAGACTACATGTAGGAACTGATTAGAAACAGGATTTCATTTTTCCAGTATCTGAAGCTTAGATGCTCTATGTTTCGGAAAGCCAGTAAAACCCACTGGGCCATGAGTGAGGTTGTGTTACATGTGCTGGGTAATGGCAACCAAGAGAAAGGTATTGTCTGAAATGTATGGGAGCCTTATTTTATAAGGTTTATTTTATAATGGGAAACATAAATACTTAGGTTTCTGGGAGTAAAATAGAGGTGTTGAGCTTTCAGAATTTGACAAGAAAAATGTGTGTTCCAAATTTAAGTGCTCAGACTCTTACTCAGCAAGCAAAACTTCTAGATGATATTTATTGCTCCATCCAGACTGCATGAAATTAAACAGGGCTAGTACATTTTGTTGCTGCGGACAAAAAGGGACTTCTCTCTGTCTTTTTCTTTTTAATCCAAAGCTTAAATCTAGAAAGCTTTGCCTTTCCACCAGTGTACATATTTGTTTGCCAAGTTTCCTCAAAAAAGTCATTTTTATTTATTATGGGCAGATTCTCAGCTGGTGACAACATGGGCATGACAATCATGAGAATAGCTATATCAGATAAGAGTCTGACCTATCCACATCTCCACTGGGTAATCTTTTTAAATGTTGATGAAACGTGAGCTTCAGGCTTAGCAAAAACCTGAAAGTTTTAATAGTACTTGAACCAGGTTTTATTGTGTGGTTTTGGTTTTTGTTTTAAATATATTTAGACCTTTCTCACTCCTCCACACACATACACACCACTGTCACATTCTCAGAAGAGGAGAATTACTGAGTACTGACACCTGGTTCTCAGCAAGAGTGCACAGCAAGTTTGAAGTGTTTTTGCACACTGTGAGTGTCTACTCTTGCTATTAATGTGGCTGAATAAACTCCAGTGCAGTTCACACCTGAGTGTATTGCTCCAGGGTACAGCGTTTACACGTGCACCCAGGACTGCAGCATGTTAAGCCAAGGTGGAGCAGGCCCAGCTGGCAGGGGGCCCTGGGTGCCAGCCCAGGGTTGCTTTGACCTAGCTCAATACCCTGTCGGGGGGCTGACTGTGGCATAAGGGTGTTTCATTGTGGGCCTAGCTTGCAGGCTCATAGAACCAGGACCTGGCAGTTGCAAATGTGGGGGAGTTAAGTACTTGCATTGCAACTATTTAAATGCCAGTGGTACATCTACACATGGGTTTTAATGTGCAGTCACCTATTTTACTGCACATTAAAGCATCACATAAAAAAGCATGTGATTACACTAATGCACAGTAAAATAGGCTACTGCACATTAAGCATCATTTAAAAACCATACACATTTGTTCCTGCGTATTGAGGCAGCCTAATGTGCATTTCTTTAGTACTTCACATTGGAGGTACTAAATTGAATTCACATTAGAAAAAGTGCCAATGCCCTTAATGCATGTGTAGATGCACCCAGTGTGTCTGTGTCCCTAAAAATTATTTAAAATTATACAAAACATAATGCAGGTACTCAGCAAATTTTCAGAAATATTTGTGTCAGCACCTAATCTCCTGTCCACATTAGAACATTTAGTCTTGTCTACCATGCTCCCCCACAAAACTCTGAGAAAAGCAGCACTAAAGATGATTTTGAAAAATAGCCTCTGTTTTCTTCTGGGGCAGCCTCTTGTATCTCTCAATGTTGCCTTTTTCTTCCTTGCATGGTCATGTTCTTAGCTTACCTTTTCTGTTAGCAAAGATAGCAGATGCAGCTCTCTACAGGAGCCAGCAGTGCTATTCCTTCAGCCACTTGAGGGAAGACTAGTTCAAACTGCTCCCTCCAGTAATATTCCCACCAGTTTCTTCATGGGATTTAAATTCAGATCCACAAGCTTCCTAATGGTAGTGCAGTCAGTTGCTACTGAACAGTAGCAGATTTGTTTTAAATGCAAGCTACTAAGTAGAATTGTGGACTTAACAAGCACTTTTCCATACTGAAGAAGGAGGATGAAGCTTCTTTCAATTCTTAGGCATTCTCATTCAGTTAGTATTCAATTATGGGCAAACATCAGTAGACAATTTCTCATGCTAAAATGTGAAAAAACTAGAGATATTCTAAGTGAGCTTTTCAAGGAAGAGGCCAGCTTTTCATTGTATGCATGTACGTAGCCTAGAACAGTGGTGCACAACCCCTTTTCCCCTCAGTCCAGATAGACAGAGCTTACTCCATCATCAGGCTGGATCTGGCAGAAGTGCTGATCCAGCACTCAGGGCAGTGAGGCAGGGCATGATCTGGTGTGTTGGGAAGGATCAGGGATCAGCCTGGCCCTGACCAGACTGTACCGGTAGGAAAGGGGGTGTGGTCTAGCCCTGACCCAGCAGCACAAGACTTGAAAATTTGGCAGCAAGGAAGGTAGCAGTATTACATGCCACTGCTCCTATGCAACCAAATTTCCCACCCCTGTGGGGAGCTCTGCAGGCCAGATGCCACAGCTAAGTGAGTTGCATTTGCTCTGCAGGCCAGAGGTTGAGTGTCCCTGGCCTAGAAGAATGGCACCTGAGCTGCCAGAATAATTCAAAGGCCAAGAAATGCTGTTGGGCACTTTTACCAAGAGCCTCACAATATGTGGTCTGTGCTTAACTTTCCAGCTCCTGGAATCAAGAGTGTGATAGGCTAGCTGGCAGTGACTTAGCCCAGGGGTTTTGAAAGGGCAAAAGATGATTGGAGGACTTGGGATTCCCTTTCCTCACCGATCAGGCCCTAGAGACTCACCCTCTGTGTCCTCTGATTGGCCCCTTGGGTCACCTGGAGGGAGATAAAGGGGGCAGGGCAGCTGATTTGGGGGAGACCAGCGAGGGACCACAAGGAAGGAGCTTCAAAGAGCTGGGCCAGCGGGGCAGAAGCAGTTGCCCCAGAAGACCCTGAAGGAGTGGGACCTGCAGGCAGCGGTTGGACCCCCAGCGGTGCGGTGTGCAGCCGGTAGGAGAGGCTCCCTGCTGGGCTCCAGGATCCCCTACGAGAGGCTACAGCCAGCAGAAGAGGCTCCCCTGCTCCAGCAAGAATCTGACCAGCAACCTGAGAGGTTCCCAGCTCTGCTTCCAGCTCCTCCAGTCAAAGGCCAGGAAGCTCAACATGAGGCCAGGGCTCCGGGAAGGTCAAGACCCCTAGCAGCCTGGCATAGTACCAGCACTGGTGGCTGTGTAGTAGAGTCTCTGCCTACCATGTGGGGGATCTGAGTTAAAGTCCCAGCTGGGGTGATTTGGGATAAGTGAAGTAACAGGGAGAAATTCTTGTTGCAGTGGAAAGGGATCATTGTGTTTTCCTCCTTTCTCCCCCCTCCAGGCACCTAGGTCCTATATTCTTTGTTATAGGACATTTTGTATTTTGGGCCTTTTATATTTCACCAACCAGTATTGTTTGTTTTGCTGTTTGTGTGTTATATTTTGTTAACCCTGTCTTTGGTCAACTGGATGAATATGTCTATGATTGTAAATGTCTAGCCTTTGTTGAATCCTGCCCCCCTCAGGGTGTTGTAGTGTCCCCTATACCCCCTGGTTTATACTGGTTATGTTCCCAGTATTGTTCTCACATTAAAAGGTATATGGTTAAGTCCCCATTGGTGGTCTGGCTCTCCTCTATAGTGGGAGGAGAGTCCCTACACCTCCCACAGCACTTGTGCACCTGCTTTGATCCCTTCAATTGGAGAGGGGTACCTCTTGGAGTACCGCCTGGATTACAAGAGATTACATAACAATTTCAGCTTTACTATAAAATGAGAATATATTTCTAAGACCTTTTTTTTCTAATGATCAGGGTTGACAGTTACTGTGAACAGTAAAATGTGAATAGTAAAATGTGATTTCCAAGAGTCTAACTTGTCTAAAGCATGGAAGCATTTAGGGGTGCTTTGTTGACTCAGTGTAAATAATTCATCAGATACAAATCAGTAAAAGCAGATACCTGAAAAAGGAGAAGAGCAAAAAAACCAAACAAACCACTAAATGGGAGGCAAGAGAAAGAGGTAAGACCTCTATGACCTAAGCAGAGTCAGCACTTGGGTCAATGAGAGACTCTGGTGCAGATGGCAAAGACACTTTGTTTCTTGTCCCGGGTAAAGTGAACCAGGCTATGGGCCTAACACAGGGGTGAGCAAAATATGACCTGTGGGCCAGATTCAGCCCACCCAGGGGTGCTATCTAGCCCATAGTCAGTTCCTCAGCCTTGCCCATCCCAGGAAGGGGGGGCAGCCCAGGTCATGGCAGCCAGTTCTGACCCTGGACTCATGGTAGGGTGAGGATGGCTCATAGGATGGACTCAGCTTCCCAGCAGCCCCTGCAGCAGTGGATCACTCTGCCTGGCTGCCATTGCCAGCAAACTCAGCCCCACTGCCCAGATACCCCAGCCCTGCAGCCACTGCTGGGGCACCAGATGGAGAGAGCAAGCTGGGCCTCAGTGGAGACCAACCTGGGACCCCTCTGGGTAGGGCGCACTCAGCCAGGTGGATGAAATGGAGGCATGGGCAGCTGGGAAGTGGCATCTGAGAGCAGGAT
>NW_017728886.1:40943339-40966451 GCF_001723895.1 Crocodylus porosus
CAGGGCTGGGGCTAGGATCATGGGGCAGTGACAGCATGGAACCAGGGCCCAGGGGAGAAATGCAACCCATTCCCTGCACCTCCCTGCCCATGGAACCAGTGCCTGTCACAGGGACATGTGGGGAGCAGATCACGACTCTGCCTCAGGCCCTGGCCCACATTGTCACCACCCCATGATCCCAGCCTTGGCCACAAGTCCCCACCCACTCGCAACCCCATCCCATCCACCCAGCCCAGTCGCCATGGAGACCCCATCCACCTGCTCTGTCCAGCTCCAACAGCGGTGGTTACAGGGCAGGCAGAGCTGGGCCAAATAGTATCAATTGATTCCTACCACACTTGGCTGGGTCAGCAGCCCCCACCACCACACCAGGCCAGCATGCCTCTCCTCCACCCCCTCAGCCCACAACAGCTTGCCAAATTTCCATTAGTGGCCCTCTAGCCCAAATAATTGCCCCACCCCCCGGCCTAACAGGTCATCAGTCATTTGAGGACCTGTATTGTAAAAGTATCAGTTACCATTATTGTGTCATACAGATGTACTGCCACACCTGGATCCCCAGTCTGAGCTAGGACTGCTTGAAGCAATTCTCACTTAATCTACCTGATAATGTTACTACTCCATGGATCTGCACATCATTACACCTTAAAAATGGATTCTTTCCATTTGGAATGAGACATATAATGAATAGAGTATGAATATACGATGGGCTTACTGTAGGCTGTTTGTTGAAGTTATTAGTGATAGCTGGAAAACATCAAAACAGATGTATACCCCATGTGTTGGTACTATGCAGACATTAAAGTTCTCTAATTATCAGCAATTCTTTCTTTACAACATGAAAGAAAAATTGTACCTTTACTAAATGTAATGCATTCATCCCTTGAAAATACCACTTTTGGGAAATAGCAAACGCTATCTCAGCTTTTCTAAATAACTGCACTATACTAAACCATTTGCTGTTGTTGTGAAAGGATTAGTTTCAACACCCCTCTCATCAAGTGGATGACTTAATCAGACTGGGGGTGAGAGATACCTACAGAAGCAGAAGTTGAGGAACCTCTAGGGAACACAAAGAACAAAGAAAAGAAAGAGGTCTCTTCCTCCTTTGGTCACCTGTATGGAAGAAAATTATTTTGTCTGTTTTTCCTTTTCACTTCTTTATCAAAGAAATGTTTGCTCAGGAGCTTTTAATATCTTATGCTCCCTGACTGTATGCAATGCTCTCTCGCTCTAGGCATTGTTTAGGAGGATGATTTCAGGACTGGTTATCCTTTGGCGGGTATCAAAAAGGAATTTTCCTATTGGAGGAAAAAGTGGGCAGAAGCCTGGTAATTTTTTTATCTTCCTCAGTATCAAGAAGATAGGACTAACAAATGTAATATTAAGTCATTTATAAAAACATTTAGGAACTGGACACAGCATGCAGATGGTGTCCAGTGTAAATAAGGCAAAGAGCCAGTTCCAAAAAGCAATGAAGAATTGGGATTTTTCTGGTAAAACTTGTGCTTATAAGGGACTTCACAAGATGAGACACCCCTTTTGGACTCATGGTTATGAATTTTGATTACCAGTCACACAGTCTACAGTTAACACAATATTTTGTTTAAAATTAATATAATTTGTAAAAGTGAAATTAAGCAAATACATTATCTCATTATACTTAGCAGTTGGGACACAGAATGTGACTCTGTAAGCAGTGAGATTTTGATAGCAAAAAACCTGAGTCAGAGAACTTTATCTCTGGAAAGCGAGGGGTCATCAAAAATAAAAGCTCTTAAAAGCATGTAGGATAAATTCACACCAGTGTTTCAGGGACTGGCAATCTACATTGCTTGCAAACTTGAGTCTTGTACCTCTTAAGTATTAGCCCCCAGAAAGGACAAGAAGGGTTTTTTTTTACCACTAGCAGTCACAGGGGCTGTTTGTTACCAGTTTGGGACAACTTTAATTTTGTCTTGAGACTCTAAAGGAGACTATCAATGAATAATATGGTGAACCAGCACATGTCTTTGTCATCTTCTTAAATCAGGAGTCCTCAGCCTTTTCACACTTGAGTTATGCCTCAAGAATTCCTCCTGTCCACTAGGGTTATGAACTTATGCTCCCAGGCCTGTCTTCTGTCAGTGGCCAGAAGAGAGACTTTAAGAGATTCACTTAACAAAAAGCTTTTCCTATCTATTTCTTAGTGCTGTCTAATAGTGGATAATACAAACCAGTTGAGTCAATACTTGTGAGCTATGGAAGTATTTTGAAGAACTATATTGAAGAATCTATGGAGTTATTTTAACTGGGAGCTATCTAATGAAATGTAAAAGTTCATCACTTTTCAGTAACTAGCCAAGAACCTAGATATTTACCCCAAGCTCATGGGAAGTTGTCTAAAGTATCCCATGTTACATAGGAAATGTCAGAAAAGATGCCTTCTCAAAATTTCCAAATTTCTCAACTTCCTTCAGGGCAGGGTATTTTGTTAGCTCTGCTTCTTAACCCCAAAGAAGTTCAGAAAAGTGTAGAAGTTTAAGAAAAACATAAAACTAAAACTTATTTCTAACCTTAAAATAATTAATTTGTGCTATGGGTCAAGATTTAAGTCAAATGATATTTCATGTGAAGTCTTTCATCCATCTCTAATTATGCTTCTCAGTATTTGTACAGACGACCTCCACTTAGCGCTCTTAATTGGTTCCTGAAAAACCAAGCATTAAGTGAAACCAAGTGTTAAGCGAAACCAACTTTCACTTTCACTTTTCACTTTCTGAAGTCACCAAAATCACCAAAATCAGGGCTGCCAGGATTAGTGTCAGGTTCAGTGCCAGCTATATGATGCCTGTAAGCATTATAATAAAACTTGCTGAGTACTAGGTGGAACCAGGTATCAGTGTAAAATGAACACTATAGTGAAACAGTGCTAAGCAAAACAGCATTAAGCAGGGGTTGCCTGTATAACAATTTGAATTGTTTTTGTCCAAGCTGATTCTCTGGACACAACATTTGTACAGTTTTGATAGATTCCACGGGTTTCCCAAGTTCGTTTGCAGAATATTTTGTATCACAAACTCCACCTTCTTAGAAGGTGACCTATATTTAGTGACCTCAGTCTAGTTCCTAAAACACTGTGCCCACTTTCCAAACATTGTCATTACATAGGTGTGAAAGTTTAGCTATTTCATTTCACATTTGGGTTATTGACTAAACTCCAGCCCAGAAGAGAAGCTAACTGACTGTCACTACCACACACTTATTGGAAGGTTTGTAAAATGAGTTGTGCTCCAAACACATTTCATAGTGGACAAGTGGCCATGACCACACATCCACATAATTAGCACTAAATACCATCATGATGGCAGCTCAGCCGAGAAGCCAAAGACAGAGAGAGTAATTGGGAGACCTCTTCACTATTAAAGGTCAGGACGGGTGCTCAGGGATCACGCAAAAGAGGACATTTCCCATGTGTTACTTATTCCTTTGTTTAAGAATTGTGGCCTGGCAGACAGTCAATCTGACACTATTAACTTCATTTATTTTATAAATGTAGTCAAAGTAGCTGAGGACAGAAAAGAGAACTAAATGTAGTGATGATCTATTTGACATTGACAAAAATATAAAGAATGTTAATAAAAAAATAATCCCAATAGGATTATCACTCAATAACTTTGAAATACTAGGCAAGCAGACACTTTAGAAGATTAAAAAGACTGGGACTATTTAGTTAGGAACGTAAGAGGAAATATGATAGATGTATATAACATAATGAATGGCAGGCTCTCTTACTTACCCTTTCTCTTAATTTACCTTGGGCCATGGTACAAGAACAAAAAAAAAGGTAGCTGAGGAAATTTTAAAAGGCAAAATAATGAAAACAGATCAAAGCAAATATTTTTTGTAATGTTTGGCACTTCTATGGCATCTTCCATCAGATGATCTCAAAGCACTTTACAAGTACAAATGAACTGGGTCTCTATTTTATTTGCGAGTAGCCTGAAACACAGGGAGATGAAATGGTTCACCAAGAGCACATGAATGCTACAGCTGAGGATAGAATCTTTCTTGATTCTTGCTCCCATAGTCCATTCCCACAAGGCCTTGGTTGAGCAAATGGAATAAAATATCTCTGTAAAAAAGAAGTGTTTATATTAATAATATTTTGCTCCAGGTCATTTCTGTAAATCTCAATAAATTATTATGTATCATTATATATAAAAAATAGCTATCTATCTATATAATATAAACATATCTCATATATGGTATATATAGTTGTATGTTTACTGTATATAGTTGTGTATGTGTATGCATGAGTATATTCACTTATATAAATAAGTACATGTGTACGTGCATGCATGTGTCCATGCATTCACTTAAATTAAAAAAATAAGTTTATGGGTATTGTGTTTATGGTTATACATATGAACTTATGTATAAAACCATAGGACTTATTTATCTAATTTAGTATTCTGTATCCAACTGTGGCCACAAACAGAGGCTTTCTGATTCATTCACAAGAAATATGTAGTAGGCATATGTGGAAAAATCAATGCACATGCATACCATGTATAGGATATTTACCAAATATTTATAAAATTATGGAAAAGTGGAACCAGAGAGCAATACATCGTAATCCTCTGAGTTCAAGGCTACAGCATTCAGCCCTTAGTAACCTTCTCCTTTCTCTTTTCCTCTTTACAAAGAAAGAAAGAAAGAAAAAAGAAAAAAAGAAGAAAGATACTGTTGTCTTCCAAGAACAATTTAATCAGGAAACAAGTTAAGCTTAGGTGACATACAATGTTCTGAAGCAAATTTTAGCACTTGTACTGTACTTCCTAGTAAAGAAGCTACTAAGAAATAAATTAAAGTGTGTAATTAATGTTACAATGTTACATTAACACATAAATAATTTCTCTGGCAGGTCATAAAATTTACATGCATATTTTATTAAACTGTAAGAAATAATTTTTCTATCTGACCCTGATCCTTCTGCATGCTTTGAAGTTTGAAAGCCAGCAGTATAGCCTATAAGTTTAAAGAAATTTAGAAAGAAGTGTGAAGTTAAAAGGTACTTTTGATGTTTGTTCTTTCTTTTCTATCACAAGGGCATTCAATACAGCAGAAGAAAAGTAAGTAGAAAACATTAATGCCTAAGAAGTTTCCCCAGCAATCATCCTCATTTAACTCTTTCTAATCACTTAATATAAAGTGCTGGAGGAGAGCTATTCATTTAGTAGGGATGTAGAGGGTGACATTAGGAATTTCCCATTTTAATTGCCAGCATATTCTTCCCCGGTGCTCTTTCACACATGAATAGGAGTTACTTCATATATTGAGAATAAGCAACTTCAACTATTAGCTAACACAACAGAGTTTCTCTCAGGGCTTGTGGTGTTTGACTCAGACAATGTTATTTCAATTCAGCAGCATTATGAGTAGTTCCAAGCAAAGAGGAAAGCACTAAAGGTTGCCAAACCACCTGAACGCCATTGTCGAAACAGGGTTTTTTTTCCAGCATTCATTGCCTAAACTAGTTGGAAAGATGCATGGTGTTGAAATAAAATGTCTTTATGGAGCAATGGTGACATGCAGTGGCCAATCATATTTTTATTTCTTTTAAAGACTTGCTTAAAGCTAATTTTCAATATGAAAAACTGTTCATAAAAGGGGCACCGTGCTACAACTACAAAGCCTGCCGAAGCACTGCTGTTCCCCAATGCTTGTAAAAACTTTGAAGCACTGGGGTCTGTTTCTGGTATATACCTAAAGCAGAAGTATTTTATTAATTAAGCATAATAGCCAAGACTGTGTTCCCTGTATATAATAATGCAGTAGGGGTGTGCAAAACAGGCAGTACTCGATTCGGATTCAGATTTGTCCTGAATCAAGGACAGTGATTCGAGTTATTAATTTGGATCACTGTCCCCCATTCGATGTGGCCAAATCCGAATCTGAAGATTTGATGCTGATTCAGAAAATCAGTGATTCGGCCATAGACAGAGCTTTAGATGTTTTTTCTAAATACCTCAAAGTACCAGGCACACCTTGTGAATATTGCGACGCTGGGGCAGATGGAGCATCCCACAGGAGCATGGGGGGCCCCCCACATGCTTGACAATGAACCCAGAAGTGGACCAGAAGTATTTCTGGTCCACTTCCAGGTCCGCTGGGGAGCACACTAGGAAGTCCCCCCCTGACCCCGTGCTCCCCTGGCTCAGCAATCGGCTGTGGGGGGACCCCAGGTGGCCCCCCAGACCCAGGATGCACCAGTCACCAAGCCAGGGGGCCACTGGGGAGGCCCTCCAGCACACTCCTTGATGGAGGGGGGGTGTTGAGTGCACTGGGGATGCTCCATCTGCTCCACCAGCACAGCATGCATGAGCCACTGGGCACCCTAAGGTATGTAGAAAAAACATTTAAAGCTGTGTCTGTGCCCAAATTGCCAAATCTTTCCCAATCTCTCCGAATTGATTTGGAGGGTTCCAATTCAATTTGGAGAGATTAAAGGGTCTCCTGATTCGATTCAGATTTGGGAATTTTCCAGAAGATAAGAGATCCATTTTAACACTGGTCAAGTCTTTCTGACTGGCATCCATGATAGATGAAAAAATGCTGCCAAGTAAATTATTTTGTGCAAACATATATAAATATAGAAAATTACAAGTCATATAATTACACTTGATTCTTCCAATGCCTATTTTTGAGCAGTTTAACAAAAGACAAGTGTGTAAAAATAAAGATTCAATAGGGTTTTAATAGAGCAACAGTAAGGAAAGAAATTGAAAATGTTCCAGCAAAATTTCTGAGCCCAGTTCTGCAACTCCTCCTCACTGAGTGAGCATAGTACCTATTCAAGCAGTCCCCTGGAAGCCATCTTACCATAGCAAGCACAGAAACATGTCCTAAATGAATACTCCTTTTGACACCCAGTACTGTCTAGTACTTTAAGAATGCAAGAATTTTGCCACAATTGAATTAATCCCTATATGTATGTAGTATGTAATCCAGTTAAACATTATGAGACCTGTGAAAAGCATATTTTAACCAATTACTCATAATAATAATTTCATAACGGAGATTTCTCAGAAGTATTGATTCAAATGCCTGCTAAACTATTAAATAAAATTACCTGACCACCAATGATGAGGTTTTAACTCTCCCAGCTGGTGCCATGGGCTCTATTTGCCAGCTGTATTATAATAACAGGAAAGTTAACATCTATGGCTTTATAATTATTTGAATTTTAATGAATAAGATGAATTAAATCCTCCAGCTTAGCTGCTTATTCTGTGAACCAGCCCAACTTCCTGAAAGATAAGAAATAGATTGTCCTTATTCAACAGCTTTTCAGTATTTGGGGAGAGAGAGGGAAAAAAGCCAGGTTTCAGTGGAATTTAAACCCTTCCACCATTAAAAAAGAAGATAATGGTAATTACTGAATAAGAGTTGTAGAATTAATTATGGAGTTGGAGAATATCTCTGAAATGGGGACACAGAATATTTACTGACTACAGTGAGCTTAGAGGGTAACTTTCCTCTAGGTCACAATAGATAGCTAGATAAAGTACTACACATATATATTGGGCATGTCTACATGTCTATTCATGTGCTTTTCCTAATGCACATTAAATTTAGTACTTCCAAAAGGAAGGCTGTTTTATACCTGCTTGGGGGGCGGAAGGGAGGGTGCTTTAAGTAAAGCGGCTCTGAGAGCCACTCTAATTAAAACACTACAGCATCTTCTGTATCATTGTCCCCATGCTTCAAAATGGTGGTGGACAGTCCCATAGCAAGGGAGTGGGCAAGCAGGGTGACTGCCCCAGACACCACAGCAAAGGGGTACTAACTGGTGCTTCTCAGCAAGGGCGGAGCATGGGACGGAGCCACAAGCTGCTTGTTTTGGGCAGGGCACAGGGTTGGGGGTAGGGCAATCCCTGCTGCTGCATGCATTTCTAGGCAAGCATAGGGAGGCATGTGCCCCCTGGATCTGTGCATGGGGCAAGAGCAGGCTGCCACTGTGGGCTTTACCCTAGGTGCCAAACTTCATTGCTATGACACTGGTAGCAGAAATGCTTGAACTAAAGCTCGTTGAACAAGCTTTAGTTCAAGCACCCCCACTGCCATTTTGAAGTGCGGGACAATGATACACAATACACAGAGTCTGGCTGGAGCATGCCAGTTACCACATTCCAGCAGACTCAATTAAGTGAGTCTTGTCCAGTGCACTGTAATTACAGCACATTGGAACAGCTTCGCATCATGTGTACAGGCACCCTGAGGTACTAAATTAATGTCCATTAGGCTGCACTAATGCACAGCAGTGCAAGCACATGCTTTTTAGCTGACACTTAGTGTGCAGTAGCCTATTCTATTGTACATTAGCATATGAGCATGTTTTTTTACTCACTGCTTTAATGCGCAGTAGAATAAGCTACTGCGTATTAAAGTGCACATGTAGATGCACCCACTGACATACATATCACATTTATTTCATCAGCAAAGATTCTATTGAAATTTCAGTAAAAATCTAGCTAATAGAATGCACTATTTCTGGTTTCATTCATTTCTTCTTGTTGGAGCATTTATGATTCTGGCTGATACCTACATTTCACCCCAAATAGGTTAGATAGCTTAAAAGTTTTCACATATCTTTGAGACTGAAGGGATGGTTGGATGGTGGCACATTTTGACAACAAACACTGGGGAACCCAAAAAAAAAGATAAGTAGTTTATGAAAATATCTCTTTTCTATACTCATTTATTGCCAACATGGCAGATCTTCAAGCTAAAAGAATCACATCCTGGAAGACAGTAAAACGGATCGTAAGAAGAATATTTCTAAAAATGGTTTCATTATTTAAATGTTTCATGTTTAAATAAACACAGACATGCATATGTATTCACACACATGCACGCACACATGCACACACCCATGCACACAAATACCAGTATATTACACGCATATAACTTCACATCACCACCCATACTTCACATCACCACCCACACTCCACACCCTAACACAAATTTATTTCAACAGCAATTTACAGGACTGAACCATAATTTGGGGGAACTAAAAGCTGCATTGAAATTTAAACCAATTTTTATGCAGAAATTCTGGTAAACATTTCAGTAAAAAGAGTTATCGTGGAGCTGGCTAGAAATGTAAATGCTTCTATCCCATGCTGTTTTACTCTGCCTGCATCCTGCTTTTTCAGAATGTTAAACAATAGGAAATCTGCACATGTGCAATTATGTTTCTTTATGCTAAGTACACAATTATTTTCTGAATAGTGGTTGTCAATAGGGATTAGTCTTTTTTTTATGTTTCTTTTTTTCTACCATATATTTTTCTTCCTCTGGAATTTTTAATGTACTGTAAACGGCTGCAAAATTCCTTCATTCCACAGAATTATAAAACAGCCTTGGAAGAGTGAAAGAGCCTCTCTGTCGCATACCTTTAAGTTTGAATATTTTGATTTCCTGTGTAATTTCAATTTAGCTGTGAATCAAAACCATCTACAGTAAACAGAAAGCGGAACTGGAGTTTGCTGATATTATGGTATGCCAGGAACAGGAGCTGTTATTGCATGTCTGAAGAATTTTATACTCCTCTGATAGCCTGTATACCATCTGAATCTTATTAAACTGCCTGTAACCAACCAAGAGACAGAATTAATTTATATATGTAGAAAATTGTAATGCTAATACTAAAATAGACTTTAATGAAGCACAGCTTCAGAATGAAATAATTTCAAAGAAACCAGAATTAAATTTTGGCGAAGCCTTTATTATCAGCATTGATTAAGAAAATGAAATAAACATCAGCTAACAAATTGTAGTCTGCAACGTAAGCATGCCCCAGCCTGTACCTTGGCTGCCTGACCTGGGCCAGGTCATATATAACCCAAGGCCACAGCATGCAATCGTCCTGTATTAAGCCACAACTCTAAGCCAAGATTAACATCCTGGTTCAACTTCCTTCGCAAAGCACAGTAGGAGGTCAGCATTAGAACAGCATGATAAATTTAACCAAATGTTTAAAGTGACATCAGCAAAAATTGAATGGTTGATGCACCATTATTAAATAGTGAATGCATAATAAAAAATAGAGATACAAAAGACTGGGTCAAATAAACCTGTTCCTGACATTACAGGATCGTTACCCTAGAAAACTATGAAAAAACAGTCCATCTTTAAGGTTACAAACATTTTCCTTACTAAAGCCTTATTTTGGACTCTTGTATAACTTTCACTTGCAGTACTGATTTGGGCTGGAAAGTGACAGATGTGCTTTTAAGGCAAAGAAAAAGATCTCTCTAAAGTTTGAAAAAAGTTAAAACAGCTTCTGAATCATTAAACTTTAACTTTTAACTATTTTGTCTCCCTCTTGCTTACAGACATCTTGCTAGGAATCCCTTGGAAGTTTCCACAGTTCATATTCCAGTGATACCTGATGATAATAGGCCATGATTATCCAGGGTCTCTCCTCATTTTTATGGATACTTTTAGGCCCAACTATGATTTTGTTGGTGCTAATGGGAGTTTTTGTCATTGACATAAGCAGCATCATAAGTGGGTTTAATAAATCTTCCACAGATGAAAAATGAACAACTGCCAGTGACTTCACTACAAGCTTCATCAATTTGTGCATGATGTACCACAACTGCATAGGAATACAGGAGCAGAAAGGACCACCTGGGTTATTTTGTCTAGTCTTGGCTTCTATAGCCAAGCAGTGGAAGATTGCACCTGCCACGGCAAAGACTCCTGGAGTATGTATGTGTAGTACTCCTGGGAGAGGGGGGTCATACTGGCACCTCCCTTAAGTCAGTACCTGGGACAGATGCCCCCTCACTTCTCCCTTCTGGCAGCAGTGCCAGAGCCACCTGGTGCATACCGCCCTGTGACTGCAGCTGCTATGAGGCATAGTCTCAGCCATGTGGCTTCTGTTCCATGCTATGACACTGCGCTGGGTGCTGCTGGCAGCTGCCCAGGGCTGGCAACAGTGGAACAGCTACACAGGGGCCCAGAGAGTGTGTGGGCTCTCAGCCCCTGGTGCAGAGATCTTATCTCCACAATGTCTTTGTCCCCTCCATCCAGACCCACCCCTGCCTGCATACTTACGCCCATGCTATCCACCCACGGCCCCAGTTGAAGCCAGGAGGAGTATGGTAACCTAGTGGCACTCTGGGGTGATGCAGAGGTGGCCCGCTAGTTCAAGTAGAGCAAGTGCTCCAACACCCACATTGATGAGTCCCTGTTGGGCGGGATGCAAAAGTGAGGACATAATGAGGTTCAGCAGCAACAGGATGAAGTGGGTCAGGCACCCCTCTGCTTGCACAAACAGCTCACTGTGCACCAGCTGGGGCATATGCAGCAGAGGCACACTTGGGGTACAGCAGTGGCATGGGGGGGAAAGCCCCAGAGTGCTTCCTTGAAGAAAACCCCTGCACAGAAGGTAGGGGCACAGCCAGCTCCTCATCCCAGTTATCTGAGACCCCTGCACACCCCAAGCCCAGGCTCCATGGGCTGGGTGGCAGCACAGCATGGCAGGTGGCCTACAGGGGGAGATGGGGAGAGCAGGGTCTGGAACAACAGCAGCATGTGCTGCCAGAAATCTGGTCTGTCCCACACTGGAGATGGGATGGGGCAAGCAGTCTGCCTGTACCCAGCACCCAGCAAGCCACTGGCCCCAGGGGAGCAGGTGGGGACAGGAAGTTCAGCCAGTGGCCATCTGGGTCCAGACCTACCCAGCCCAATTTATTAAGGTCCCTGGGCACCTGTGCACAGCTGACCTCTAATCTGAGGCTAGGCAGCGCACAGCCCCTGGTGCAGAGATCTTATCTCTGCAATGTTGAAAACTCTCACAAGAGTCTTCTATCTTTTGGCTCTGCAGGGCCAGCATCTGGACACAGGTGAGAAGCCACAGGGCTCAGTGGGGATGTGGGTTCAGGGACACCACCACCCAGTGATGGAGCCCCCCAGATGTGCTGGCTGCACGAGACACACACGCAGGACCAGACTCTCCCCTCCAGCAGCTGGTGGCAGTGGCAGAGGAACGGGTGGATGATGCCCAGGCCTGGCAGCAGGAGGACCTGACCCAGGAGGAGAGGTAACAGGAGGGGAACCTGGCCTTCCAGAAGAGGTGGCACCAGAAGGACATCACCTGGGAGGAAGTGCAGGACCTAGAAGACTGAGAATACTGAGCCAAGCTCCTGACCCTGGATGGGAGCAGATCCAGTCCTCTGGGGCCAAAACATTGACTGTGGTCTCCATAGCCCAACCCAGAATCCTGTTTTGGTCCCAGAGGACTGGATCTGCTCCCACAGGAGAACAGCCTGAGGCCAGCCCCAAGTATCTGCCCCCTAGGCACTCCCACCCCACAGCCCCCTGCTCTGAGACACAAAAACACAGACTCTGTACATAGTTTTCAAACTGGGAAGAGGGTTTTTTATTGTTGGTTGGTAGGGAGGGTGGTAGAGGACCTGTGTTTGTTGGGGAAAGAGAGGGAAGGGGTCTCTGTTGGTTGAGGGTGGAGGGTAGAAGAGGGCTCTCAATGTTGGGGACGGAGGGGGGATGTGTACTGTGAGGGGAATAAAGGAACGCTTGTTCATGTGATGAAAATTGGTCATTTTTGCAATTTAATTGCATCACGCTGTACATGTGCTGGTACTTTTTGCAATTTAAATAAGTTTGTTATGTTGCAAACTAAAACACATCCACATGTAGGCATGGTGAGCCATCAGGGCAACCAAGGTGACCAGCAGGATTCTGGGACCGTGTCCCTTGCTGCCAGGGCTAAGGGCTGAGACAGCCACAGCACAGGGAAGCACAAACACAGCTGCCACATATAGCCTCTGTATGTGCCACACTGCTCCTCTGAGCACAGGAACTGGCTGCCCAGACAGCACAGAGCAGGCCTGGGTTTTAAAGAGCGCTGCCAAGCTGCTGGCAGCTAGCACCAGAGCCTGGAGTTCCCTGCTGTGGGCAAATTTACTACCAGGTCTCTGCACGTGTAGATACCTAGCCAAAATCATTTATTGCACAGTAAATCTAGGCTCAAGTAAATGCATGTGTAGATGCACCACAGGCTATACAGACGATTGGTCTAACCCAGTAGGGCACTTCTTATGTTCTTATAGCTTTCATTTTCATGTAAAAAAAGGTAGCAGCACCCTGCAGATCTGACACAAAAGGGCAGTAGAAGCTCCCAATTCTGTCCTGCCCCACTATCCTTCCTCTACTCCACGGGAATTTCCAAGTGCACTTTTGATTCAGATAGAAAAAGTACAGTCTGGAGAGACAGCTAATGTTACCAAAACACAAAAAAACTAAGCTAAGCTAATGTTCTTCCTCTGTACTCCACAATATCATATTCCATCTTACATGCTGCTTCATTCCTTTCTTGGATGGGTGTTACTGCTAATGGAAGTTTTTAAGATCAGTTTAGACAAAGACTTGGAGGTAGTTTAGAAACAGTAACCCTGCCTTGAGCTAGTGTTTAGACTAGATGATCTTCTGACCTTCCAGCCTTATTTTTCAATGATTTTATGATTCCTAGACATGGAGACCAGCAAAGAAGCTAGGCTGGAAGGGCAATAGGATGCATCAAAGCTCTTATCAGTACAACTCCAATGGTCATGCCACCTCAGATCAGTGAAGTGAGGGACTCAGAACTAGTGGGCCTAAGGTCAGTGAAAATGAACAGAGGGCTCCAGGCAGTATATTTGTCAAAGAATGTACATGTTTAAAGTACTAAACTTGCTGTCACTTCCACAAATAAGCTTTGCCATTACTGGAAAGAAGGACAAAGAGAAAATCCTGAGTAAAAATTAGTGGTCTGACATATCCCCAGTACTGAAATAGCCTTGCACAGATGAGCATCGGGCTTCAATTATTAATGCTTAAATAGCTCATAAATGGCTAAATGAAAGCTGTTAGACCCTGGAGTATCACCAATTTCCCACCAAGCTCTTAACTATCACCTTTGGGTTAACAGATTTCAACCCATTAAGCACTTTAAAGTCTTTTAAAAGCAGTTATAGCCATTCAAAAATAAATAGAAATATGTTCCCATATATGGCTTACAGAGTGGCTAGCATAACACTATCATAAAATGAAAACATACTAATTCTAGACCCTTGAACATCTTGGCATATTTAAGGGGTTAAAGTGCAAGTTATAAGTGACTCTGTAGTAAAGGCTTTTCATGGATGTTCTTCATCTCTCTATAGTACTCTTTCTGTGACATCTAAATTCAATCTGTGCAGTCTTTTAGCTGGCAATGCTGCACACTCTCCTATGCTTCAGAAAACTACACTGCAGTTCTGCTTCTTGCATCATGAGCAGCATCAGGAGTGAATTATATCTTAGCACCATTGGGGTCCAAGATCTGTGGTCAGAGGCAAGCTGAATGCAGCAGTGAGTCAGAGTGAGGGCAACAGGTTTCAATGCACAACACAGTTAAATGGTGCCAGCCAGCTACCTGCTGGGCTGGGCTCAGCTGCCTCTCTTGGCAGAAAGATATAGGACTCAGAGTGTGTGGAAGACAAGAATCCAGTCTGCAAGGAGGATAAGAAAGAAAGAAACCATTGAGTAGATAGGGTGGTGAAAGAAAGCAGAACATATTTTTGAAAGACCTGCAATTTTGGTAAATCTGGGCATGATTTTTAGTTTTAATCCATACTTGATGACCAAACTTCAATGGCCAATAAACTCTAATATAGATAAGACTTTCACTAGATAATAAAAATCCTGCAATCAGAACCTAACTGACAATTTTATTGCTGGGGTCAATTAGAATCCTGTCGGTTTTCTGTAGCCTTGTTGATTCTGTTGCGCCTTGAAAATTGAAAACCCATTTTTGTCATTTGTACACTGTTACTTTTCAAACCTTTTCCCTCTTTCAGTTTCTTTGAGTACTGCTGTATTTTGATATCCTAGAGAACGACCTACATCTCTGAATAATTAAAAGTTCTTGATAAACACGATTCCAGTTTTATATGAATAGCCTAAGAGATGGGTAACAGGGACTCAGATGATCCTAAATACAGTTTTACCTGTACATGTGGTCACACTTTGAGAATGGCAAACACAAAAGTGATTTTGCCCTGTCATTACTATGGCCCTAAAATATCATCTATCAGAATTTTTTTGTGTTTTTCTAGTTTTGGAGCTCATTGTCAGCTGAGGTGAAGATTAGAGGCACTGAATGGTGGGACAGCTACTGGCATAATGCAGATTTACATGCTATTTGTTCTGTTTAATGGTGTTCTTAGTGTGATCTTTTTAAGACTTGTATCTAATGCCAGGTTTACCTTCTAACAATTGCAGAGTTCCCTAGAGTGTTTACATGAAGGGTGCCACAGTAAGTCTGTATTTGTTGCACAAAGTCAGACTTATACAAATCCTTTGCCATTTATGGGTGTTTCCAAAATTGCCCGACCACCCACAGAATTCTAGAAAGCTTTTGAACAAGAAAAAGCTCCTCTCCCTGCTACATACCTTTAAATTTGGATTTCCTGTATAATTATAATTTAACTGTGAATCAAAGCCATTGTCAGAAAAAAGAAAGCAGACCTGAGGTTTTTGATCTATTATGTTGTGCCAAGAATGGGAGCTTTTCTTGCATATCTGAAGAAAATTGTACACATCCCATGTAGCACCATCTGAATCTTGTTAAACTGCTTGTGGCCAAGTGGAGAGCCAAAGACAGATTCCAAAGAAAGACTCCAAATGCTAACAATAAAATAGTTTCTTCTGCAGCAAGCTCACCAGTGATGTGGCTATCAGTAGGGGCCTAATGCCTCCTTTATATTATCCAACCAGTTATGATGACATTTTGTCTTTGCTAAACCTTGTCATAGAAGAGATTCCATCAATAGCCTGTATTTTTTTAACACCAGTTACTCATTGTTTCTGCCTTTTATAATATTCTCTCGAGACCTCTCAGCCAAGACTCTACTGTAAAAGTCTTACTGTTTCTGATGTTGAAACAGTAAGGAAGCCCACACACTTTACTATTTATTAGCTCATGATGCAGTTTTATGAACAAAACCTGTCTAGCTACCATACCCCCATCAAAATGGAAAAGCTTTCTTAAAATATATTTATGAACTCAGTGTTTCACATTGAATTTTCCCCACAAGAAAGAAGCAGTGAAAGGGTACCTGGTCTTATGGTATCATGGGTCCCCAAGACCCATAGGAAAGTTTGACTCACTTTTGTTGCTCTCAGGCTACTACACGGCTCCCCAGACCTGCAGTACCATGATTCACACAGGACCTGGAGTGTCACTTATCACTTATTTCCCATCAAGATGTTAATTCCAGAAAGTAATCTAATGGTTGCTAGTTGAGTGGCAGTTGAGAGATACGGTGGTGGTGGCCTTACCTGTCCCCTCTTTCGGTGGTGGGGGAGGCACCCCCCTAGCCCCCGAGAGCAACACTGCGCTGGCCAGCCCTTCTGCACATGTGCATGGTTTAAAAAGGGCCCGGCAACAGCAGAAACCGCATTTGGGTCCTGGCTGTGGCGCGAGATGCATGCCCATTGCACCCCTGTGAGCCCAGGGACCACCCCCCAAGAGACCCCAGGACCCCAGTGAGCCCCAGCCTGCCCACAGGTAAGCAGGAGCCCGTGGTGTGAGGGACATAGCCCAGCAGGGAGGCAGCTGAGTGGAGCCAAGGAGGGTCATGCCCTCCCCTGGCTCCTACTTGGCCCAGCCCCCCAGGGAACCACGAGACTGGAGCCTCGTGAACAGGACACATAAACAGGCATGCTTCTGGGCCCAGCATGCAAGTTAGCATGGGAGTTTGTGCAGGATGGGTGCGGGAGGGCCTGAGGCCCTGCCAGTGAGCTGCAGAGTAGGTAGTCCCATCAGTAACTGGCCTACCAGCAGCACAATGCAGATGGGCACACACCACACTCCAAGGGTCCCCTCAGAGTCTGCGACCTCCCCCTCTGGCACCTTAGAGGCCTCCACCCAGACAGAACCCATGGTTCTGGACTCCACACAGATGGACACTCTGGCTCTCAGCTGTGGGGGCTGCCTGGCATGTTTCCAGGCTCATGGGACTGGGAGAATGGCCACCACCCTTTGTGAGGTTTGCTCCACTTTGGAGTCTCTGGGGCACCAGAGAAAGGAGCTCCAGGCCGCAGTCCAGAGACTGCATGTTATCAGGGATGATTAGTGGGAGATAGACTCCTACTGCCAGGCCCTTCACCTCCTGGAGGTGGAAGGTAGACCAAGGTCCCCTTCCAAGACAAGGGAGGACTCAGGATCTCCCATAGTGTCTAGTCAGGGGGTTGGACCAAGCTGGTCAAGGGCCCCAGAGCACACCACACCAAGGTCCCCTCCTCTCTGGAGCTTTGCAACAGGTACAAACCTCTTGCAGCCCCAGTAGATCCCACAGAGCTGCCAGCTCCTGCAGGCATGGGAGGATCACCCACCCTTACTCTCCCTAAGACAAAACACGGAGTGGTTGTTATGGGAGACTCCCTCTTGAGGGGGAATGAGGGGACAATCTGCTGCCTTGACCCCTTAGCCCAGGAGGTCTGCTACTTCCTGGAGGCCTGCATCTGTGGCATAGCAGAGAGGATCCCAAAGATTATCTGGCCCTTTGACCACTACCCTATGCTCCTTATCCATGTGGGCACAAATGACATGGCTTGAAGCAATCCCAGCCGGGTCATAAGAGACTACAGGGCTCTGGGAGAGGGGCTTAGGAGGTTGGGGGTGCAGGTGGTCTTTTCCCCACTCCTCCCAGTTATGGGTCATGGGTGGAAGAAGGAGAGATGGGTTGAAGCAGTCAACCAAAGACTGCGGTGCTGGTGTCATCATGAAGGCTTCAGCTTCCACAATCACTGTCCACTCTTTGGTCAGAGAAGCAGTGGTCTGCTGGGGAGAGATGGCCTCCACCTCACTCCACTGAGGAGGAGGCTCTTCTCAGCCAGACTGGCTGATCTGCTCAACCAGGCTTTAAACTAAGCCTGCCAGGGGATGTGAGGATTGCTGCCACTGGGAAACCTATGTAAATCCAGCAGGCTAAGGCACTTAAGGGAACCCACCCCTACCCTAGCCCCGGAATGATGTGTAGGGAAGGCAGGGGCCCCCAATGGGACACTTGCCTGCCTGTACACCAATGCCACGAGCTTGGGGAATAAACAGGAGGAACTGTTTATTCCCCAAGCTAAACAAGAATGGCTAGAACCTCATAGGGATAACAGAGACCTAGTGGGACTCCACCTATGACTGGGCCTCAGGTATAGATGGCTATACATTGAACAGGTGAGATCATGTAGATAAACGGGGTAGGGGTGAAGCTCTCTATGTCAAGAACAGCTACACATCCCTGCAAATTGACACTGGCACCCAAGAAGGATGACTGGAGTCTCTCTGGGTTAAAATACATGGCAAATGTGGCACAGGGTAGGAGTCTACTACATACCTCCTAACCAGAAACAAGAGCTGGACCAGGGAATCACCAGGGAACAGACTGAGGCTGCATACTCTTGGTGTATGATTGTCATGGGAGACTTCAACTACTCAGACATCTCATGGGAAGAGCACTCAGCCAAATCTGATCAGTCACAAAGCTTCCTCATGTGCATGGACAAGCTCTACCTGACTCAAGAAGTCTATGAGCTGACAAGAGATAAAACATTGCTGGGGACCTGGTACTGGCCAGAGGAGATGACCTAGTCAGTGACCTAAGAATCTTGGAAAGCTGGGTGATAGTCACCACAAGCTGATCACCTTTACTATCCATCGCAAAACTGGCAAGTCAGTCAGCAATACGGAAGTCCTCGACTTCACAAAAGCGGACTTTGATAAGCTCAGGAGGCTCATTATTGAGGCCCTAAGGAACCATGACTCAACAGGAAGAGGAGTCCAAGAGGATTGGTTGCTCCTCAAGGGAGTGATCCTGACAGCACAAGTGGTGGCCATCCCATCTCAGAGGAAGGGTAGCAAAATGGCACAGCAACCCCCTTGGCTCAGCAGGGAACTTGAGGACCTCCTACGCCTCAAAAGAGAGACTTATAAAGGATGGAAGGATGTAATTACCACCAAGGAGGAGTACTCAGCATTGGTCCATAACAGCAAGGAGTGGATCAGGAAAGTCAACCGAGCTGCAACAGAGCTCCATGATGTGGCTTCACATATCAAGGATAACAAAAAGTCCTTTTTCAGATACATAGGGAGTTGGAAATAAAGCAAAGGTAACATTGGACCCCTGCTGAACCAAACAGGACAGCTGATAACCAACACCCAGGAAAAGGCCAATCTGCTTAATGGGTACTTTGCACTGGTCTTTCATCAGTCCAATGGGACCACCCTACCTAGCAAGATGTGGGACAGGCAGGGTGAGGGCGTATTTATACCCAGCATTGGTGAGGGCATATTTATACCCAGGATGAGGGCGTATTTATACCCAGAATCACCTTGAGAAGCTGGACACCTTCAAGTCAGCTGGTTCTGACAGATTACACCCTAAGGTACTCAAGAAGCTGGCAGGTGTCATAGCTCAACTATTGGCAAAAATATTTGAAAATTCATGGTGCTCAGGTGAAGTACCTGAAGACTGGAAGAAGGCCAATGTGGTACCCATCTTCAAGAAAGGGCGGAAAGCAGATCCCAGGAATTATAAGCCAATCAGTTTGGCCTCAATACCTGGTAAGATTCTCGAGAAAATTATCAAAGAGACCCTGGATAAGCTGGCTGAGGGCAACATCCTGATGGATAGCCAGCACAGGTTTGTCGCGGGTAGGTCTTGCCTCACCAATCTCATCTCCTTCTATGACCAGGTGACATATCACCTGGACAAGGGAGAAGAGATTGTCATCATATATCTTGACTTTAAAAAGGCCTTTGATCTGGTGTGCCATAACCTCCTTGTGGAAAAATTGGCCAACTGTGGCCTTGGCTACACCACAGTCCAATGGCTGGGAAATTGGCTTCGAGGTCAGACCCAGAAAGTAGTGGTCGATGGTAGTGATTCGTTATGGCACTCCGTGACCAGTGATGTCCCCCAAGCTTCTGCCTTTGGACCGGTTCTCTTTAACATCTTTATCAACGATGCAGACATTGGTGTCAGAAGTGCACTGGCTAAGTTCACGGATGATACCAAACTCTGGAGCATAGCATCCACACCTAAGGACAGGCTAGTGATCCAGGCTGACCTGGATAAACTTAGTAAGTGGGCGGACACAAACCTGATGATGTTCAATACTGATAAATGTAAGGTACTCCACCTCAGGGGAAAAAAACCCCACAGCATACTTACAGGCTCAACAGTGCTAGGCTTGCTAGCACCACTGCTGAAAGAGACTGGAGGGTCATAATTGACCACAAGATGAACATGAGCCACCAACGTGATGTCACAGCTGGTAAAGCAAACAAAACCCTGGCTTGCACCCATAGATGCTTCTCAAGTAAATCTCAGGATGTCATCCTCCCTCTGTACTCAGCCATGGTGAGGCCACATCTGGAGTACTGCATCCAGTTCTGGGCTCCACGACATCAAGAAGGATGTCGAGAAGTTTGAGAGAGTCCAGAGGAGACCCATGCACATGATCAGAAAATAGGCCTTATGAAGACAGGCTGAGAGCCATGGGACTCCTCAACCTGGAAAAATGCTCAGGAGGCACCTGGTGGCTGCTTATAAGTACATAAGGGGTGTACATCAGGATCTTGAAGAACATCTGTTCACCAAAGCACCCCAAGGAAAAACAAGGACCAATGGTTATAAACTCCTCCAAGACCATTTTAGGCTGGGCATAAGAAAAAATTTCTTTATTGTCCAAGCCCCCAAGACCTGGAATAGACTCCCTCCAGAAGTGGTGCAGTCACCTACTCTGGACTCATTCAAGAAATGCCTGGATGCTTATCTTGCTGGGGTCCTTTGATTCTAGCTGACTTCCTGACCCTGAGGCAGGGGGCTGGACTTGATGATCTTTGAGGCCCCTTCCACCCCTAACATCTATGCATTTCTGTAACTGTATTCCAGGTTACATTTTCCTTCTAAAAATCATCCAGAGATGCAATTGCATAGACACCTGGAGAAAAGTATGGTGTTAGAGAAGAGATGAACAGGGAAGTCTCCAGTTCCCATTTCTGAATATTTCTGTTTCTTTCCTTGAAATAGTATGGTTCATAGAAATGTACATGGCAAAAAGTTCTGAATCCTAACTTTTCCTGTCACTCTCTTCAGTGCAATTCTAGGTAAATCATATCGTCTCTATGCCATGGTGAGGAAAATATTTTTGGTTTTGCTTTTTTTTTTCTTTTTGTACCAATCTAACATGAGCAATATCATAAATGTACCTATGCTGGAAAAAAATAACAGAGACAAGTCCTCCTTTTTAATTTTCATAAGTGGGAACTATAGTAAGAGAACTGGAGGATAAGTTGGTTTGAAAATGAAACATGTTAGCCTCTCTCTCTAGGTACCATATCCAAGGAGGACATTGGTGACTACAGTCTTGCACAGACCTCTTTAAGGCATACAGAATTTCCAGTGTTGATATATTCATCCATTTAGATAGACTCTTGCCGTAAGTCAACCTCTGTCTTCCATGATCTCTCCTTCCTTCAGCCTTTCCAGTTACAACCAGACTTTCAATTTCCTGTTTCCTCATAACATGTCCAAGAAACTCCCACTGTCTCTTTCTAACGCTAATCAGAAGCTTCCTCCTGCAGCCTGGTCTTAGCAAAATATCTTCTTTTGAAGTGTGACATATCCAATATACCTTCAAGATGTGCCTTAAGAACCACATCTCACTTACTCCAATTCTCTTTTCCATAGTTGGCGATATTGTCCAGCATTCTGATCCCTACATGAGGACTGGCATAACATAGCAATCCAAAACTCTTAACTTTGTCCCCATAGCAATTTTATAATTTGTCAATATCTTTTTCATTTTCAGAAGTGTGTCTTTTGCTATCTCTATTCTTCATTTTATTTCATGATCACTTCTACCATCTGATGTTATCCAGCTTCCCAAGTACCTAAATTTATTAACCTGCCTGATCTGTTCCTTTTCCACTTTGATGTTTACAGGAATGATCTTCTTCTTGGTAATTACCATGCATTCTGTTTTTCTATAGCTGATGCTTAAACCTTCTCACTTTCACTAACTATTTTATCGAAAATTCCTTGCAGCTTCTCCTCTGAATCACCTATTAAGATGTGTCATCAGCATAACACAAATTGTTCCCCTGATTTGTTCAACTTTACACTGAGAAAATACTGAAGGACATTGAGGATTTACCAGGGCTGATCAACAATGGACAGAATTTCAACAACTTGTGTTATGCATTATACTGGTGTGATAATATCACCAGTGGTATAGATCAAATCTCATTACTGCAATACTTTGAGGGACACACTCTAGAAGGCTGCTGAGTTTTGTCCCTGATTGTGAGAGTTCTGTTTCTGTGGACTCCAAAATAATGCTGCTTGATTTGGCAACAACACACTTTAATATTGGTATCTGAAAATGTCTACATATAAAAATCAAAACTCAACTCTTACACAAAATGTTCCAGTACCCATTGACAGATTAGATCAGTGATTCTCAACTAGGCTGCCACAGCACTTTGGGATGCCTTGAGATCCTTTCAAGGGTGCCATGGAATGGCATGTAATGTTAACAGTGTGAGGGGTATAAACATGACTCACAAGATAAAACCAGAGGCCTCATCCAGACAAGTGCAGCTATGTGGTATGTGGTGCCACAGACACATCTGCGGCACCACATGCCACACATTCAGCTGTTCTCTGCACTTCAAGGTAGCAGTGTGGGGGGGGTCTGACCCTGGGAAATCCTGGGGTCAAAAAAAAAAAAACCATGCAAAAAAAAAAGCAGAGCAGGGCACACAGGGGCAGCATGTGCTGCCCAGAACCAGAGCCTGGCCGCTTGGACCCATCCTCCAACTGCCAGCCAGGCTCCAAGCAGCAGGATTGCTGCTGTTGCAGCCCCAGGAGGCCCCCAAGTAAGGCTGCTGGGGCCAGCCCAGTGCTGGCACGAGCCTCCCCTACCTCATCAGTCACACGGGATGCCCATGCCTGCTATGGGACAGGGAAATCTGGGTGAGGGGGATCCCCTACCCTCCATCAATGCTGACCT